>NW_012154173.1:1421765-1492929 GCF_000956105.1 Propithecus coquereli | reverse complement strand
ACAACTAGTACAGCTTAATCACTTACTTTAGAACATAAGCACGTTTCATCGTCACTCCTCAATGCTCAAAATAGAATGATAGTGTTTCAATTACAATTGAGACTCTAAATTAAAAATATCCTTTGGCATTTTGCAATGAAGCATTTAATCCTCTATCAAATGAATGAGAATTTAATCATATAAATTAGTCTACCTCATTCATATACTAAAATGTCAAAATTTCTTTAATGAAACGAACTTAGACTTAAACATTCACAGGAAGAGCAATGACACTGTTGCTGGAGCAGACCCTCTCTGAAGTTCAGTTCTGAGCTTCATGCATCTAAAATCATACAGTCGTGAGGTCCTAGTACCGTGACACAGTTCTCAAGCCACAATTTTAATATGAGGCTGCCCCTTCATAAGAGTAGCTCTTATAAAGTGCAATAAAATATGGAAGAAAGAAGGCCAAAGCTTAGTCCTGCAGTGAAAAAGAAGAGTACCTACAGTGCTTTCTATCTTTATTTGTCCATAAGTTAAGTCATGAGTGGTAAGTTCATTTGGATTTAAAGTATTTGGATGCCTTCCAGATAGGAAAACAGACAGACACAAGCAAACCCAGCGAGGCGAGGAAAGAAGAAAAGTAGGTGCTTAAATCCATCAGCCAGTGAGTCAACTGCACAATCACATATCCTTCGACCCCTGTAGATAAGCTGGTGGAACCCAGTCGAACATGTGCTCATTACAAAGGAAACACAAATCCACTACCCCACACTTCCCAGAGTCATCAATCTTCTGGAAATGAAAAAGTAGAAAAGATTGCCAATGTGAATTTTAGCTTCCTGACTTTATTTTTGTCTACTTGTCTTACAAGTTACTCTTTTTGAGATAAAGGGTGTGTGTGTGTGTGTATGTGTGTGTGTGTGTACACACTAATATTTTAAAGCCTCTCAATGAAATGAACGCAGTATTATTTCTGTGCTGGGCTAGAGGATGTGATGCCCACGGTAGGCCTCATCCACAGTGCCTGAAGGCTCTGTTCTCTTACGTAAAATGAGCACTACTGGATTAGCATCTCTGTTAGATGTGATAAGGGGAAATAGAAAAATGAGAACACGAAGAAGTCCTAATTTATATAAATCACTGTCAGGTGCCCTTTAAAAACTACTTAAGATTTTTTAAACCATCAGGCCCCAAATTGCCTCATAAATTACCATAAAATGACCCATCTGCTTATGCATTTCCTTATTTGTGTTGGATTAATTAGAAATCTAAATCTTCTGGTCAGCCATTCCAGATGTTTTGGCTTATTTTACGTACATAAAATTTTGGCAACCCAGAAAAATAAAAAAACAGCAGAAGAAACCTAATTTACCAAAAGATTCTAATCCAAAAATTCATCTTCAAGCCTGTCATTAGGAACAATGAACACACTTTCTCATTAGAACAACAATGAGAAAAATGAAGGTTTTTACATTCTTAAGACAAATAGGTTGTAACAATTTTTGTAAAGTTTAACAACTTTATAGAGAACAGAGAAACCAATGAACATTAAACTCTATTGTACTCTGATATTTCCTTTAATCTTTAATTTTATATAAATATTTAGCAAGTTGTCATCAGCAAATATACTTTATGTACCATTTTCAGCTATGATGTCAAAAATGCATTTGCATGTTTCAAAACAGCCTACATATAATCATCTTAAAGGCTGGGCGCGGTGGCTCACACCTGTAATCCTAGCACTCTGGGAGGCCGAGGTGGGTGGATTGTTTGAGCTCAGGAGTTTGAAACCAGCCTGAGCAAGAGCGAGACCCCGTCTCTACTAAAAATAGAAAGAAATTAATCGGACAACTAAAAATATATAGAAAAAAATTAGCCAGGCATGGTGGCGCATGCCTGTAGTCCCAGCTACTTGGGAGGCTGAGGGAGGAGGATCGCTTGAGCCCAGGAGTTTGAGGTTGCTGTGAGCTAGGCTGACGCCACGGCACTCACTCTAGCCCAGGCAAAAGAATGACACTCTGTTTCAAACAAACAAACAAACAAACAAACAAACAAAAAATCTATAAACTATTATATATTTTTATATCCTTAGTCACTTTGTCATTGTTGAAGCAAGTAGTTTCCAAATTTTCACTTTTTAAAAACTGTTGTGAATATTTGCATAACTTTTGCATATTTTTCTCAATGACACCAAGTTGTAATATCATATGATATAAGTCAATTGAAAATTCTGGTGAAGAAGCCATTTATTTATCAAGATTGAATTTATTCTTCCTCCACTCTGCTAACAGGAGTACCTATGACGACACCAGGAAACTGGGCTGAGATGTTGTATAATTAGTGAGCACAATGCTTTAAAATATGGTGGTGGAGGACATGATGATGATGATGATGACGACGACGACAGCATCCACAACCATGACCTGCACAATTTCATAAGCATTTAGCACCTGCCAGGTGCTTTGCAAACATCATACCTAGTCTTTACAATTTTTATAAAGTAGATATTATTATTATTCCCATTTTAAACATGAAGATGGGTTAAATGACTCATCTAAGGTTACACAATCTCCATTATAGCCACACTTCTAATGATGTCTCTTATCTCTCTGTTCTGCCCCAAACTGCCTAGTTCTTATGGATGGAACTATTGACCTGCTAAAACCTACTCACTAAACACCTGAACGTGATTTTTATGTGAGACCTTGTGGGGAGACTTTGTGTGCCACCACCCAGCTTAAGTGGGAGGTCGGCCAGGGGCACCTGTACCACCAGCAGACAGAATAATGAAATGGTAAACACAACAGCCCCTACCACCACAGGAGGCCATGTGACAAAAAGGGCATTGAGATAATATTTTAGCTTAAGATCCTTAATCACGTACTTTTTTTCCTCTAAGTATTTCAGCTATTTTGCAGGCTGATGGTGGGTGGCATTGTTCTCTAAATCAGAATGTAAATCATCCTTAATTTGACAGTGATTGAGCTACATCGCTTCTTTACATGTCTGATCAAAATATAGTTTTAAAAGTCTACAGAAAATTAAAATTTCAGGAAGTATTTGGAGAAGCTTATTAGTGTATTACACAATCATTAAGCATGAAAATATATTAATCTTTAAGATCACCGTGAGCACAGGGAACTATTATTCTTAGGATTATTCTGTGTGAACAAACCCAAATCCTTGTGCTACACAAAGGCTAATGTCTTTGCTCAGAGGATTAGAATTAATTTATGACCCCTGCTTTTGACTTAAGTGCTATAAACATCTCTGTTGCTCTTGGAAAACAAAGGCTGCTCCTGCATAATTTTTCGGATAGAGAAACTGAAATTAAAGTACTATGAAAATATTGGCTGGATAAAACAAATGCCAAGATCAAAGATGCTAAGACACTGAGTGGTTATTTATTATCCCCACTAATCCTTTTGTATTTCAAAATTTATATATTTTTACTATGCTGTTCATCAGCATTATAGCTTAATTTTAAATTCATAAAGGAGAATGCAGAGTTAATAGTATCATGAGTTTTAGAATAATATTCAAGTAATACTGATGAGGATGAACAAGAATTTATTATCTGAATATGTTCTTTGGACAAACAAGAAAAAATGATAATCTAATGTTACAGTTTTAACTGCCCCCTCCCTGCAGCCAATGAGGTCCTGCATAAAAAACAGAGATCTAATTTTAAAATATTAATAATGAATAGTTTTAAAGTGATACCTCAATAAATCAAATAGCCACATTCTTTTCAGTATATTCAAATAATGAAAGTGCAAATTTTACAATATTCTGACTTTCCAGCATTCCTAAATTCTTTCTTGTGAAGCAGTATCTAAAGTTGAGAAATAAACTCATCTCTCCATGGCTTACTTGATGGAAACATACAAATGGATACTTTTCATTGAATATACCTTATGGCAATTTCTGAGGGACTGTCCAGGACATTTCTGGTCTAACTGCAGTGGGGTCTGAGAACACCAGAATGATTAACACCGGTTACTTAAAAGCCTAGGTTACTGTCTTCAAGGGGTTTACATATTGAGACAATGAGTGGACAGGCCTTGGGAACGGATTAGGCATGAGCAGTCAAAAGGAGAGAAGCACCTTGGGCATATGGTGGTGCCATTAACTGGGATAGGAAACTCAGGAGGAAGCATTGATTGCACGGTGAGAAATAAATATATGAAGAATTCAGTTTGGTAGATGTGGAGTTTAAGGTGGATGTGAGGCATGCTGGTAGAGAAATTTGGTGGCTGGTTAAATCTAGGAATCAAGATCTTGAGAGAAAGGTTGAAAGCAGAGAGCAAGATCAGGCTATGCAAATGTTTTCCAGAAAGGGCCAGACAGCAAACATTTTAGGCTTTGCAGGCCATACAATTCTGCTGTTGTGGCACAAAAACAGCCATAAACGACAGCTAAGGGATGAGTGTGGTGGTGTTCCGATAAAACTTTATTTACAAAAGCAGGTGCCAGAATGTATTTAGCCTGCAGGTCATAGTTTGCCAACCCCTGAATTAGATGACAAATGAAGCCCTGGAAATGAGTAAGATCACCCAGGAAGAACATATGGAAGGCAAATTTGTATGCTATGAAATTTGAAAACATGTAATTCTGAATTCAGTTCAATAAGGATATATATCCCATCTTGTAGTCAGACAGATGGTTGCAAAATCCTGGCTCTGGTTCATACTAACTGAGTGTGAAACAGGGCAAGTTATTTAACCTCTGAGGCTCTGGTGTCTTGACTGTAAAATGAGGATAGTGATGATAACAGCTAACACTGAGCACAGGGCTCACAAGCATATTAATATTTAGGCTAATCCTCAGAATTAGGTACTATTATCTCTCCCTTTTAGAAATGGCGATACCGAGGCACAGAGGAGATAAAAACATGCCTAAGTGACATGCCTAAGAGGTCTGATTCCAGCCCAGGCAGTCAGTCCGATATCCCTCACTCTTAATCATACCTACACTTTAAAAGGTCATGTGAGGACTGGATGGGAGAAGGGAGAGCCTTTTATCATTGCACTTGGTGTGAAGAAAGAACTCAATGTGGCCATTATCATTATTATAACATCAAGAGATGTTAATAGCTTAAGGATACAAAGATGACTAAGCCACAGTCTCTTGCTATCACTGAATTTCTAATACTCGATTTAGAAGGCCTCCCCCAATCAATTCTATTAGGTTACTTATAATACCTAATACAATGTAAATACTATAAATGCTATGTAAACAGTTGTTCATTTTCAGTCTCACTTTCCCCTAAGAGGGGGTGTTAGGAAAGGAAATAGTATCAGCTTTGATTACCACTTGCCTGGTATTATTTTGTTTGTTTTTCCCAAGTGTTCCTAATAAACTTTGGTTTATTCTTCTTAGTGTACACATATTGAAACCTCCAGGAGGATGGCTTCTTTTCTTTATGCTGCTGGTGTCCACACCTGCTGTAACACTGTATAGGTCCCCTTTAGGGTCCGTGGTAGATTACGTTTTAACAAACATTTATTTAATCTTGGCAGGAACTAGAATTAGGGTTCAGAAAAAATGAACTTCCACAAAGACATCTTTGACTCTTATTTATCTACTAAGGCCTGGCTCAAATCTCCCCTCCTCTGCAAAGAGTTCCCTAATCCCCTCCCTAAATCCTTTCACCTCCACTTCTTTTGGCATATTTTTGTTACCTCTCTTAGGGCAGTGTTTACTGTTAACAGTTTACTTCATCCCTTCGGCTGGATAAGGAATTCCTTGAGCAGATAGTGCTGGAGTTATTTTTACTTTTCTTCTTGAAATACAAAAACAATAGCTAACAAAGGGATTTATATATACGGTAGCAAGCAGTACAAGGAAAGTTATTAACCCAAAAGAATGAGGGATTTAAGTTATAAATAAAAAAATGAAATTTCATATTCTATTTTACCATTTTTGAAAAGTTTAATAATGTAACATACCTGATTATTATTTAAATTTATTTAACTATCAATTGCTGCTAAGATGGACTTAAAGTCAGTTCTTAATTTTTCCAAAAAAATATGAACCGTGGGATGAATTATCCCTACTCATACAATGGATAAAGTATTTATATCTTAAGGAGAAGCCAAGGAAGGCATAGCAAGAGAAAATATGAAGATTAAGTTGTATAAGTGCAAACAGCATTCATAATATTTAAAAATGCATCTTATTTCTATAATAAATATTCTATATAACTATTTCTTTAATAATAGGATCTCAAGTATATACTTCAGTGCAAAAGGACTAAACACAGTTGTCCCTTGGTATCTTGGGTACTGGTTCCAGGACCTGCGTCAGAAACCAAAATCCACCGATGCTTAAGGTTCCTTATATAAAATGATGCAGTATTTGCATATAACCTACACACACCCACCTGTAAACTTTAAATAATCTCTAGGTTACTTATAACACCTAATACAATGTAAATGCTATAAATGCTATGTAAATAGTTGTTATACTGTATTGTTTAGATAATAATGACAAGAAAAAAGTTTGTACTAAGTGTCTAGTACAGACACAACCATCTTTTTTTTTTTTTCCTGAATACTTTCAATCTGAGGTTGGATGACGCCATGGATGAGGAACCTACGTTTATGGAGGGCCGACTATAAATGTTGTCTCTAAATAAAAATACTAAAGAACAGCACAAAATCCAAATATGCTTTGGGCGCTACGTTAATAGCATGGATAAAAAGACCAGTATTTACAGCACAAAGATATTAAGCACACTCCCTGCTTGGAAGATGTATGCCAGGGTTTCTTTACCTGAGGTCCCTATTAGATATTAATAGATACCAGTGGGTCCTTCTGCGAGATCTGTAAACTACATGCAATTATATGCAAAATTTTCTGTGCATGTGTCTTTTTTCAAACAGCCTAGAATTGTCATTAGATTATTGAAGGAGTCTATTACCTTCCCAAAGCTAAATTAGGCTCTGTAAATAGGCTTCCCAAAGCACATTTAACTTGCTTAAAAAGCCTAAGTATTGTTTTTAACCTCTTACTTTTGAAAAGGATAAAAAACTAGATTAATACAAATTAAGCAATATTTGTGTTTCTACATCAGACCACTGGTATTAGACCCAAATTCAAAATTTTGTCCATTAGTGAGAAGGCAAGTTCCTTTCCTACTGTTTACCCAGGGTAACCTACCCTTAACTTAGAATTTTTAAACAATTAAGTGTTTCAGGGACCTAGGCATCTTTTTATAAAGCTCAAATAAAAGATAAAAATCAATAAATACTCCAAGCGAAGCACTTCTGAAATGCTTAACTATTAATTAGTATATTAATTAATCCAACTTTTAAATTAATCTGTAGAATTAACTCTATTTAAAAGTCAAAGAGCATAGCAATACAAGAATGTTTTTCTAACAGGTTATTTTTTGAGGTAAATCACAGCCAGTTGATGGCAAAATTCAGCTAAGAATTGAGAACTAGCACTATTCCATTCATAGGCAGTAATCCATTCTCTTAATAAATGAAAGGCATTTTAGTATCTCTTGGGAGATAAACCTATTCTTTCCAGAACAAAACAAATTTCTCTCAGGGATTAGATTTTAAAGACTTTATAGCACTTACAAAAGGCTTTTGATATATCCCCTTGCTAATTTAATTTTCTGCTTTTTTTCTGTTAATAGCCAGGACCAATTTGGAATAACTTTTCCATATTATTGAAAATCAGTAAGCAGGCGTCTCAATACTTTCGGGCCACTAATGTATAATGCATTACTATCTCAAAGTGTCAAAGATGGTCAAAAATGGGTTGACCTTTTTACATTAGAAAGTAGCAAAGGATCTGAGATTCAAAACTCTTCTGTTTTAACTGAAAACTGTCCAATAAATATCATCTTTGATGACCACAGAACCAGCATTTCCTTGTGTTAACCTGACACAAGGCCCAAAAAAACCATATTCTACAAGCTCTATAGCAGTTTCTCTGCTTCTTGAAAGAATTGTTTAATTCATACACATTCCAAATTATATCTGTTTTGCATAAATGAAGTAGACTTTGTAAAAAAGACTGGATTCATTATCATGTAAAATACAGCCATTAGCAGAAAATCTAGTAACTATATTCCCAGACATAACAAGATCAGATTCAGGCTGGAGTCGGGGGATGAGAAGTGGGGTGTTGCTAAAAGAAGAAAGCCTTCCTTCTCACAGAGTTGTTCACAGCGGTAAATTAAATCACAGTACCAACAAACGAAGCTACAACAGGCCATTCCTCAAACCTACCATCAGAGCAGAACACTCTGTCCAACTGACGCTGAGTGTTAATGCCAGTGTAGATAAATAGGTCTGCGTGTTTGTCTCTCAAAAACTTTCTTAAGCTACCCTGTGGCTGGAAAATGTGATAGGAGTCACAAATGCCTATCATGTCGAAACACAGTAGATGTATTATCATCATACCAATCAGATGCCACAACCAGGAAGTAACTGCTGGTTAATGACGAAAATGCAGAGCACAGAGTACCACAGTCCCCACAGCAAGGGCCTGCCTTGTCATCTAGGCAGTGATGACAGGATGGCCGCAAGGACAGGCAAGGGGAAGGTACGGAGAAGAATGCACGGATGGAAGGGACATCTGATGAATGCCTACTAAATGCCAGGCACTGCTCTAGGTACGAGGATACAGGGTGAACAAAACAGATGAGGTCCCAGCTTATTTCCTTGTAGGTAAAGACTGACAAAAGACTGATTAACACAAAAGTACCACATAGAGAAAGTAAATTTAAAAGGTAAAGATGCATTCTACTAAGTGAGGTATCCCAAGAATGGAAAGACAAGCACCACATGTACTCACCATCAAATTGGTATTAACTGATCAACACATAAATGCACATATAAGAATAACATCTACTGGATGTTGGGCGGGGGGGGAGGGGACGGGTATTTGCATACACAAAGAGTGCAATGCGCACCACCCGAAGGATGGACATATTTGAAACTCGGACTTAGGGGGGGAGGGGGGAGCAAGGGCAACATACGTAACCTAAACATCTGTACCCCCATAATATGCTGAAATAAAAAAAAAAAAGGTAAAGGAGAAAATGTGATAGAATGTCTCAGGGGTTTCCTGAGCCATGGGTACTTGGGAAAGTCCTCTCTCAGGAAGTCGCATTTAAGTTGAGACCTGAATGACAAGAAGGAACCGTCCTCTATGCTTTCAACCTATAAAATCCATCTTTGATAGGAAGAGGGTGACAGGTGGCAAATTGGAAAGAAGTGATCTAGTCCCATAATTCAGTGGTTTTCACCACTTTTTTGTGTGTTTGAGACACATCTTCAAACATTAGGATGTCAGATTATATTAAAGGGATTATAAAACAAAGCAATCCAAAGTCAACAATAATTATAACCCAGTCACTCACAACACTTCAGCTAACAACGCCTCTTATGAATAAAAGCACCCGTACTCATCCAGATGGTCACCAGTGTGCCTCAATTCTGAGTTGCTATTAATATTTGCAGCCTATACCACGTTCTCTTATATACACAAGGAAAACCTGTCTCTGGTTAAAGTCAACAGGAGATCTTTTATTAGCAGAGATTTAACACTAAACTTTGCATTTGCTTTGTAAACATAACCTGTTTGGCTTAATAATTGTCTAAGAACACCTTGAAAGGCACAAATACATTTTATAAACTATATATATTCAACTGTAAAGAAAGATATTTAAACATTTATATTTGGCAGCAAGCCTTGGGGCCATGGGCAATGGCACGGGAGCGTGTGAATGAAATGGCGAACCCGGGTCTGCCACTCTAAGTTTCTAAGGTAAGTTTTCATATTTCAGAGAATTCTCAATCTTTTTGTTTGTCCCCTATATGAAATATCAGCAAAAGTTTTTATTTCTTTTATTTTTTCACTGCTGCTGATTTGTCATGGTTAAAGCCACCAGAGACACAGTGAATTTTGTTCTTTTATCAGGAATCTTTAGAAGCACATTGACACCATGATCAAGTTTCACCATGGCTAGTCTCATGACTTTACTGAAAATCTATTTTAGAAGATGTTAAGACATAAGAACTTCCTGTTTGGCAAAGTGCTATGCCACATGGCATTTTAGATATTTATTTTAAAATCTACTAAGTAACTGGGGAAGGAGAAGATGAAAAAAATGAAAGGAAGAAAAATAATCCAGAATTGCCCCCTTCTCCTAGTCATGAATAACTGTGGGAGACTCGGAATTTAAAAATCTAGATCAAAAACACTATTTGGAGATGGGCCATTTCTGCCCGGTGGGCCTGGGCAGAGCCTTTCCAGCCTGTGTGGTCTCTCCTATTCAGGTTCAGATAAGGCCATGAGACCAGATGCTTCCTTCTTAGTGCAATATTTGTAAGAACACTTAAGGAATAAAACTTCCTATAAGTTTGGCCTGATGGAGGCTGAGGAGCCTCAGAGAGGAGACAGACTTACATGTCCCAATCCAGCATTTATTATACGAGGCTCTGGTACCTACGGGTTTGGGTGGGCATTGGCCAACTCCTTCGCACCGGCTGGACAAGAACTCCTGAGCATAAGAGGCCATTAGAATAACTTCCCTGTTGCCTGCATTGCTGAGTGAGTTACACACAGAAAAGAGCCCTTGTGACATAGCAAAAGTACTAGAAACTGTGGTTGATCCCAGAAGTCCAGCATTCAAAATCATCATATGTTAGTAATTTGGATATGATGGCTATCTGGCTGTGACACCTGTCACTCCATTGATGACCAGGGTTGATTTGATTTGGCAAGCAAAGAAGGTTTCAGAAAGGAAGCAAACACAGGGTCAAGAAGAATGATTTCCTAACCAGCTCCCTAGAGAAGTGCATAATTAATTAATTTAAAAAGACAGAGTAAAAGGGCAGTATTAAAGAATACAAAGTGGAGTATATTATAGGAATGTAAAAAAAAAAAAAAGACTTTGGAGGACTTACCTAAAGTTGGTTAGGAAACACAAAAACAAATAGGCCTTAACATAATGGTTAGATTCCAAACAGCTAACTCTTCTTCAAATAGGTTCTCTAGTGTGATTTTCCTGTCTGGCAATGCAGGTTTGTACTGAAGCAGAGACCTCAGCCTCCATCCTCCAAAAAGCTCTTAGACTCTTCTCATTTTTGCCAAGACATCCATTCATGAAATGCATAGCAATGTTCTTGGAGCATAATGGGAAAAACTCTGAAACACTGACATGCCGCCAGGTTATCTCCACGCTCACGGCCGATGGGGCAAAGGAAACAGCTGTGACCAGCAGTGAACAGCTACTGTAGTGAACAGTGTTTATATCCTTTCCCTTCTAAGCCCTAGAACCCTCAACTGAAGAGGCTCCCATTGTTGGTATCTGCAGAGAGGAAACAGCAAAGATCCAAAGGCTGGGACGTTAAAGACTTCTCCCAAACCTTTGGCAAGGGATTTGGGCCTCCTGGGAGCCACAGGTCTGGTGGAGCACCCAGATGCTCTCAGGGGCAGGTGCGGAAGATTCCAGTCTCTAAACTCAAGTTGTGTCTTCACTGGCCCCTTCAGCGTCCGCCCTGGCACAATTTCTAAGGAAATTGTGGCTACTGGTAGCTGAGCTAATCATCTGAATCCCTTTTTTTTAATAGAAAATCAGGGGCTTTTAAAACTGGAAGAAACTTTATTCTTCAGGAAGAAATAATCCTCACTTCTCCATCCTCTTTTTCTCTTTCATTTCCTCTTTTCCTCTTTTTTTTTTCTTTAAATATCAACTAGTTACTTTTAAATGGAAAAGCAGAGTCTAGACAGACAGAAGACTCTGGAAAACAAGAAGTGAATGTCTGCTAATTTCACACACCCTCACTTACTGTTATTTAAATGAGGAAACAAAACAACAGTATAAACAAAAAGTCCAAGAAAAGTTCAGGAACATGCCTTAGGTCACAGAGCAGCTAAGAGTAGATAAGAAACTAACTTATAGTCACCTGACTCCCCAACCAGTTCTACTGTGCTAAGATCAGACAGCTAATAGAAAACCGGATATTTAAAATTCCAGATGGTGACATCCAACCATTAGAAGCATTTTTCAACCACTAGAAAAAAATCAGTTAAGGCTGAGAGAAGAACTGGGACATGTTTTCTTTAAGTTAAAAATGTCTAATAGTAATTTTCAGGATAAACACTTTTAAAAGAAAATAAGACTATACATAATATACATACATACATACATATCAACAAAAGGTGAACACTTTTAGGATTATGCTCAACTTACATGGGCTAGTTACAAAGACAACTGTTACATATATTTTAACACACCAACAAGTATACAAAAGTATTCCAAAGTGAATGAAGCATCCCAAAGTGAACGCTCTCATGTTAACTGTCCCTTGGGCAGAAAAGCCCTCCCTTTGAGCTCCCTGTACTGTGGGCAGAATTATAGAGAATAGATCAACGCGGCTGGCACATCCTTCATCAGCAAGCTGACAGATTTGGTGTCAACAAGGGATCATGGCTGAAGCTTTGATTCTATCCAGCCTGGTGTTCCGTCGACCGGTTATGCGTTGAACACAGTCACAGCCCGGCTTCGCTCACACCACATTTAGGTCCACTTGCAAAGCATCATAGAAAACAGAGAGATGAAATTTAACTACATGCTGGAATTTTCCTTGTACACTTGGAAGCACGGCAAATGCACTTTTTCAGGTTTATGAGGATACCCTCTAGCATCAGAACATTGATTTTTGAGAGTCTTACAAAAGCTCTTCCTATTGCGCCTGCACCGCAGATTTACACTGCTGTAACTCCTGTCAGACATCATCTTAGCTTTATGAATAAATAAAACTATGCTCTAGGGAAACATTGATTTAAGAGGAAAAATCAATACCCATCTAGCGTGCGATAGACTTGAGCTTTAAGGCAGCTTATCCGTAAAGTACAATGCAATACTAAGTGTAAAATCATACTTTCTGCTTCCTAATAAAAGATAGGTTAGAGTATGTGAAATTGGCAGGTAAACACTTGCTTTCTGTAGTTCTCAGAATATCAGGAGTACTCTTCTCCTTTTGAAAGTATTTAG
This sequence comes from Propithecus coquereli, assembly GCF_000956105.1. NCBI lineage: Eukaryota > Metazoa > Chordata > Mammalia > Primates > Indriidae > Propithecus > Propithecus coquereli. Next base: position 1,479,920 of record NW_012154173.1, on the reverse strand, counting down.
TTGATATTTCAAAAAAGGAAAAAGAAAGGGAACAAGAAGAAAAGGGATGGATAAAGCCGTGGTAGCAAAATCTTGATAATTTGTCAATCTAGATTGTGACTGTATGAGGGCTCTGATTCTCTCCTTTGTGTGTAAAATTTTTCATCATCAGAATTTAAAAAGTATGTATGTTTGGTTGGAGAAAACTCTCAGGCTAATATCAACCAAGATGTTAACAATGGTCCTCTTTTGGTAATGGACTCATAAGAAAACATTTTTCCTTCCTTGGGAATTTTGTGTTTTCCAACTATCTATAGTGAACATGTATATTGCTTTTACAATTCAGAAAACACACACATAACAAATTCAGGGGAGAAAAGAAAAAAAGAAAAAAGATTAATTAGACTGATTGCAAAGTATTCATATTTTGTTGACTGCTGGCGTAGAGATAGCTAAGATTTATTAATATAACTTAACATTTATATTCCAGGCCAACTCTCTCTTACTGCTCTTGGATGTTTTTCAGGGCACAAGCAGGTTGCTATTAAAATTGACTGATTTAGAAAATAAAGCTAACAGCTTATGCTGAAATTAACCTCATCTCTGTGAGCCAAAGATCAAATGTAAGACAAAAGCTGGCTAGAGTCATCATTTCCTCAGCTCTGCAATCAGCTAACAATGTAAGTCTATTTTCACAGTGGAGACAGTTGCTAAAAGTTCTGACAAGCCCTGCGGTAACCTCTGATTACAAAGCCACTCCAGAAAGCCAAGGCTCTTGCTTAGAATTGGTTTGAATTAAAAATGAATCCCATTATTTTCCCCTAGCTCCTCAAAGCTGTGGTTCATCACCAACAGTGTTAACTGTGGCCTCTCAAGAAACATACTTATTTGTTGATTTGGGTTTGCTCACATTTTCCCAGACAGTTATTGGTTCTATGTTCTCCTTGCTTGTCTTTTTAATAAATTGAAGAACAACTCTAGAAATTTGAAACACACTTGCAAGGCACAGGCACGTCAGAAGCCTGAAAATGGGTTGGGGCAATTGAAATTTTTAATCTCAAATGAACACATCATAAAAGTAGCTACTACCATCACCAAACTTGGTGAGGATATTGGCTCAATCTACTTCCAACGTGGAAATGATACACAATTACAAGTTCCAAAAGAAGACAGCCACCGTGTTCGTACTGACATCAGCAGAAGAGGGAAAGGGAACATAAATTGGTTTTGGTGGCTCTTCGTTAACATGTGGATACTTAAAGTGAAATAGAAAGCAAAGCATTATTGTTGAGAAAAATGCTTATACTTAGGAACAAAGCACAGCTTGAGATCAATCACTTTTCATGAATACTATCTTTTTCTTTATTGCAGTGTCAGAGATATATTCATTTAAAGAAATTAGAGCATCCACTATGTGTTACTATGCTCCAGGCATTTATTAGATGTGGCAGGTACAAAAATAAGAGCCAAATGCTGCCCTCAAGCTTAGCATCTATAGGAGGGTCAGATATATAAGTGGATAATTACAGCACAGAGTGCCTAGAGATGTCACTGAAGAACTATGGGAGCCCAGCTAAGGGAGCCCAGGGAGGGCTTCTCAGAGGAGATGGAAATTGAGGTGGATCTTGAAAGACGCACTGGAATTTATCAAGAAAAAAGGGGCAAGGGCATTCTCAGACGTCAGAACAGCAACTGCAAAGAAAGGCATCGGTGCCTAGAAGAGGCATGATGTGTTGGAACACCCCAAAAAGTTCAGTCCAAATGAAGCAGAGACTACAAGGGAGGGGAAGGTAGCCAGTGCACTGCAGGGGTGCCCAGGCTGGATCATGGGGTCCACACCAAGGTGTATGGATCTATTCTCACAGTTACCAGGGCCCACAGAAGACACTGGGCAGGAAATCATGTTATGATTTTGGGAGCAGGGCACCTAGAGTGGGGACAGTCTCTTGGAAGAGAGCAACATTAGTTAGCTCCAGCAACTGATTGGCACAGAGCTGATGAGGACCAGAACTAAAGTAGTAACCATGGAGGTAGAAGAAAGGAAGATCAGAAATATATTAACAATTAACATTGTGACAGCTGGCAGGTGACCTCACCAAGCACCAGTCACTGTTCTTGGAACTTTCATATATGATCTTAAATCCAGAATCTGGTGTAGACTGAATGAGGAAGATGAGGCAATGTCAGGACAGAGATTTCTGGGTTGAGTTACTGGGTTGACAGGAATGCCAGTTAATTGAAATATTGATTCCAGGAGAAGAAATCAGTGTTAAGCAGAGGAGTGAAGGAGGCAGGGGAAGACAGTTTCCTTGTATATCTATTAGATCTGGGAGCTGCTTGGCACATACAAGTGAAGATAACGAAAATGCTGGGGACAGGAGTTTGGCAGAAAGCAAAGTGGAAATTCAAGTTAAATAAAGAAAAAAAGAGGCAGAAAACTATCTTGATAGTAAAACTCAAGCAGTCAGCCACGTACCAAAAAGTACCACATAATGCTTTCCAGGAATTAGGAGGACTATGATTTCACTACAGAAGCATCTGATACCTATTTTAAGATATATAGAGTCTTGAGTTAAATCTTAATTACCTCCTACCTGGAAAATGTTCTACATTTCGGGCCACAAATAAAATGTGTAAGGCGAGCAGCTCTAGTGGAAATGGAAGTGAATTAGAGGAAACGATGTCTAATCCCTGAACCAAGATTCTTGTCGAATGTTAGATCAGAGGAAGGCATTTTTGGAGTGTGGATAATCAAAGCTCTTAATGCACTGATTTTTTAGTCTAACTAACAAAAGGCAGGCTGATTTCCAGGATCTGCATTATGTTTAGAAAGACTGTGGCCTCAGAGGGGAACCAAAATGACCCCGAAATAGCTCCCTTCTCTCCTAAGAGGAAAGGGTTACTCAGGCAAGAAAAAGAATTTCTCAGTAAGTTGAAGGAAATATCTAATTAAAAGACAGTGGCCTATTTGACAAGATTCTTTCTGTGAAGAGATTGGGAAAATTCAGACCAGATGTACTCCTTCCTTTCCAGGCCATAGAGGAATTGGATAATGATTTATGGTGGATATGGCTAAGGCAGGCCACAGAATTTGAGGTTTGTAAATCTTTTAAATGGGTGGACATAGTGCTTGAAAGTCCAGGATTTATTATAAAAGTTGATAACTATGTAGTAAATTAATTCTAAAATGAAATATAGAATGTCTTTGTGTTAACTTCCTCATTTAAATTGAATGATTTTTTTCTATATTTGGTCTGTTCACAGAAGATGGATCCAAAGTCATTAAGGAATTACTGACATAACTTTTATCATCACCACAAAATGAGATTATGGGTACCACTAATAATCACAACCATATATACAGCCTTATATTTTTGGTGATGGTAGTGTATCCTAGTAATCCCCCCAAGAGGCTATCCAATTATTATTCTCATCTCAAAGAGGAAAAAGATTGACCGAGGGTAGGCACTTCGCTCAATTTCCCAGAGGCATGACCAAGCAGAACCAGGATGCGCCCAGCACTGACCAATGGGAAACACCATATTGTAGGAAGTGCACCCATTGGTGTCTCGGTCTCTATGGCAGAAGACTCACAGTGCAAAATTCAAATTCGACTTAGCTAGCACTTTGGAGGTTTTTCAGCTTGGAAGCTGGTGTGTCTGAAGATCTACAACCCAAACAGAGTCCCCAAATCAATCACTGATGTCTGCACACAAAGTTAAACTAAAATCCAGCTTGAATGAATAATAATGCAGAATAATGCAGAATAAACCAGGTAAATGAATACCTTGAAATCACCTTTTCCCAGCAACGAAGTTGTGCCCAACTGCCGAAATCAGAGAATGACCTTGTGTTTTCTGAAAAGGAAATACAAGAGGAAACAATTTCAAAACTCTAAACTGGATTAAAATTGCAACAACTAAAAGTAAAATAAAGATCTTTTCATTTACATATTTAAGTTTTGGTCAATAAAGAAACCAACTGAAAAAAAAACTGTTTAACCTTTAGCACTTTAAAACTATAAAAAAAGAACGTTAAAAAGCAAAGGTTAAAACTTGCTCTTAAAATATTCACAGACCTATATATTGTCACAAATGTCACCTATGTAGGAAAATAAAAATGATGGCATTAATCACCTGTGATAATTAACTATGCCTATGCCTTTTTTTACTCATTGCCTCCTCCTTTCTTTCTGACAGTAACTATGGCTTATCTGTCGCCAGCACTGCAACCTCCCACCTCGAACGTGGCCCCTTAGAGTTGTCAAGGCACATGGATTAAAGCAAAAACAAAAATGGTTGTGCACTTCAAGAAGATGACAGTCTTGTGAGAAAAGAAAAATTCTGAAACAATTATATAGAAGCATGTGATAATTGTTACATTTAGCCATATTATTTAATGTCTTCATCTTGAAATGTGCTGTATTTTTGTTAGCATGGTTTCTCATGCTTAAAAATAAAGCTATATCACTTATAAAGATCACTTCCTCCAAGAATAAGTGTGATCTGAGTTTGAGGAATATAATCTGAAAACTAAAATTCTGTTTTTCGTAGAACTGTGGATCTAAGCAGACATCTTACAAGATGCTAAGTGGAAGTAGAAAGCATGGATAGTGAACAAACGACCTAATAACTAGACTGAATTTTCTCAGGAGAAATATCCACTGAGGTAAACCAATGCCTCCCCCAAGATATTTTTTTTTCTTTTTTGGTAAAGTTTTAAAAGGGAAAAGAAAGAGCTATTTCTTAGAAAAAAATGAAAAGCAAAGTAGCACTGGAGAGACCAAAGAGAAATAGCCAAGGTGCCAACAAGCAAGGTGATGATCCCTCCACGAGGCGCCAGTGTCGGACTCCGCAGCAGCCAGCAAGACGAGAGCCGCCAGCCCCGCTCTTCTCCCACGGACCCCTGCCCATGCAGTCTAAGGGCCTCTTGGGTGTGAGCCCAAGAGAAAGGTGCAGCACAAGGCTAGAGAACATTACACACCAGGATGGGCAGGAAAATGGTAAAGATCCCACTGCAAGAAAAAAAGACAATGGAAATTCTCTCCTTTCTGCCTCTTGCTGGGAAATCCCCTATCCCGATCTACTAAGCATTATGGTTCAGCAACATTGTGGGTTCTGGAAAGTTTCCATACCAGCCCAAAAACCCATCATTTATAAAACCCAGGAGGATGCATTTCAAGCTCTAAACAACTGCATCAGAAATAAATACTTGGCCATGACACCTGTTCAAAAGTGGAGAAATAACTATTTTGAGAGGCTGCTAGTATTATTTAAAACACTGCTAAATATGTTTAATAAACACTCACTGATAAACCTCTGTGCTATGTGCAAGAGGTACACGAAGGCAAAGATGATAAGGCCCAGTTTGGGAGACCAAATTAGAAGTAAATAGTACAATACAGAGAGACACACGTAATAAGGGAAGTATACAAAGGCTGTGCACACAGCAGAAAAGAGCAGGATAATTTGGCTCTGGAGGGCTCCATACATGCAATTCTCTTGGGATAAAACTCAAGCTCCTGTCATGGTGTGATGATCTCCCCACCGCGGTGCCTGCCAGCCTGTCACCTCACGATCCTCACCCTCCATTCTGGGTCCTCCATGCCTCTGCCACACTGTCTGTTTTAGAGGCCACACGAGCAATATGAAACAAGTATCTAACAAGACAGTTTCAGCTAGAAACTGTAGTATGCTTGACAAGAGTAGGTGGATCCTGGCACCTGGAAGGTGGGTCCTTAAACTTGTCCCAACTTCCTGTCCCACTGTGTGCTCAGCCAGTCACATCCTTCTCAATCCTACTCTTCCTTCAGAGTCCAGCAAAGAAACCAACCGTAAACACCAGTGTAAAGTATTATGTATGCTCTAAAACAGGGTTTTCGACCTTGGCCCTGCTGGGATCTTGGGCTGGGTAGTTCTTTGTTTTGAGGGTATAGCATCTCACACCCTGAGCTGTGACAACAAAAAATGTCTCCAGACTTTGACAAATATCCCTTCAGTGGCAAAATCACCCCCACCCCCAAATTGAGAATCACTGGTCTAACATGAATGACTTATTAAAGCAGAATAATATTCCTATCCTAACTTCCATATGATGCAGAAAGACAGCAGTGTGTGCAGAGAGGGGCCATCGGAAAGGGCACCAAAGGAGGAGCACTGAGGGAGGAAGGTGCATGTATCGAGCACCTGCTGTATCCCCAGCCCTGTGTGAGGTCAGTCATCTTATTTAAGACTCACAGAACACCCTATGCTTCCCTTCTCCTCCCCGCTAATCAGAACTTGCTCAAGCCTTGACAGGCAATGGGTTAGTGCCTGGTGATAATGTTATGAAAAGCAAAGCTCTTCAGGATAAAACAAAAATAAATATTGCTAGAACTTCATATAGACACTGGCCTGCCTTTCCTCCACTTTTATGCTAAACGCTTCAATTCTCCTCCTGGGGCATGACCAGCATGACACTCTCATGGCGAACGCCTCTGTTTTGTGACTTCTTAGGACATTTCCTCCACTGACTTAAAATCGTGTAGTTGTTTTCATCATGATAGGCTCACGTGGAGTCACAGGCATGGCCAAGATCTCTCTTTTCCTGGAACCACAGTGAATTAGACATGCTTAGTCTGTGGAACTGTTCAACGCTGGTCGGTTACAGCTCCTTGCCAGTGTCCTGCGTGAAGTTAACAATGCTCCGCAGTCCAGAGTAGTATGGGCTGGTTAAGTCCTGACTTTAACTATGGACCTCCCTGAAAGTGTTTAATGAGAGAAGGGACAGGAATTCTCCAACAGAGTTTGACTGTGGTCATTTTCTCGTCTCACCTCTGAAGGTCCTGGTGGGCTCAACGATCTACACTATATTGAGCACATTCAGGTCCCAAAAGGGTCCCTGTCTATTCAAAAAGGACTGGAGTGGCTTTTTAAATACAAGTGTCGATATGTAGTTTTTCCTAATTGGCTTTTTCTGATTCTGCTCTAATATAGTCACATCTTCCACTCTAATATCTATTCAAACACTTTATTTAAGGAACGTGTCCATGTGTTGGCCACTTTGTAGGTGGGGTTTCAATATTGACCAGGACAAAATTCCCTGTCCTTGTGGAGCTATCTAGTGGAGGTGGGAAACAAACCAAACATCTGGCAGAACAGCTGTGATCACTGAAGGAAACAGAAGCAGTGTGGGGTAAGGCCTGCTGGCGGGAGGGGGGCTCTTCTTTAAGTGGGGGAGTCAGGAAAGACATCACTGACAAAATGTCTGGTGAGCTGAGACCTGAAGGAGTTGGTGGAGAGGCAGGTCAGGGAGGGGCTGGTCCTGCTGGCCCCTCCATGTGGCCATCTCACAGAGCCAGAGCATGCCCAGTGCTTCTGTGGCCGCTGTGGCAGGGCCTAGCTGGCCGTGGGCACACAGGCACACCTGGGCAGATCTACAGAGGCAACAGGAGGAAGTTCTTTTCTAAGTCATGATCCAAAGAAGAAAATAGGAAGCAAGGTTATCAGCTGAGAAGGAGGATGGAGAAGGAGATATTTGGAGGTTTGAGGAGAGAGCATGAGGAGGTGCTCCGGGAGAGGAGAAGAGTGACTGGATAAGGGAACCAGTAGCCTTGGGGACCCACTGAGATAAAAGTGAGACCTGTTAGCTCCTCAGCCACACTCACCAGCACAGGTGAAGATGGGGGTGGGGAGAGAGTGGGTTATGCAGGGTTGGGGTGTTGCCAGCTGAGTATTACAAGGAAGAGAGAAAGAAGTAAAGAATTTGAGGGTGGATGCAAAGGAGTGATTATAAGGAGAGATGATGGAATCTCAGCTGGGTAACTAGGACAGGAGACCTGGAGGGGGGTGACAGTGAAAATTAGTAGCATGAATGGATTGTGAGTACTGGAGGAGTCCACAAATTAAGTTAAAGTACAGGGGACAGAAAGACAGTAAAATGGGGTGCTTGGGGAGAGAGTGGGTTAGATGCTTGCTAGTCAAAGTATGGCCCCTGGATCAGCAGCTTCTGCACTAGGTGGGGACTTGTTAGAAATGCAGAATCTCAGACCTCACCTCGGACCTGCTGGCTGAGAATCTGCATCACGTGCACACTAAATCTGGGGAAGAACTGCCTTGAGCCACTATTACATCTGAGCCAAGTTGGGCTCAATCTCCACTCGACCAGAAGCCACAGACACTCGATAAAAAGGTGCCAGTGAAAAGGTTTCTGAGGTTAGGGAATTCCCTGGGGCTCTGCTTCCCACTTAAACGGCTCATTTTAGTTCCTTGGGTTTCCATCCATCTGCCTCATGCCCTGCTCTGTCGGTCTTACAGCCTGGCAATATAGCTGGCAGGCTTCTGATTCCCTCTGAGTGCTGGCTCGCTTCCCTCCCTGTCTGTAGGCAACGGGCATCTCCCTGCTTCCTGCAACCAAGCTCCACTCTCATACTCCTGTGGGGGGGCAACCAGATACTTAGTGCCCTCAATCCAGGCTGCAAAATTCCATGTGCCCACCTAGATCTTTACAAGACACTAATGCAAAAGGTATTGCCATCTGTGGCTTTTTAAAAGTTTAGCTTCCTGCCATAATATTCAGTGTTTTGTATCTTCTTTAATATGAGTGCACTGACTTCACTCTTAATAATTTTATTAAAAAAAAAAAAAAAGAAAACCACAGCTGTGCATGGACATTGCAGAATGAAAGGTGAGGCCGAGTCCAGCGCATGGGGCTTTGCCTTCACACAGCTTTACTCCTAATAAACAGAGGGTGACATTTTCACTGACCCAGACACAACCTCCTGTGCAAACACCTGTTTACGAAATAATATAAAAACACCAAATTTAGAATCTCTAGCCCTTCTTTCAAGACAAATGATTGCAGATGCTGTCACATATAAAAGTTTTATTATGATTACTAATAATGATCAGTTGTAAGTCCTTACTATTCGCAGACACCATGCTACACACTCCATACATCCTCGTCTCATGTACTGCTCACAAGAATTCCACGGGATCCACATTATTGTTATGCAGGTGGAAACTGAGGCTTAGAAGGGTGATACAACACAGCCAATGAGTGGTGGAGCTGAGTGTCAAACCCAAGTGTATTCCACGGTGGCTCCTCACTCACACACACAGTTCTCCTGTCCTGGTTACCCAGCTGAGATTCTGTCATCTCTCCTTATAATCACTCCTTTGCATCCACCCTCAAATTCTTTACTTCTTTCTCTCTTCCTTGTAAATACTCAGCTGGCAACACCCCAGCCCTGCATAACCCACTCTCTCCCCACTCCCCATCTTCACCTGTGCTGGTGAGTGTGGCTGAGGAGCTAACAGGTCTCACTTTTTTCTCAGTGGGTCCCCAAGGCTACTGGTTCCCTTATCCAGTCACTCCTCGCCTCTCCTGGAGCACCTCCTCATGCTCTCTCCTCAAACCTCCAAATATCTCCTTCTCCATCCTCCTTCTCAGCTGATAACCTTGCTTCCTTGCAGATCCACAGAGGCAACAGGAGGAAGTTCTTTTCTAAGTCATGATCCAAAGAAGAAAACGATAAAATATTTCTTTTTAAGTCAGTGAAGCCAAAATAAAGCACAAAAGCGGCCTCAGAAACTGATCTTCCCATTCCCAACCCCCATCTGAAAAACGGAAGTAAACCTCTTGTTTTTGTGTCAAAAATATAGGGCAACCTTTTCAGTTTCCCAGATTTTAAAAGGAACAAAAGCTATAAGAAAACAAATTTCATGGGGCCCATGCTAAATATATACCCTTTTTATTTGAATGTGTTCTGTATCCGGATGAACATTTATCACTTAATATTTATTACTGCCTCACTATTTATTACTATTTCTATACATATTTCTCTGTCTTAGGTTGTCAAGTCTGATAAGGCAAGGGCCAAACCTATTTAGTTCTTTTTGTAAAGCATGCGAAACCGTCATGCATAATTAGGCACTTAAAGTGTTTTTGATGAAGATGATTATGAAGAATGAGAACAGTTAATACCACGGTAGGCATGTTTCCTGAAACCTTCCTGTCTTTTCTGAAATGTCAGATGATCGCACTTTCATAGCATTGTAGAGTTAATGGAAGCTTGAGCGTAGAAAGCGTGCAGAGCTTGCTAAACAGTGTGTGGTCTGTGGAGCAGCGGCACCGGCAGCACCTGGCAGCTTGTGAGAAAGGCAAACCCCAGGCCCCACCCCAGACCTACTGAGTCAGAATCTGCAGTTTAACAGGATGCCTGGTAATATGCATGCACATTAAAGCCTGAGAAGCACAGACCAGAGAACCGTCAAGTTCAACGGCTTCATCTTACAGTTGAGGAAGTATGAGACCCAGACAGGCTGAGTGACTTGCAAGCCGTTACAGATCCTGACCTGGGACTGGTCCTTCCCGACGGCAGCGCTCTACAGCCTCTTCTTACATCACACTTATGTGGATGGGTCAGCAGGAATTAAACTGTAAACAAAGAACAACCTACAGCTTTCAGGGAACACTGCAATGCTGGGTGTATTTATTTGCCTCAGAGGTCTTTTATTCTTTCAACATTTTGAATACACTTACAAGATACTGCCAAAAACAAAACAAAACAAAAGATACTGCCAACAGAAATCTAGAAAACCATTTTACAGTAGCGAGCTTGCTCCCAACACACTGCCAAAGACGAGGCCACATGGTGACGGTGTGTGGAACTGGACACCATGCTTTTTGGTCGAGCTCTGGATCCCCGCATTTTTGCACATTTCGGGTCCAGTGATGCAGCCCAGGCTGCCATTTTTTTCCCCTTGAATATTCTATTTAAATATTAAATTAAAAAACATACATTAACTAATCATTTGGCATACATTTCTCATGTTAACATAAGAAATAAAATAATTCAGTTAAGGTAAAAAAAAAAAAAAAAAACCTGTATATGTATCAGTCAGATCACGTGGAGTCCTTAAATAGGCTATTGCGTCGCAGTCTGCAGGACAGCACTGCTGGGATCCACAAACACACATCACACACTCTTAAAAAAACAAGAAACAGAAACACGACTTTACCATCCTCCAAAAGAGGTTCTACAGCAATAAGAAGAAACAAAAACCACTATGAAAGTAAAGTGCTTGTCATTGCTTCAAAGAGGTAACACATGATGGTTTCTGAGGCCTTTGATCTATGGCGTTAGCACAGAAATCACCTAACGGGGGAAAGGGTTTGTGTTGGACTCAGTTGTGCCACCTCTGTGGAACGGAGGCAGAGGCCTGCACCCACCAGCCTGGGTCCTCTCCCGCTCTAGACTCCTCCGAGTGGGCAGGAGACTTTGGTGTTTCCTCCGTGGGGAGGCGCCAGGCCCGCCCCCTCCAGACAGCCGTTTGCCCACCTGTGAAGCAGTCGCAGAGCAGCAGGGACGAGCAGTGAGGTCTCCAGGGGCACAGAGGAGGTGCCCACCGCATGGACACGGGCACCTCTGACCTCTTCCCCCTACTTCATTAAATGCTCCTAAGTCCTGGCTCCCACATGGCTCTGCCCTAGAGTGCTAGAAGCCAACCAAATGAATATAATTGAAATCCTCAAGGATATGTATTCCAAGAAAGGAAAAAACAGAACCGTTTAAGAACTCTTAAAAACTTCTCTGAATTGCTGTTGATTTGTTGGCTTCTCAATTTCAAACCAGTTCCCTCCACACTTCACCAGTCTGGCCGCATGATGTAGTCTCTATAACAGATTAGGAGCCATTGATGTCTAATTAGGGGAATTTTATTATGGAAATTTCCCCTTAGACTTCAGCCATCAAAAGTAGTTAGTAAAGAATATTTAATAATATTCGAATTCCATCACCGTTGTGCCATAATGTTTTCCAAAGCTGAAAAGGACTGACATGAACTTTAATCAGAGTCTGTATACGGTAGACACAATTTAACTCACATATGAATACCAACTGGCACCCTCCCAACATATGGTGACTCTTCTGGGAAAAAACAGTCTCTCCAGGTGTGAAGAGATTGGCTGTACTTTTGTCCACAACTAAGTTTTCTTCTGCATAGTTAGAAATCACAAAGGAATTTGTTGGCTGTAAAAGAAAAGTGCTACTTTGAAGAAGGTATGTCTCAAAAACACAAAAGATTAATTGAATCGATAATTCAGGATTTGGAGTGAAGTTTCGGAAAGAATATGAAAATTATGCTAAAAGCAAAATGTTTAGATTTCTTGGAGACAAGGACAGACTGACCTATGTTCTACCATTTTCTAAATAAATCTTGAGAAAGACAGTCATATCAAAGAGAGCCAGAGGGCACAGGCTTCCTTAAAAGCATTCTCCCCTCCCTCAAGGCAATGGCCTTCATAAAAGAACATCATCCCATTGTTTGGGGGAAAGTACAAAGAAAATATACTTCTGAACTCCATATCCTATGGTACCTATCATGAATTGGGTGCAGTATCAAGTTTTAGAAAATGTTTACTGCATGTTCGAGGTTGTGTTAGGTCAGTATATCAAGCACTTAGAATCAATCGGGCCTAACATGGTAAGCGGAATGTAAAATCTACCAGCACTGGGCTCCCACTTCCACATTCTCCACAAGCAACAACTGAATGAAACTATTTAACTACTGCCCCTTTAGATGAGCATGTGCTCTCTGTTTGCCATAGTCCTTACCACTCCCTATTGTCTCCCAGGTATGCCCAGCCAAGTGCCAGCTGCCTTTTATCATTGCATAGCACTGTTGTTTTTCTTTGGGTTAAAGGAAAGGTATGTCGTTTTACCCACGTCTCTCTCCAATAGCTGACGTTCCAAGAGGGCTTTGAGATGCCTTGGCTCACTTCCCTTATTTATGGTACCCACCTGAGTCTGTGACTCTTGTTCTGGATACTACCAAGCTGTCACCTCCGCTGGAACCACAATCTCTTCCCTTTTCCCACCTGCCCAGCTAGAAGTCATCCTTCAAGGCATATGCAGCCTTTCAGACCTCTTCCGTCAGAATCTACTGCTTTACTATAATGTGTACAAAAATTTTAAAACTGGTTCTGCAGACCACAGATCCTTTTAGAACAGTGGTTGAATCTTTGGTCATCCCCTCATCATTTTAGACCTTCCAACACTCACAAGACCCAGCTATAGCTTCTCAACCTCCTATCACCACCCCCTCTGCACACACACCTCAGCATGGGCGGGGGCCTCCTCCTGGCAGGGGAGATGGCGAGGACAGGGTAAGATAAAAGGGGCCTTCCCCACGTGGCTCTCCTAGCCCCACAGGACCATGAGGATATGGAGTAAGTAGTAAGGGAGACCAGAAAAGGTGAAGGAAAAAAGTTGCTTTACTCTCTTCCAGTGCTTCTGGAACTCTCCTCCTCAGCTTCCACTCTGCAACCCAGTGGGGAAATTAGGTCTAGTGAGACAAAGCAAGATAGGAGTGAGGGGGAGGAGGCACAGGCAGGAGAAAGAAACATCTCCACCTTCGCTCCTCATGGCTTTCTCAACAACTCCCCAAGCCCCTCTCCTCAAAGATGAAGTCTGTGGTTGCTGAAGGAATGGGAAAGAGAGAAGGGATTAGACAGGCAGGGGCAGGCAAAGCCCCTTACACCACCCTGCCAACTTACGAGCCATCAACCCTCCTTTGCTCCTGTGCCTCTTCTCAGTCCCCAGACTTCCCCTTGGCCACCAGAATCCCTCTACCCATGATTCACTGCCCCTTCTCCTGCATCCCTAAGTCCATTCCAAAGAGCCATGTCCTGGGGCTGGGAGAGCAGTGCCCTGAAGACAAGAGTCCCACCTTGGTCACTCTGCATGTTCCCCTGCCTACTGCTCCCGGCCACAGCAACAACCCTCGTGAATGGAACTGGATCCGTGACAATCCCCGAACTCAAAAATATTTTTCCTAACAGGATCATTGCTACAAATGTACTCAGCGAACCTCTTCATGTGCAGAAACAGGAAAAATACAGAGGGGTCTGCTTGTTTATTTGTCTCAATGCTAGAGTTTCTGGGTTCAAATTACTCAGTTGAGTATTATTTCTCATATGCTTGTTTATTAAGATAAGGTGACAAACTTTTAGTTGGCTTCATAAAATCAGCTGCAAAAATATTAAAATCTATTACTAAAAATACTTTGAAAACAAATATCTAAAAAGAATTGACGTCAATCAATTGCATTCTAATTTGAAGGTTTTTCTTCTCTAGCCCTTAGTTAAGTGGGATAGGAACTAAGGCATTCTCCACCAGGGCCAAAAATCTTCCTAACATATTATAAGTCATAAATAGATGTGTTTTGGAAATGAGTAGATATTTGGGTTTATCACAAAGGCAAGGTGAAAAACATCAAAGTCTGAAAACAGGTCCTCCAAAGAGACATCTGAAAACACTTGTGCATTGACAAGAGTCCCCAGTGCAGGTTGTCCTTTATCCTTCCTTTATCCTTATTTTATCGAAATTTCTTCCCAGGCTCCTGACTCCTTACACGAAGAGTCAGGCTGTTTCAGATGACCTTGTCAGTACAGAATAAAAAGAGCAATTGACAAAAATATTGTCCAGTGCAGAGACGCTGCGACTTATGAAAGATGTTGCTGCTTATTTACTGCTCAGCTCAGGAGACAGCCAGCTTCTCTCTCCTTGTCTGGTGAGCCTTCCCTCCTATGACAGCAAACACTGCAGGCTGGCAACACACCAGGCGCTATTCTATGCACTTGTCATACGATAACAACTCTATGAGGTCAATACTATTGTCATTCCCACTTTACAGATTTTACAGATGAAGAAACTGAAGCACTGAGAGGTTAATTATTTGCTCAAGGTCACACAGTTAGTAGGGTAAGGGGAGCAAGGCAGACACTGAATACAAATAGTCTGGCTCCAGAGTACAGTCTCTGACCCTCTCGACCTTTACTCATTGTACATCCACCCTTTCGCTCCTTCTTGCCTGCAAATGCTGGAGTTCCACCCACAGTGGCATCATAATCTAAGAAATTGACGATTTCCTGGTCTGGTGAAACCCTATCCAGGTCCCAGACTCCCCTTTCAATAAAGATCACGGAGATTAGTAGACGGAGGTAGGACAGGAAGTCTACAGATTGGATCCCAAGCAGCCTTTTCATTCCTAGATTCTCCCCACTCACTTTCTATCAGCTCAAATGCTAGTTTCTTCCATAAATATGGAAGCCAAACGAGTAGCCACTTCGTCAGGAATCACATGCCCAGCCCAGAAGGCTATGACATTCATGGAATTTTCAGTCCTTCAATCCCAACACAACTCATGCAAACAGGACAGCCTCCCATCATCTACTCCTTGATTAGAAAAAATCCCTTCTAATTGTAATATAGTTTGCAATAATACCATTATCCTTAGATGATACTGAATTACGTAAGACTTCAGTATCAATCAGTTTACTTCTGAATGTTTACTCTATAATGAAAATGTGCTAAGTACCACAAAGCATATCAATATGAATAACTTATTAACTCTTCCCTCACGGTAAATTTTCTTCTGTGAAATTCCTTACTTCCATTTCCTTCTGGATCACCTATTTCAGATGGAGTATATGAGACTCAGGAGAGACATTCAGAGTTGGGCCCCTTGAGAGACCAATGGGTGGAGGAAGGGGGCTTTGAATTGTAAAATTGAAAACACTTATTTAGAAAACCAGACACAGAAGAAATACTCCCTCTTACTATGCATATCACATGTCATAAAGCAAAATTAATTTATAAGCATCTCATTGAAACTCCAGATAAACTGCTAGAAAGTCTTTACCAAGGAACGTTAAAGTAATTGTAACAATGAACAAAGTAACTGCCCAATACTCATAATTTCTAATTTAAGAAATGCCAAAGGAGACATATTCTATTTCATGCATGTCTATTTCATTTTAGCAGATAGCTTTCATAGGGGGACAAGTAATTTCAGCAATTCCAATTCTATGGGGGTCTTAAGTTCAACAATTGCAAATTCACTAATAATGGAGGTTTTCATAAATATTAATATGACTTTAAGTACTTTATAATCAGGAAGAATACAACCATACAAATTGCTAAGATAATAGGTAGAACGTAAAAGCCATGAAAAAGAAATGTAGCTTATAGGTTAAAATAATGTATATTAAAGCAATAGATTTTTACAAAAGAGATCAGAAAGTCTGCATAAATCTTGAAGCATGAGACCTTTTTGGGCAGGTGTGGAAGGGATGCAGAACACGGTCCTGGCAGAGATAACAGTTTTCAAAGTATTATAAAAAGCAACAGTCACAAAGCCAAATGCTCACCAGGGTCGGGCGGGTATCTTATATGAGTGAAGTAAGAGGATCTCAAAGTCTTCTCAGAAGGGTTATGATTTGATAGTGAGGTGAGAAGAAATATTTTCCCTTCTCTGCTTTAAGTAAACAACAGTGTTGTACAATGATAAAAAGTAGCTGATGGTTGGCTGCAGTATCTGGGAGACAATAAGGAGTGGTAAGGACTGTGGCGAACATACATCATCTAAAGGGGCCATTCCCCAGGCATCTGTAGCTAAACCCTTCGGGGAAATTTGGGGATATGAAGCCAGTGTTTGGAGATTTTCTGATTTTTCCTAAGAGAAGGTAGAAACCTGGATTTTTATATGGTATCTCACAATGTTTAAATATATGTACTAGTATAAATTAAAAGATAATACTCTACTGCCCAACACTAAGTAAGCCAACAGAATAGGTTTGAGGATCAAGTCTGAGGGCCATTTGAAATATGGCTTTTCCCAGGTGGGAGTAGGAGGGGATTTGGATAGGAAAAGTCTGGAATTTAAATCCCAGATCTACTACTCTATGAACTAGGAAAAGTGCTTAAACTTCCTGAAGTGAGCATCCTGCTCCAGAAAGAAACTTGGATACTAATGGCCTATGCAAATAGACAGAAGAGAGTAGTCATTAAGAAAGGATGCAGGCTTTGAAACCAGATTGCCCAGTTCAAATGTGGCCTCACTACTCATCAGGGCAAATTATCTCACCTCTCTGCGTCTCAGTGTCTCCTTCTTTAAAATACTGCTAACCTCATAGGGTGCTGGGGAGTCAACTGCATGAACTATTTTTTGACACATATGATTGACACAACAGAATCCTTGCCTTCCTTCCCAATCCCCATGAAATAAAGAATAATTAATTCTACTTCAGAAGAGCCAACTTTATACTAATATCTTTATGAATCTGGATATGGAAAGTTCTTTATAGTATGACATAGCATTATGTTTTGATATGGCTATAAGAAATAATAAAAGTTATTCACTTTCTATTTTTTTAATTACATCTTTTTATTTTTAGATAATTATAGATTCACGAGCACATACTTGTAATACAGGGAGATCCCATGTACCCACTGCTCAGTTTCCCTCACTGGTAACTTCTTACAACACTACAGCATAATATTACATGCAGGATGTGGCCATTGACAGAGTGAAGATAAAGAACATTTCCACCACCACAAGGATTACTCATGTTGCTCTCTGTAGCCACACCTACTTCCCTCCTGCCCCTGCCACATCCTTTTCCCTTGTCAACCACCAATCTGGGCTCTCTTTGTATAATTTTGTAATTTCAAAAATGCTATATAAATGGAGTCATATTAATACTACATGTTAATATAATCATTTGGGATTGGCCTGATTCACTTAGCATGATTTCTTAGAGATTCATGCTAGCTGTTGCATGTATCAATAACTTCTTCCTTTTTATTGCTGAGTAGTATTCCATGATGTGGACGTACAAGTTTATTTAAACACTCATCCATTGAAGGACATCTGGGTTGCTTCCAATTTGGGCTATTACAAATAAAGCTACTATAAACATTAATGTACAGCTTTTTGTGAGAATGTGTCTTCATTTCTCTGGGATAAATGCCCCGGAGTGCAATTGCTGAGGCATAGGATAGGTGCATGTTTATTTTTTAAACTGCCAAACTGTTTTCCAGAGTGGCTGTAACATTTTATATTTCCACCAGCAAGACACGAGTGATCCAGTTTCCCCACATCCTCACCGGTATTTGGTTTTGTCACTTTTTTTTTTTTTTAGCCATTCTAGAAAGTGCATAATGATATTTCATTGTGGTTTTAATTTGCATTTTCCCAGTGGCTCAAGATGTCAAACACCCTTTCATGTGCTTTTTTGCCACATGCATACTCTCTTCAGTGAAATATCTATTTGATTTGCCCGTTTTCTAATTACATTTTTTTATTATTGGGTTTTACTAGTCCTTTATTGGACACATTGTTTGCAAATATTTTCTCCCACTCTGTCACTGGCCTTCTCATTCTCTTACAAGGTCTTTTGCAGAGAAAAAGGTTTTAATTTTGACGAAGTTCAATTTATCAATTTTTCCTTTTACAGATTATGCTTTTGGTGTCAAGCTTAAGAACTTTTGCCCTAGCTATAATTTTTGAATATTTGCTCCTATATTTTTCCCCAAAAGTTTTATAGTTTTATGTTTTACATTTAAGTTTGTGATCCATTTTGAGTTAATTTCTATACAAGGTATGAGACTTAGGTCAAGGTTCATTTTTTTTTTTTTTTAACTTATGGATACTCAATTGCTCCAGCACTGTTTGTTGAAAAGGTTAGCTTTCCTTCATAGAATTGCTTTTGCATCTTTGTCAAAAATCAGTTGGGCGTATTTTGTAAGTCTATTTCTGTATGATTTATTCAGTTCCATTGCTCTATGTGTCTATCCTTCTACTATGTGGTATTGACAACTGATGATCTTACACTGAGACATAATTATCAAACTCCACAGTTAACATTAGGGTTCACTCTTAGTGTTAGTGTTGGATTTTTAATTCAGTGTTTACATATTCATTGCTAATATATAAAAATCTTAATTTTTGTATGTTTATATTATATCCTATAATCTTTTTGAACTTACTTATTAGTTCTAGGAGAGTTTTTTGGTGGATGCCTTCGGATTTTCTACTTAGACAATAATGTTACCTGCAAATAGGGACAATTTAATCTTTTCCTTTCCAATTTGCATAACTTTTGTTTCCTTTTCTTGCCTATTGCACTGGACAGAACTTGCACCACTACACTGAATAAGAATGGTGAGAGTGTACATCCGAGAGTGTACATCCTTGCTTTCTTGACCATCTTAGGAGGAAAGCATTCAATCTTTCACCATTAAGTATGTTAGCTGTAAGTTTTTTGTAGATGCTCTTTATCAAGTTGAGAAAGTTGCCCTCCATTCCTATTTTTCTGAGAATTTTTATCATGAATGGACATTACATTTTGTCAAAAGCTTTTTAAGAACGATTGATTTTATCATGTTATTTTTCATCTTTACCCTGTTAATATAGTAGATTATATTGACTAATTTCCAAATACTGAACCAGCTTTGCATCCCTGGAATAAATCCCATTTGGTCATGGTGTATAATCCTTTTAAAATATCATAGAATTCCATTTGCTAACATTGTGTTAAGGATCTTTGAATCTATATTCATGAGAGATACTGTTGCGTTTTTTTTTTTTTTTTTATACTACTGTCTTTGTCTGTTTTTGGTCTCAGGGTAATACTAGCTTCATAAAATAGAAAGGGAAGTGCTCCATTCCTCTTTCTATTTTCTTAAAGAGATGGTGTAGAATTGGTGCTGTTCTTCTTAAACATTTAGATTTCTCCAGTGAAACAACCTGGGACTGAGATTATAGGAGAGGAAGATTTTTTTTTTTAATTAAAAAGTCAATTTCCTTTTAGCTACATAAGACTATTCAAAGTGTCGATCTCATATTGGGTGAGTTATTGGTAGTTCATTTCAAGGAATTGATCCATTTCACCAAAGTTAACTTTATTATGTAGAGTTTTTATATTATTTGCTTATTGTCCTGATATCTGCAAGATCTGTAGTAATATCCCCCAGTTCAATCCTGATATTGATGATTTATATCTTTTTTCTTTGTTAGTCTTTCTAGTAATGTGTCAATTTTACTGATCTTTTCAAAGAATCTATGCTTTTTTTCATAGTTTTCTTACTTTTCAAAATTTCATTGATGTCTACTCTTTATTCTTTCCTTCTTCTTGCTTTAGGTTTATTTTTCTAGGATCTTGAGGTAGAAGCTTAGATTGCTGATTTGAAGTGTTTTCTCCTTCCTAATGTATGCATTTGATGCTATAAATTTCCCTCTTAGCACTGCTCTTTAGATATGTTCTACGAATTTTGATAGGCTGTATTTTCATTTTCATTAAATATTTCATTAACGTATTTTTTATTTCCCTTGAGATTTTTCGCTTTGATCCATGGATTATTTTGAAGTGTGCTGTTTACTTTCCAAGTATTTAGAATTCTTCTGTTATTTTTCTATTAATTATTTTTAATTTGATTCCTTTGTGGTCAGCAAACACACTCTGTATACTTTCAATTCTTCTAAATATGCTGAGGTTTGTTGTGTGGCCACAGATATGGTCCACGTTGGCATATATTCTATGGGCACTTGAAAATAAAGCTCTTGTTGGGTGTGGTGTTCTACAAATGTCAGTGAGATCCTGTTGGCTGGTGGTAGTGTTGAGTTCTTCTGTATCCTTGCTGATTTTCTGTCTAGTTGATCCATCAATTGTTTAGAGAGAGGTGTTGAAGTATCTAACTATAACTGTGGATTTGTTATCAATTTCTCCTTTCGGTTCCATAAGTTTTTGCTTCACATTATCTTACAGATCTGTTGTTTGATATATATACATGTGGGATTGCTACATCTTTTGGGAAGAGTGATCCCTTTAACATTATGTAACATCCCTCTTTGTCTCTGGGCAATTTTCTTTGGTCCATTTCATCTGGTATTAATATACCCACTCCTGATTTCTTTTGACTAAATTTTTCAAGACTTATCTTTTTCTGCCCTTTTAATTTCAACCTGTCTATATCTGATATAGTTGTCATGTTTTTTAATCCACTCTACCAATATGTTTTTTAATAGATATGCTAGGGTTTAAACCTGTCACTTTCTGTTTTCTGGGGGTTCTGTTTTTCACTTCTCTGTTTTTATTGTGCCTTTTAGTAAGTAACGGGAATATTTTCTAGAATTCCATTTTGATTTATCTATAGTGATTTTAAGTGCATGTCTTTGTATAACTTTTTTCGTGGTTGCTCTGGGTATTACAGCATATATATATACATACAATTTATCACTGTCTATGGGGTCATCATTTCACCAGTTCAGGTGAAGTGTAGAAATTTTAATGCCCCCTTTATATCCCTTTGTCCTCTTCCATATATATTTGTCTTAAAAATTTCCTCTACATATGTTTAAAACCACTCTAAACAGCTATAACTTTTGTGTCAACCCTCAAATAAAACTGAGAAAACTCAAGAAGGAAGGTCTATAGTATTTAAACATATTTGACCTCACTGTGGTCTTTCTCTTTCTTAGATTATTTCCACTCTGTTTAGAGTTCCCTCTTATCTGCAGTTTCACTTTCCAAGGTTTCAGTTACCTGCAGTCAACCAGAGTCTGAAAATATTAAATGGAAAACTTCAAAAATAAACAATTCAGATGTTTTAAATTGCTCATCATTCTGAGTAGCATTAGGAAATCTTGCACTGTCCTGTCCTGCCTGGAACATGAATCATCCTTTTGTCCCATGTATGTATCCACACTGTATACGCTACCTGTCCATTAGTCACTTAGTGGCTGTCTCAGTTATAAGAATAAAAAACATAGTATATACAGAATTCGGCACTATCCAGTTTCAAGCACCCACTGGGGGTCCTGAATCATATCTTCCACGAATAAGGGGGAACTACTGTACTTCCTTTAGCCATTATTTTAGGGCAGTCTTCTGGTGACAAATTCCTTTAGTTTTTCTTCTTCAGAGATATCTTGATTTCTGCTTCATTCCTAAAGGATATTTTCACTGGACATAGGACTCTGAGAAGACAGTTCTTACAGCACTTGAAACATGTCGTACCAACTCCTTCTGACTTTTATAGTTTCTGATGACAAATCCACCGTCATTCACATTGTTGGCTTTGATTTGTTTGTTTTCTACATGTGAAGTGTTTTTCACTGCTTTTTCTCTGTTTTTAGTTTTCAAAAGTTTGACTGTGATGTG
This sequence comes from Propithecus coquereli, assembly GCF_000956105.1. NCBI lineage: Eukaryota > Metazoa > Chordata > Mammalia > Primates > Indriidae > Propithecus > Propithecus coquereli. The sequence continues at coordinate 1,457,957 of NW_012154173.1, read as the reverse complement.
TCTTCGTGTTTCTCTGGGTTTATCTTACTTGAGGTTCACTTAGTGAATGAGTTTCCTATTGCTGCTGTAACAAATTCCCACAAACTTGCTAGCTTAAACTATCTCAATTTATCATGTTACAGATATGGAGGTCAGAAGACCTACTGCATTCCATCTGGTGAAGCTAGGGTAGAATTTGTTTTCTTGCCTTTTTCAACTTTTAGAGGTTGCTTCAAATCTTGGCTTGGGAGTCTGTATCACCTTGCCTTTTCTCCCCCTAATTCCATCATCACATCTTCTCTAACCCTCCTGTCTCCCTCTTATAAGAATGACTGTGATTATAATGGGCCCATCCAGATAATCGAACATATTCTCTTCATCTCAAAATCCTTAAATTAATTAGCTTTGCAAAGTCCCATAACCCTGTAAGAAAATGTATTCATAGGTTATGAGAATCAGGACATGGACATCTTTGGGGGGCCATTATTCAACCTACTATACTCAGCTTCTTATATCTGTAGGTTTATATCTTTTGCTAAATCTGGCAAGTTTTCAGCTATTATTTCTTTAAGTACTCTTTCGGCCCCTCCCTCTTCCTATTCTTATGGGACTCCCACAGATGTTAAATCTTTAGCATAGTCCCACAGGTCTCTGAGGTACTATTTTTTTTTTCATTCTATTTTCTCTCTATTGTTCAGATAGGATAATGTTTATGGTTCTTTCTTCCAATTCACTGATTCTTTCCTTTGTCCTCTTCATTCTGCTGTTCAGTACATTCACTGAGATTTTTAGGTTACTGTATTATTCTGTTCTAATATGTCTACTAGTTTCTTCATTATATTTCCTACTTATTTGCTATTTTTTCATTTGTGCCCAACATGTGCAGCATTGCTCAAAGAAGCATTTTTATGATAGCTGCTTTAAAATCTTTAGCAGATAATTCTACAATCTTTGCCATTTTGGTGTTGGCCTCTATTGACTGCCCTCTTTTCATTCAGTTTGAGATCTCCTGGTTCTTGGTATAACAAATTATTTTCTTCATTGAAACCTGGACATTTTGGGTATTACGTTATAAGGCTCTGGATCTTACTCAAACCTTCTATTTTAGTTGCCTTCCTATAATACCGCTCTGGCAAGGGAAGGGAGAGACTATCATTGCCAGGCCAGGGTAGATGGGTAGAATCAGGTTCCCCATTATACCTCCACTGACACCCGAGGGGGGATTCCTTCTTACTGCTGGGCAGGGGTGGGAGTTTTGGCTCTTCGTCAGGCCTGCACTGACACTTTCCTGGCTGGGAGAAGTAGTGTTACTGATTCCCACATGATGTCCACTGACACCACTCCAGTGGGAGAGGAAAAGGGCACACCTCATTATTGTCACAAGTGGGGGAGTGTGGAAATCCAGGCCCTTCATGTGGTCTCTACTTACATAGGGTTGAAGGTGGAGGCTTTTATTACTACCCAACAGAAATGAAAGTCTTGGCTCCCTATTCAGTTTTCTGTGACACCACCCAGTGGGGAGGGCTAGGGTTCCTCATTATAGCCTGGCAAGGGTGGAATTCTAGTCCCAAATCAGCCTCTGATGGCAGGGTGGAGCCACATTTTTTTTTCTGTGGGGCTTGGCTAGAATACAACGGTTATTGTCTAAAAGATTTCTGTCTTGCTAGGCTGTCCCTTTTCTAGTCCTTTGGCTGGAAAGAACAATTTTTTTCAGTTTTCATTTGCTCACATTCATTCATTCACTCATCCATGTATGTATGTAGGTTTGTATGTCTCTGCCTGTTGCTGTCTTCTGCTTGCTGGCTTCTTCAACTCCAGATCTGGGATATATGACACAAAAGGAAAACCCAGGTAACTCACCATTATGTTGGTCCTTGGGTCTTGAGGTCTATAGATGGTCTGCCTTCTTTTCTCTCCCTTTCAGAGTCTTCTCATATTTGTTTTATACACATCTACGGGGGTTAGCTGTACTTAGTGGGAGAAACAGGGAGAAATATGTCTACTGCATCTTCCTTGAAGCAGAACAAGTCCTTCCGTTCATTTTGAGGTTAAAATGAGAAATCTTGTTAAGTAAGGAAATTGCATTTGCTATACTAAGAAAGCTATATCAAAAAGGAGCAAAGTTTAGATGAAATAAATTTCAAATATTTAAAAGAACTTTAAGAAAAACTTCAAAAACCATGCAATGGCATAAGAAAACCAATTTTAAAAGAACACATTTTAAATATTCTTTAAAAATAGCCAAATGATATTAGCTAACTTTCTGTTTTAAGACATTTCAAGAAAAAGAAAGGAAGGGACTTTTTCCATGTGTGTGGTATTTTGCAATTATTATCCAGAACACAGAAGTTTTTAGTTTCTTCCCTACTTTGGTAATTATTTGAAGGCTTCTTTCTTTCCTAAGCTATCTGTAAGAAGTGGCTACACAGGTTTTGCATTTATATTACCTGAAAGATTGTCTCCCCAATGGCTTCTTTATGGGATTTAAGAGAACTGGATGCACACTAAGCGTGTCAGTCATTAGTAAAGAGCAGACAAGGTCCAAATATGACATCTAGTTTCCTTTAACCAACCCTCTAATATAAACGAAATGTACAGAGTGGCAAAAGCACAGCTAAAAGTAAATAGGAGTCTATCTAAAATACATTGAGATGAAAAAAAATTCTTTTTTTTTTTTTGCAGTTCGACATGAAAGGTTACTCTTAGGAAGAAATTGAGTTGAGAGAAAGCATCAGAGTCAAATAAGATATAATAAATGGCAAGAAATGTATAAATGAAAATAACCTTCAAATTGATAAAGGCACTTTAGAAAAGAGTATCTGAGTTAAGATGGTTGCTGGGACTTGACATGGAATAGTTCTGAGAAAAATCAGGGCTCTGATTTTGTGCTCCATGTGCCAATTAGAAGTAAACGGTGATTCCTCAGGCTTGACTCTAAATTCAATCACATTATTGCTTCATATAGCCATTCTCTCTTCCTTGGTTGAACAGAAGGAAACTGCATGGTACAGTACTCAGTGAAATGTAAAATAAGGATTAACAAGCCATTTTGGAGATTTAGCAAAATTAGGCTTCATCAACCAGCTTGACTCACAGCCAATCCAGCAAAAAGCTCCCTAGAAAGAAAACTAACAGTGAAGTGACAAGTGGCACAAAAAATTAAATAACTCAGGCATTAAAATCATGAAAAGGTGCATTGTATTCTCCAATCAACCAAGCCCATTACTAGAATAACACGAATGTACTCTGTACTCAATATGCAAGTCCAAAACAGGCCACTGGCTCACCGTGAAATCTGCTTAGGAAAAAAACAGTACATTACCCTACCTATCTCCACGGAAGGGAATTTACTGACAGAGAGAAATATGTAGAATTATGTGAAAACTTATTTTCCCTTTATGTGAAAAGGACACATGAAACATCCTTCCAGAGCTGACGTATGGCAAAGGCTCCCATCTCCAGCTGCCTAAGACATAGAAATAATGTTCAATAAATCTGAGTTTTGTTTGGTCAGAGCAAGTCTTTCATATGCAAAACTGAATTGTTAATGCAGTCAGGTAAACCTAAGTACACAGTCAATATTTAAAGTCGTTGAATGCTTAATACTATATAGCATGCATTTTGGTCAATTATGTTTTTTTGGTTTATGCTTTTTTTCATATACAATTCCAATTTTTCTAGCAGGTAGTCAACACTTTTAATCTGGCTGGTTTAGTTTATACAGGCTATTTAATAATAGAGTTTTGCCTTATTTAATAATAAATACAAACTCTAAATCAGAACGTAGAGCTGAGAGTGCTGTAAAAAAGTCATCTAGTTCATTTTCCTATTTTCAGGCAGGACTACATTAAAATAGTTCATGCCCAACATAACTAGTTTTTACTCTCATTGTTAGGGATGAAGGAAAAAAAAAGTGTGTATATAAATGTTTATTTATTTTGTGTGTGCTTATTTATTTATTTAATTTCTATTTAACCTAGACTCTATATACTTTAACTCAAACCTTTTCCAAGTGCCCATATTTTCTAGTCTGAGAATAAATCATCAGTATCATCCCTTAAAAATGTCTGGCTATTATGTGAAATACTACAGTACAACTGGCTACTCATATGTAATTATTAGAAGATCCCATCTCACACCATATACAAACATCAATTTCAGTTAAGTTAAAAAATTTAAATGTAAAATAAAATTTTCAGATAAAACTTTGAGAAGACAACGTGGAAGACTTCTTACGACCTCAGGGTCAAAAGGAATTTCTTAAGATGAAAGAATGTAAGCTATAAGCAAAGACTACTAAATTCAACTATATTAAAGACATTCTTTGTGAATATACTAAAAATCACTGAATTGTCCACTTTAAAGGGATAAACTTTATGATATGAGAATTATAACCCTATAAATCTGTTATTTTAAAAAAACATACCACATAAAAGGTTGCCAAAACAGGCCACAAAAGTAAGAGAAAATATTTGAAACACATGAATAGCAGTGGAATAGTATCTGGAGTGTATAAAAACTCCTACCTGTAGGTAAGAAAAACAAACAGCCCAAAAGAAAAATAAGCAAAAGATACCAACAAACATTTCACAGGATAGAAAGCACAAATTGCTCATGATTGTAGAAAAAGATGCTCCTCTTCATTGGCAATCAGGGAAATGCAAACCGAAGACCATAATAAGACATCATTTCTTATTCACTAGACAAACAAATTAAAAAATACAATAATGTCAGTTTATGGTGTGAATGAGGCACATCAGGAACTCACATGCACTGCCTGTGAGAGGAGAAACTGATAAGACCACACTGAAAAAAGTTTCTCCTTGCCCATTAAAATGAATGTGTCCATAACTGATGGTAAGCAATTCTGCTCTTAAGTATATATCTGAGAACAGAGGTCAGCACTATGGCCCATAAGTTAAGAATGGTTTTTATTACACATTTTTAAAGTGTTGTTTAAAAAAAAAAAGAGGAAGAAGAAGAATATGCAACAGAGACCATATGTGCCCTGTAAAGCCTAAAATATTTACTAGCCGGCCACTTACAGAAAAAGTTTGCCGACCTCTGTTTTAAAGAAACTCTGGCGTGTTGTTCTTAGCACTGTGTTCACAATGGACCAGAACAACAAAACCCAAGGGTCCATCAACAGGGGAGTGGATGAACCAATAGTGGAATAGTCATACAACAGAATTCTACTACATGAAAATAAACTACAGCTAGATGCAACATACTTTAATCTCAAAAATGAGTGAGTAAAGGAAGCAAGTCACAGGATACAGAGTATGATTCCACTTGCATAAAGTTATAGAACAAGCCCAGCTAATATTCTGGGGATTTGTGCATGGGTAGTGAAGTGAGTCAGTGCCTTGCAGGCCCAGGCACTGTGGATCCGTGGCAGCAGAACAAACCCTCAGCTGGAGAGCTACACTGCAGTCAGTCACTTGGGCTGGCCGGGCACCCTGCACTGGTGCCAAAGGCTCAACAAGGCAATTCTATATGTTGTACACCATGATTTTAAGAATTCTGACAGTTATGGAAAAGGGACAGTTAGGTGTCATTAGGCTTGTCCCAAGTATATATCAAAGACACTGATTTAAAGCTTATATTTCCTCAGAACCAATATTTGCCCTGATTTTAAGATATTTTTATACTGCCTAATTACTTTATCAAAAATAACTCCTCAATATCTATTATCTCAAGAGAGCTTCAGATTTGGGTGTGTTTCTTTGATTATGTATTTATTTATATACCAACTCCTTCCTAAAAGGATTTGAAGCAGCCTGAGTGATTTATAAGTTTATGAAAAAATGTGCTAGGCACAAGTGGAGCATTGTGTTGCAATAGCAGTTCATTAAAATTACAAGTGGATATCAATGATATTTTTACGATCTATAATCCCCCAAAGTCCATCACCCTCCAAAAGAATAGCTTCTGGCACTAAAAAAAGTATTCTATAATCATCATTAACTGTGGATTTTTTATAGCTCTCTATTTTTTCCTCTAATATATTTAATTCTACTATGTTTATCCTTATTATGGGTAAATAGTAAAATGACTATGGTATGTTTAAGTGTAATCTTAGAGAAAGCTGAGTAAAGAGACCTGGAAAAATAGTTAGAAAGTGCTAAGTCCTAAAAAAGAGCCCAAATAAATTGGCCTCGTCTATTTAATACGAACATTTACCAAATAAACAAACCCCACCAAACACACATTCGGAAAAAAGCTAGCTTAACATGCCAGTAGAAAGATCCAGAAATACTAAGCTCTAACAAGAGCAAAGGAAAGTTGCTATAGAAAATGTCAAAATGAAAGCCTTTAAACAAACTGAAGAGGTTCATTTGTCATCTTTAAGGGAAAAAAGTTAAATCGGCAAAGAACTGTTTCTTTCTTGGAGTCTACTTGCTTTTAGCTTTTCGAGAAAGCATTTAATAAATTCTTATGGTTCACCACTGTAATTCAATATGCTAAATGATTTTTACAAGTGGAGATTTATCACAATTCTGTCAAGAACTATGAAAAATATGAGATTTCATCCAACTTGTAAGCTAACAAATAGACTTGCACATTTTTACGGATGCTGGAAGAAGATACAAAACTCCTGGGTCAGAGACAAAGGATTTAATTGCTCATAGCACAGCAAGCAGTTTAAGTTTCATGTTTAACCACTTCTGCTTGGTGCTCAAATACCAGGGGGCACTGTTGAGGGCTTCAGGTGGATGATGTGCATGCAGTGGGTTTGCATAATATCCAAAGAATCCTGAGTTTAGGGAATTTGAATTGTTCACAGTGGAGCCTTGTCCTGCTGGGAGACATTATCGTTATTGTATTGGACAGTAAACAAACCTACCCTTTGCTCTGGAGGGAAGAACTATCTCTATCTTCTACAGCTGTTCACATTACAAACCTCCTTGAAAAGATAGTTCAGAACAAAAGGGGCCACCAGTGCCTCTTCTTGCAAGACATGCAGAAATGTGACAGACCAAGGAGAATGATCTCCCAACATTCACATTTAAAAAACAAAAACTAAACTGTGAAGACTTTGATTGAAATTACATTACAGTTATGGATTAATTTGGGGAAGGACTGCATCTTTCCTATACTGAGTCTCTCAATCCATAAATACTATATATCTTTCCTCTTAGTTCTTTTATGTATTTCAATAGTTCTATAATTCTCCTCACAAAGGTAAGATCTATTCTTGGGTTATTCGTAGTTTCTGTTGCTAATGTAAATGGTATTTTTAATATTTAAAACAACTATCTAATTCTCCTGGTGTATAGGAACACGACAATGATATAGCCCACAATCTTTCTAAACTCTCTCCCAGGTAACTTGTGGAACTGCCTCCCTTGCTTTATCAACCAATAGCATTCTACAAATATTCGATGGATACCTTACTATAGGTCCTTGGGGTGGACTATAAAACAAGAACACATTTATGGAGCTCTTATTGTGTGCCAGGCAATACACTGATGCTTTCCATACAGTAGCTCTTTTATTTCTCAAAAAATCCTGTGAGATAAATTCTGCTATTTAGACTAGGACAATGAAATAGATAGGATTTGTAACTTGCCCAATATCACAAATATGTGATTGGTTACAATAGACTAGATTCAATGCTAGACATTGAGGATATAAATATTAAGGTGTGATGTCTGTCTTTAAGAAACTCATAGTCCAATGGGAGAGAGAGGGAGACCACTAACCAGGTAATTACAGTAGAGTGTGAAAGGCTCTTTAAAGGGGATATAATGGAGCATTGTGGGAATGCAAATAAGGGATGTCTAAACCAGGTTAGGTCGAAGTGGTTGGGCGATCAGGGTCAGCTTCTCAGAGTATGGGGCACCTGAAGAAGGAAGCAAGAATTAGTCAGTTAAAGGACTCAAGGGAGTAGTTTACGCAAAATCTCAGGCCACATTTGAGGAACTCTGAGTTGCTGTATAAGTAGAACACAGAACACACAGGACACTGTAAGAAATGAGGCTGACTGACCATCACGGATCTGATCACTACAGACTTTATAATGCCACACTAAGGAGTCAGAATTCTTTCCTGAAGACCACGTTCAGAAAAATCAATGAAGGATTTTAAAGAATGATATAAGCACACAGGCATGTTAAAAAATTTTCCCTGTCACCAGGGTATAAAATAATATAGTTATGGCCAAATCTGGGAGAATGGAGATTAGCTAATACAGGACCATATGTCATTAGATGATGAGGATCTAAACTAAAAGAATGGCAGAGGGATTCAAAATCAAAAAGCAGGTTCAATATTTAATAGATGTAATATACAGACCTTGAAGGATGAAGAGGCATCAAGAGTGGTTGCCTGTTTTATTTGCCTGACATAGTAAATGGGGGGCAGTAAGTAGGGCAAAGAGGAGAGGAAGAGATAAGATGTGACAGAGGGAAGCATATCGAGGCAGACTGATGAGTTGGGTATTTGCACATGTTGAGTTAGAGTAGCAAATAGCAAAAATTAATTGTGTGTCAGGCACCAAAGGGTAACTCCAAAAGAAGCACTAAACACAATTCTTTTCCTCTATGACTAGTTGAGAATATAGTCACGTGTTGCTTAATGATAGGGACACATTCCAAGAAATGCATAGCTGGGTGATTTTGTCATGGGAACATCATAGAGTGTACTTATACAAACCTAGTGGTGTGGCCCACTACACACCTAGGCCATATGGTACAGCCCGTTGCTCCTACAGACTATAAGAACCTGTACAGCATGTTACTGTGCTGAATACTGTAGGTAACTGTAGCACAATGGTAAGTATTTATGTATCTAAACATATCTAAACTCTAAAAAGGGTATAGTAAAAACATGGTATTATAATCTTAGGGGACCACCATTGTATTAATATATGAGGCCCACTGATGACCAAAATGTCATTAGGTGGTGCATGACTGTATACATATATGAATTAACAATTCACGGTAGGACTTAGTAAATGCTGAAGTTCATGAACGCTTCAGCAATCAATGGCCAGCTTTAGCAATGGGATTTATCATAATAGCTGTATCCTAGGTCACAGAATGAAGCAAAAAAATAAAAACAGAAAACCTGACAATATTAGTTTAGGCATCTGAATAAAAATATACCATTTATGAATATTAAAATGACAATATCACTTTCTATGATGAGGCTTTGAAGATATTTATTCTGCATGATTTAATCTCTGTCAAATATGACAAATCCATAGAATCTTTGCATCCCAGAATGAAGAGTTTCTAAATGTCAACCAACTAACCATCAAATATCTCTCTACAGATTGAGCAATATTAGCTTCGTCCAGAATTTTATCCCTCCTCATGGAACTGATTCAACAAATAAAACAGCATTATAACTTTGTAAATTAAGTTCATTATTAAGCAGTATGCTTTCCCCAACATCATATAGAAAAAATAATGAAAATTACTTCTCAAGTCGAGTCGATGGTATTAAACCATTTTGTCTATGCCAGATGGACATGTGATCTGATTTAATAATTCATATGTTAATCCCTAACTGACCTAAAAGCTAGTGCCTTTTACTTGTGGTGGTGAGCTTCAACAGAAGAATCACAGGAAAATAGAAGGAGTGAAGCACAGAACACAACTTCTATCAGATCTACCTTTTTTTTTTTTATTTTTTATTCCAGGGTATTGTGAGGGTACAAACATTATGGTTACACTTTATGTCTTTGCCTCACTCAAGTGTGGGTTAAAGGCATGCTCTTCCCCCCTCTACAGTGCTCCCCGTGTCCTTTAATTGTGGATTTACCCCGCCATCCCCCTAATCCCTAGAGAGTATTTCTGCCATGTGATCACCCTAGTGTTGATCAGTACCAATTTAGTACCAATTTGATGGCGAGTACAAGTGGAGCCCATTCTTCCGCTCTTGTGGTGCCTCACTTTGGATAATGGGCTTAAGTTTAATCCAGGAGAGTATAAGAGGTGCTAGATCACTGTCGTTTCTTATGATTGAGTAATATTCCATTGTAAACATATACCAAATTTTTTTGTTATTTCAGCATATTATGGGGGTACAGATGTTTAGGTTACGCATGTTGCCCTTGCCCCCCCCCCAAGTCCGAGTTTCAAATATGTCCATCCTTCCGGTGGTGTCCAAATTTTAATAATCCACTCATGGATTGATGGGCACTTGGGTTGGTTCCACATCCTTGCAATAGTGAATTGTGCTGCCATAAACATTCGGGTGCAGATGTCTTTATCGTAGAATGTTTCGTGCTCTTTGGGTAGATGCCTAATAGTACTATTGCTGGATCGAATGGTATTTCTATTTTTAGCTCTCTGAGGTATCTCCAAATTCTTTTCCACAGAGGTTGCACTAATTTACAGTCCCACCAGCAGTGTAAGAGTGTTCCTGTCTCTCCACATCCTCTCCAGCATTTGATGTTTTGGGATCTTTTGATAGAGGCCAATCTCACTGGGGTTAGGTGATATCTCATTGTGGGTTTGATTTGCATTTCTCTGATGATTAGAGATGTTGAGCATTTTTTTATATGTTTTTTGGCCATTATTCTGTCTTCTTTTGATAAGTTTCTGTTCATTTCCTTTGCCCATTTGTTGATGGGGTTGTTTGATTTTTTCTTGTTGATTTTTTTGAGTTCTAGATAGATTCTGGTTATCAGCCCTTTATCAGATGTGTAGAGAGCAAATATTTTTTCCCATTCTGTGGGCTGTCTATTTTCACTCTAATGATAGTTTCCTTGGCAGTGCAGAAGCTTTTTAATTTGATTAGATCCCACTTATTTATTTTTGTTGCTGTGGCGATTGCTTTGGGGTTCTTCTTCAAGAATTCCTTGCCTAGGCCAATGTCTGAAAGGGTCTTCCCAACATCTTCATTTAGAATTCTTAAGGTTTCATGCCTTAGGTTTAAGTCTGTTATCCATCTTGAATTGATTTTTGTGAGAGGTGAGAGGTGGGGGTCCAGTTTCAATCTTCTGCATGTAGCTATCCAGTTTTCCCAGCACCATTTATTGAAAAGAGATTCTTTTCTCCAGTGTATGTTTTTGTCAGCTTCGTCAAAGATTAGATTACCATATGCAGATGGTTTCATCTCTGGATTCTCAGTCCTGTTCCAGAGGTCAATGTCTCTGTTCTTGAGCAGATCTCCCTTTAAATCCCAACTCAAAAACTTCCTAGTTGCATGACTTAGGCAAGTCACGCCACCACTTCAACTAGATTTCCTCTCTTACCAAGCGGGCATTGTGAGACCTTAATAATACACATTAACGTGCTTGAAAAATACTTCATTGTCAGTAAATATTTAACAAATGAAGCCTCAAAGATATATACCAAAAACAATAACGATAACCAAAAAAATGGAGAAAACAGTACATAGCCTTTCTGGCATCATCAAAACCAGCTGTACAAAAACAGAACTGACTAGATCCCTGGCCTGAATCTGTCCCCCAATAAGTCACCTTCAGTGAGTGAGCCAGGAGTCAAGGATGCAGCTAGAATTGGTGAGATAATCTAGCACAATTTTAAAAAGGCCTGAGGATGGTCATAAATCCAGAAATAGGTGAATAACCATACAAAACAAATGGTATATTAATATTATTTTACAATATGTTATATGCTCTAGAATACATATATATATATTTCCAGGCTTTATGGACAATGTATATAATCCGCACATAAATGCTTTCATTACAATCACAAAGCTCAAGTCTCTCCCCTGTATAAATTCACCTTTCTTAAAATTGCAGTTAACTGTTTAGATTTCTTTTCCTTTCAAGATTGTCTCTGAAGTTCCTCTTTCACTCAGATACAAGTGTAGGCACAGATAGGGGGACATGTTGCTTTCATAATATGATCTGCCTTGTCTTGTGTGTACTATACCCCCAGAGGTGGTCCTGAGCCCACCTTACACCATAAATGATGGAAATGAGGCTGACCACCAACACCAAGCAGCACACCATCCCCCTGGCAAAACCTGTACACAAGAAATCATCTCTCTAGATGATCATCCCCACACAGCAGCAACCAAATTTGATCGTTGCTGATAAAAATAACCTCAGGAAGGAGTGTTCACCCAATGTTCTGAGATAATCAAAGCAGTAATCTACATGTGCCAATCATGGTGTGGTCTATAAACAAAAAGGTCCACCTCACCCCTGCCAATTCTGCAGGACAGAATAGCCAGGCTTCAGGGGGAGACAGAGCCCCTCCATCACTTCCTGGAATCTCATTCAAACTGGGTTCATGCCAGAGACAGGCAATTCACACCCTGGAGGCTGGTGTGGGGTGCTGGCTGGTGTTCTGGAGGATTCTACTCTAAGGCTCACGGTAGTTCTCCCCAACAGAGAGTGCGTGGCAGAGGGAGGGGCTCCTCTGGGAGAATTTTTTCTTTCCTTTTTTTCATGCTTTTCCTATTTCCTAGGAGGGACACCTCCCTAAAAGTCAAGCCAAACCTAACTTTATTATGAAATTAAATCTTCCAGATAAATTTGTTCAATACCCCATCGACAGAAGCAAATTAAACTGGAACTTTCTTCACACATTCAGATGGGGGCAGGCAGGTAATTTACTGCAGCAAATGTGTTTTCCAAGCCAGCTTTTAAACAAGATTTCTAATTATCAGTGTGCTTTTCACTCAGCAACCCTCCTCTACCTCTTCAACATCATTTTCACAACTCTTAGTTCAAGAGCCACTTAAGAAATAAATGATTCATGGCAACCGAAAGCATGATAATTTTCTGTGAGGCATAATGGCTGGGTTTCTAGGCCTGTGGGTGATAAAAATGTTACCCCTTAGCCACCTCAACTTTTATGAATAAAAGGCAAACAGAGACCTAGAAAGATCAATAAAGAGTAATTCTCTCCTTTGCAATCTATATACTTTCCCCTAGGACTTAAGATTCTAACTTTGAGGAACAAAATTGAACTTTTCCTTCAGAAAAAAGCTAGCAAAAATGAACGTTCCTGGATCTATTCCAAGATCGGATGTACTGAGTCCTGAATTTGAGAAATGGACCATGTTCATTCAGAAGACACATTAACCTGCAAAGGTTTTCTGAATTTTGCAGGGCTGTGCTTATCATTTCCACATGGGCAGGACTACCTACAAAAGGGGCAGATTGCTTTCCCAGCTGTAACATGCACTAGCTGTGTGACCTTGGGCCAGATGCTTCATCATACTGAGCATGTTTCTTAATCTGTAACTAGGGAAAATATACTTCTCTTACAGGGTGGTTGTAAGAATTGACAGATATTAAAGTAACAGTACAGTCCCTAGAGATAGTATTTCTCAAATATTGGTCCATGAACTCCCTGCATCAGAGTCCCTTGAAGACTTAATGAAATCGTAAGTGCCAATCCACATCACTAGATGAGGGCTGGCATTTTTAACAAGCATTTTACAAGTGAATTAAGGCTGGTGTACTCACCAGACTGTGAGGCCCAATTGGGGTTTGGAAAGAGGACAGAAGAGGAGACCGAGACCAGCATTTTAGCATCAAGTTGACATGCTGTGGTTCTACTCTCAGCAGGACCCTGGTTCTCACTTCATACCACCCCTGTCCCTGGTTCCAATCTGCCTTTTGTGCGGGTACCAGAGTGATCTTCCGAAAATACAAACCTGGCCATGATGCTCCCTGCTCTGGAGCATCATCCACCTCCACTCTCTGCCCTTCTGGCCTCCTTCGACTGCCTGGGTCTGCTCTGCCCAGGCTGGTCTCAGTTCTTGCCAGCCCTGGTTATTCTGGTCACATTTCAGCTTAAATGTCACCTCCTCAGGGGAGCCCTCCCTAACTACCCAGTGACTCCCAATGACATAAATATACTTCACACTCTGCTGAAACCTAACACCTGCTGATACTGTCTTGGTTATGTGATTGTCTCCTCCCACTAGGAAGAGAAGGTAGCATGTCTGCTTCTATATCTCCTCCCTATCAGAGTGCCCGGCACACAGTAGGTACTCAATAAATGTATGGTGCATGCCCACCTTAATCATTATTGCTCTGCACCCCTACCAGCCTTGGCAAGGTTCTCACACTACATGTGTGTGGCTAACAAATAGAAAAATTGCATTTCTTACCATGCAAAAGGACAGCTACAGGGTATAGAGTTTGCTCTGTGCAATATCTGTGCTTAGGGAAAACGGATACATAACTAGAATTTCTATAAACTGACTCCATTAAAGAAGGCTGGCATTTAAATAATTCTTATGAAGAAGTCTGTAAATCGAAGGTTTTGTCTTTATTTGTTTGTACAACTGGATTTTCACATAAATTTCACAATGGATTTCCTTAAAACAGCTCTGCACATTTGTTATTAATATCAAAATCACCTCACTTAAATTTGCCTACTAATAAAAATAAAACTACTGTCTTTGGAACAAACTATCCCCTAGTTATAAAGCAATAGGGTCCAGAGAGTATTGTAAAACCACTCCTGTTATAAGTGTTCTCAGCTCCTTTAGAAGCTGCGGAACAACAGAGCACAGCCCCGGGCCCTCTGGAAAACAAACACGCATTCTGATCACGGAAAGTCTAGAAAAGAGACTTTGTAAAAGCACTTTATAAAGAAGGCTACCCTCTGCCCAACTCCTAGACTTGCTAATGTATAATGAAAGATTTTAGAAACAGATAAGTGCATCAAGTAAAAGAAAACTGTAAATAGATGACAGTTCAATTTTGGTAGTGGTCTCCCCTCTCTGCTAATTCAGAAAAACTGTGTTCTATACAAAAGTTTCCTGGCAAAGACTCTGCCATCCATCTTTCTCACAAGTGAAAATCTCCACTTGAGAACTTTAATCGGTTCTGCTGTGTGTGTCCTTTCTGTTAGTGACTTTCTAAGTCAACTGACAGCAGGTGAGGGCGGAGGGCTCATGGCCTTGGTTTACAGAGCCCGGCAAAAAGAAAAATGGAAATACTAGGTTGCAAGGTAGGAGGTCCAAGTTAAGAAAGGAAAATCAGGCGCCTGGGGGCCAAAGACTCAGGAGGAGATAAGTACAGGATTGACCTGGAATGGTTTCTGGCCTGCTTGGGGTACATGGCTGCAGGGGATTTACTGATGAGAACAAAAGCCCAATGGGGTGGAAGATACACCAGCCAGGTGGGCTTACCAGAACCCATACTTCTGGGCTGAAACCGAAAGTAAATGGAGGGATGAGTATTGTTTTTTAACTTCCTCCCATCCTTTTTCAAAATTCCCTGCCACTACTTGCTCAATGGCTCTCTTTACCTGCAACAGACAGGCAGTGCCCTCTACACCAGAGGCTCTCAGTGCTGGCTGCATTCCCAGGGGGAGCTTTCAAAAACCACCAAGGTCCAGGCCCCACTCCAGGGCACTTCAATCAGGTGGGCCCTGGGCATCAGTAAATTTTAAACCTCCCCAGATGACGGTAAGGGGCAGCCAGCATGGGGAACCGTGCCTCCAAAGAGCATCACCAGAGCGGGGCGGGGCAGGGATGGAGGATGTATTTAAATGAGGAAGGGCGTGCAGCAGTGACAGGGTGAGGCCATCAGCTTTTTAACAACAGGAAATGCGGTAACAAGAAGAAATGTGTGCGAACTCAGGAAGACGCTTGGCAAGAGAAGGCAGGTGCAGTTACCAAGGCAGGACAAGTTTAGCTCTTTAAAGCTGGGAGGCAGAAGAAAAAACAATACTTGCGAAGAGGCTGTAAGACCTGTGAGGAAGCTGAAATAGGAGGTGGGTGTACACCAAGGCACCCAGCAAGGAGGTCTGTGGGTAGGAAAGGTGGGGTTCATACTTCCACAACCGAATGGCAACGATTCAACGTCTCTTCATACTGGTGGTTCACTTTCAGACAGATTTTGGTGGCACACTTGAAGCAATTAAGAACTTAAAAAAAAAAAAAAAGTAACAAATAGTACCAATGCAGTCCCTAGCACATGCTTCTAAGTGCCTACAAAAGCAGCCAGAATTACCGCCTCACTCCCTCGCCTGACCATTAGCATTACGATGCTCTTTGAAAACTTATTACTGTCTTGAGGATGCTCTGAGTCCTTAGAAGGCAACATTCTTGGATGTTTCTATAAATGTGCCATTGTTTGTGCTACACTACACTCTGCTCTTTCTTCTAATTTGCAGAAATTGGATCCCCTTGCATGTAAATGGGTCCCACAATCTGTAGTACGTTCTAAGTAACATCGCCTATACAAGTGTGCATTTCACTTGTAACAAAAGCAAATTTTACACATCAATCAAAATATTCATTCACATTCGTGATGTGCAACTTAGGAGTGCCATGAGAAACCAGTTAAGACCCACTGGCCTGAATTTACAGTTTTCTAAGTACCACTACTGGAATCTAGAAATTAACACAGATGTGAAATTTATGGTTAAAAGACTAATGAGGCTTGCTAAGTACCATTAGGCAAATTATATAAGATGATTATGCAGAATTTAATAGTTTGCAACAAGTCTTCAATGTCTTGCTTTGGACTAGTGTCCTACTTCTGAGTTGTGGGTCCACTAGAGAATCCCATGTCATTTTCTTCATGTCTTTATCTTCCTCGAATTCTAAGTATAATATTAATATCTTCATCTGAAGAAAATTTACTCTAGTGGATTTTCTTCCCTGGTTATCATCTCTTTCTACAGCTGTCTAGTTTCACTGCCCAAGATTTTGTGATGGGTGTGAGGGTTACCAAGCATGAGCCTGGGGCTACCTGGGACAAAAGCTGCCATTGCTACCTTTGGATTTTTCTACATGGATATCTTTTTGACCCGACAAAACTATCTTATTCTTCCTGAGCCCAGGGACTGGAGCAGATGAATATGGCTACAACCCAGGCCTATCGCAGGGAGGTAAAACCACAAACCACTAATCTGGCTGTCCATAACACATCCATACCTGGCCTTCATCCACCAAAACTGAATGGCTAATTTAGCATTTTGTCAAGTCTTATGGGAAGAGTACATCCATGACTAAGGTGTGTACATGGCAAGGGGATGGGAGGGTGGGGAGCTGGAAAGAGAAGAGAATAACTATTTGAAATGCAATTTCCTAGGTTACACTGGGACAGTCTTGCAAACCTTTATCTACAGTTTTGAAAAGCAAATATTTCTGAAGACAGTTTCTTTATTATTTTGGTACCAAATGAACTTGCTCCAAAAACTGGCCTGAATTGACATTTATTTAGTCTTTTTATGTTCAACTAAAGGTGAACCTTCATCTACTTTGCTACAGAAATTACTGTGTATTTCCTGGATCCCATGAAAGTGTTACATTAACATACAGTGTACAAACTGAATTACCTTTCTAAAAGCTGAATTCTCAAAGACATTTGGCTCCAAAGGGTTTGGCTAAGGGATGGTTGACCTGTATGCAACTCGCAGATAGGCGAGTTCTCCAGATTTAATCCCTTTGTAGTTTCCCCACATCATGCAGGCATTTGCCTGACCTCAGCTTTTCAATGATTTCTATGACATTATTTTTGTAGATTCACAACTGTAGGTAGTGTAGTACTGGGGGTGGGGGGTGGAGGGGACAACTGACCCAGGGACAAAGCAGGACACAGCTGGAAAACAGGGACTCTATCCACTCTTTAATGTAGCACATGCTGCATTAAACACACACACTCATCTTTTCCTTTGCTGCATTTTTCACTTTATTAGTCTGAGACTTCTGATAACTAAGTGTACTCAGGCCTGTGCTGTAGCACGTGTATGGTACAGGCAACATAAAAAATGCAAAGGTGATGTTGATCCTGAAAAAGAAGATATCAAACTACCATAATTTTAATGGTAGAAATTAATATCCCAAATGAAATGTCCAGAGATTTACTAAGAGGCAAATGTATAGAGACAGAAAGTGAGAGAGAAAAGAGAAAGCAATGGAAAGATTTGCGGTTGCCCGGGGCTGGCAGTGGGAATGAGGATCGACTGCCAACATGATCTTTTTGGGGTGATAGAACTAAGTCCTAAAACTGAACTGTGGTGATAGTTCCCTAGTTCTGTAGGTTTACTAAAAAAAATCAGTGCATTGTACAGTTAAAATAGGAGACTTTTATGGCATGTAAATTATACCTCAATGAAGATGTTAAAAAACTAATTTCCTAAATTCTTAAACTAATACTTTTTATATCAACACCTCCCCTTTTTTCTGACATTTCAAATTAATACTAGTTGAGATGAGAAGAGAGGAGAACAATAAATGGAACCTATTTCTGATTATCAAGGGAAAATGAGAAATTTCATCTGCAAATGACTGATATTACTTCTAGACAGAGAACATGATTCCCTCCAGATATTCCCTTATATTTAGCAAATGAAATCTAAATTATTTTTATTTTAACATGTCACACATGTCTCTAATTATGGCATGCACTAAATTTTATTTAGTAGTCATTCTTGCAAAGAGAATGTAAATTCCTACTGGCAGGAACTATGTCACAGTCTTCACTGTATTTTCAGAAACTAATAGGTGTTCAATAAATGATTACATTGAATAAATGATTTCTTTACCAGAACCATCTTTCACATTTCCATGTGCATGAAAAATATAATGCAAATTTAACAGACACTCCCTACCTTCTAGATCAGGGTTTCTCATCCTCAGTACTGCAGACATTTTGAGGCAGAAAGCTCTTCACTGGGGAGGGCCATTTTGTGCATTGCAGAACGTAAAACAGCATCCCCAACTTCTACCCACTAGATGCCAACAGCACCTCCCTCTCCAGCTGTGACAACGAAAAAACGTCTTCAGACATTGCCAAATGCCCTCTCGGGGATGGAGAACCACAGCTTTAGATGGAAAGAGTTTAAGACTGAAGTGGCCACATTTCAACAATGCCTTTCATGCTATCACTTCTGAAGCTAGTGAGAACATCAACAAAGAAAAAGCATATGACTAGCAAATGATGATTCTCTGACCACAGACCCTGTCATACTATGGAGAGAAGAAAAGGAGAGAAATTCTTTTCATTCTCCATGTAACTGTGGAGAAGCAAAAGGCTTATTCTAATGTAAGGATGACAGTTTTCAGGATATGTGGAGCTGTGCAAATACATAAGAGAAGGGTCCAAATGCCAAGTGGCCTGTGGCTATAAAATAGTTTGAAAGAAGCATGCTCATTGCCAGCATTGGGCTGTTTATCATGAATTGTATCTATGAGAACAATTTTGAAAATGCCATTGAATATTTATTAGAAGGAAATATCTGTAATAATTCAGGTCCTGACATGCCACTATTAGCAAATAACTCAACCAGTTGGAAAGGTTAAGAACTGCAATGGTAGAAACCATTACATTAAGTGTAAATTCAATACATCTGTGTTTTATTTTATTTTTCTCAACAACCACAGTATTCAGCAACCCTGTTAAGCATAAAGCCTGAAAAGCTATTATTCATATTGTATCTTTATACTCAGACTCAAACTTTTTAGTGTCTATTCTACTTTGGAGATACTGAACATTTCATGTTAATGTTAAATTTCAAAACGTATATTTTGGGCAAAGTGACCACTATATAATAAGGCAAAGGAAAAATATTCTTAACACTATCTAAATACGTGCAAACATTTATCAGGATTCATAATAATACTTTACTTCAAAGTATCTTTATTTTTTATTTAGTAAAACAAAGAAGTATGCTTCCAACCTCAGCATGAACAATTAAGACACTACAAATGACACCATTCTAGTTTTCAACCACTTCTGTATTTCTTATCAATCTGTTCATTTAAGAAAAAGCTACAGTAGACAGTTACATGCCAATTTCCAACACTTGAAAAGCAAGCATATCTTTTCCAATTCTGTTTGCAAAAATATTTATATTTTGCTCTGTGAGCTTACTGGTAAACATAAACAGGTTTAGGACTGTGAACTACCAAGTATGTAATTCCTAAATCCACTAAGAGAAAGAACATACACAATATGCAAAAGCACTCTATTCAATCAAGCTCCAACTGTACACATAATTATGCTATTCAAATTAGATTACTAATTTAGACATGTTCGAGCATGTCAAGTATACACTAACATAAAAATGTCTGAATAAAATCCAATAGGAATAAGAAAAAAGAGATAAAGAAAATTTAATGACCTTTTAGAGAATGAACTCCTAGTACATAATAATAAAATATAAACTCATGGAAGATTGGTAGGAAATGCAGCTTAAGTGTTCACCTCAGTAGTGAGTAATAAATACAGTAGTGTCAAATCACCTAAAGAACACTAACTGTAGTATTTTGCATTATCATATTTGCATTTGGATGAAATTGGGACACATGAAACATGAAACAGACAAATTAATCTTCATTTTACTTCATTTGAGTTTCCTCACCTAGTACTATAAAGTGCAATAAAATCATACATAAAATACCATTTTACTTTATATTGTTATTTAAATTTTCATATGCTTATATTGTAATTTCTCAACTACAATGGACTAAGGCTACTACAATTCACCATGTGTAGAGACAATTAGCAGAACTAAAATAGTTGCTTAACATTTTATAAAACTTTTTAAAATTTATAAATGTATTGTTATTTTTTAAAATCAGCACCAATAATAAAAGAGCAATCCACCAAATGTCACAAATGCATAAGCCCCTTTGGATTCAAGTTTTCATACTGAAGCTAAAATGTAAAATTGGCACCATGAAGCTTGAAATTGAGATTTGGGGATAAGCATTGGCACCAGCATTTTGCTACTTGCTAGAAATTGCTTTCATCTGGAAATTGCCATTTAGTAAAGCCTCCTAGATTTTTTTTTTTTTTGTGAAATAAAATAAATGCAGCATCATAAACTTTCTAATGGCCATAACATCCCATGTACATTTCATGATTCTAACATTACTATATATTAATAGCTAATATCTGCTTTAATAGTAGCAAAATTAGGTAATTGAAATTTTAGACTATCAGGAGCCAAAATACAAGTTGTAAGAGTAAAATAAATACTTTAGATTTATCCTGTGTCATTTTACACTGCTTACAAAAAAGACAAAATCTTTAACACTTTGGCATTAGATGGGTAACATCAATAGCTGCGTTGGCAAGACAAAGCAAGTTACATCATTTAATGTATCTGAAGAATTCAATATTATATAAGAAAAACCAATAGTTCACGACTTGGCTGATTTTTATTTTACATAGATGCACATGTGCGCACACATCCACACACAGAATATGCGCACACACATGCACACACAGAATACTTACATTCAACAGCCATTGCAACTGCTGAAAAAGAAATTTCCATTGTATCACAAATAGCAAGTTTAACTACAATCTAAAATACTGAAGCTTGCATTTTACATTCAGTTAAGTGCTGTTCAGATTTTGTGAAAAAACATTTTTCTCCAGTCTAACTTAATCATATATATTTGCATAAATAACCTGTGGCCCATCAAATATGGAAATTGTAGCCAACAGTTTCTACTGCTGGTGCTTTGAGCAGACTAATAAAAAAAATCTCTTAAACATTCCACCCCTTAATTTTTCTTTACTAGCTATTCAAAAACACACGCGCAACACATAGAGTGGTATGAACCCAGAATTTGAAGTCTGAATGTCTCATTTTGGGTCCTGGGAGCTCTACCACTTACTAGCTGTGTTATCTCCACTCAGTCATCTGAACCCTGCATCTCAGTTTCCTCATCTCTATAACGGGAGTAATTCTGCGTTTAGGTCAAAATTAAAGTACAAAACGTTTGAGGACAGTATTAACTAAAATGCATGGTAGCTATTCCCATCACCTCCAAATATTTCAGTTTGTCTGTAACATAACAAGGCCTGTTTTTATAAGACGGGTGAAAATGATAGGGTATTCTACTCAGCATACCTCAAATAATCCAATGAGCCAGGTCTCATTAATAACTATAAAAGGATTGGTTCAAAGGTCCAAACCCTCTAAAGATGCTATGGCCATGACAAAAGTGTAGTTTCTGTAAACTGTCAAATAATGTGGCATTTATCACTCTCCTTTCCAGTGTGTTTATTCATGGATACAACGAGATACCGCTGTTACCAAGAACTAAGCAGTTTACGCACCAACAAAGTGATTTCTTTCATTCTTCCCATACTCACATGTGCCTGCGTCCTGCTGTCAACAAAGGAGAAAAATGAATGAAACAGAAAAACGAGAATTCTATAAGCTGCTTGAGAGCCAGGATCATGCTTTGTGATTTTCTTTCTTTCCCCCACTCCCTATCCCACCACCCTCTACATAGTAGGTCTTAATGTTTATTGACAGGAACTGAAAGCTCTGTGAGAAACAGCCACCATTATCTGTGCAGACAGACACAAGTTAACAGATCTGTCCCTCTGCTCTCTCCATTTTCTTTCAATTTCATTTCTTTTGTCACTCAGCTCCCATTCAATCAAGCACCTCATCCTGCTTTGCCTCTGGCTTCTGCCACTTTGTGTCCAAGCACTTGTCAAGAACTTTTCTCACTTAATCTTACTATCCCATCTCCTTTTCTTCTGCCTGCCACCTTGGCCTTTATCTCTTTTTTATTCCACACCTTCTCCCAGGCGATCACAACCTCAAAAACAATTTCGAATACACAGAGGACTTGCAAATCTACATTTCCAGTCCAGCCTCTGTCTTAAATTCTAGAACCACAGGCTGTACAACTGCCAATTGCATCTCAAGCCCTGGATGTCCCCTCTGGTGCCTCGCACTGCATAAATCCACAACTTGTCCTGTTTTCCTGCAGTGCTCCATCCTCTGTATTCACGGTCATTACCAACGGCACTTCTGTCTATTCAAAGCCAGAAACCTGAAGTCATCTTTGAAGTCACCATCCCCTCCTAGCTTCTCCCGGTAATGTCTCCATCTTACCAGTCTGAGTTCAGGACTTATATTCACGCTAAGATTCAAAAGCTTTTTTCACACGGCTTTTTTCTGTTCCCTACCCCATCCATTCCGTACAAAACGCCCAGAATGACTATTCTAAAAGGACAGCCTAAAGTGCTCAAATTCATCCACACGACCAAATATGGCCCACAAGACCCTTTCTGAAGTGCCTCTGGCCTCAGGTCTCCACCTCTAGCCTCATCCCTCCCCCTCAACTCACCCCCTCGTGAGTGCCTTTGTTGCATATTCCCTGTTCCCTGTGCTCAGAATGACTTCTCCCAGCCCACTCCCACCCTCAGCCTCCTGGTACCCTCTTACTTGCTCTCCCAGACCCAGATCGCAGATCCTTGGGGAAAGCGATCCTCTTGGAGTCAGCACCCCGACAGAGCCCAGCATCCCTTAAGCACTGGTTACAAACTCAGTGAGACTGAGACTCCTGAGGGCACAAAGAGGGATTTTCTTATGTTTGAGGTCTTACCGTCTTACAGCGTGCCTGGTATCATATCGATATGTATCTGGTGAATGTATAAATGAATAAATATCATCCCAACTAAATTTGACTCGAACACAGTCAAGCTGCTAGTGATTATGTGTAAATTAGAGGTTCACAGCTCTCCTTAGAAGGTGTCAGGGAAAAATTAATAAGGCCACTGTGGTTGTAACTCCCAACTGCTGAACGCAGAGGGTGTGGTCTTTTTGTATATAGCTATGTTAGGGATTGTTTTTTTTTAATTAAAAAAAAAAAATTGTGTGTTTTACCGTCTCTGACTTATATCATGAGCTGCCCCAACACTTAGGTTTTCCAACAGCTTCATCGTGTTCTACCATAACGGGGGTGATGAAGGAATGATATGGTTAGGACTGAAGGGCCAGAGTGGGCAGAAGCAACATTACTAGTAATGACAGAGTCACAGACACAGTGAGAAGAGGTGACTGACCATTCCTTCTGATAGCAACAGAAAACGAGTAAAATGTACACCACCAAAGTTCTCACTTTTTTCAAGTCTGGATTGTTTTTTTTTAATTAAAAAAAAAAAATTGTGTGTTTTACCGTCTCTGACTTATATCATGAGCTGCCCCAACACTTAGGTTTTCTAACAGCTTCATCGTGTTCTACCATAACGGGGGTGATGGAGGAATGATATGGTTAGGACTGAAGGGCCAGAGTGGGCAGAAGCAACATTACTAGTAATGACAGAGTCACAGACACAGTGAGAAGAGATGTCTGAGGACTTACGTGATCAACCCTCATTCCTCAGAGAATAAACCTTACACTTGCAGCCAGAGAGCTCTCTAAACTTAAAGATGGCAGATGACAGTAATGCTGATTTAGTCACAGCTTTCGGTACTTTTGGAAAATCGAGTAAAGCTGATCACTTGCAAATGAATACATGATATGGTACAAAGGGATTAGGTCGGCTGGAGATCTATAAAACTGGAGAAGGAGGTACAAAACTGCCAACGACGAATTAAAAAATTGTTTTTTACTTGCCTGCTCTATAAGGTTCGTAGAGTTTCAAAAGCTCTGTATTTTTAGAAAAGGTCCCCAGTAAGGTCAAATTTCGCCAACTTCTACAATGAACAGTCTACTTTTAGGAAGCTGAATTTTTTAAACTAAGTTTTTAATCACTTTCTGATTTAAAAATAATACAGTCCTATAACATCAAGGATAAGAGTGAACGAGACAGCAACAAGATATGTCAAAATATTATAAAACAATAGTTTCTTCTTTATAATTCAAATTCCAGGGGACACAAATACCCTATTAAACAAATATTGGCTCCAGTGTGCGATCAAGAAAAAATAGAGGAGGCAGGGCTCAGGGGAAGGGTTTTGAAAATATTGCAAGGTGGTTTTAAATTCTTTTTACTGTACATTTGGACAGGAGTTAGAAAGGCTATAACACAGACATGTAAGTGTTGACGCAATGTCCTCACTACGAGACAACACACTCACTTGTTAGATATAAGCATTCATTTCCTTTAAAAACCATCATCTCATGGGAATGACAGATGACACTGCTGTAGTAATGTGGTACTCCCATAACAGCTCGTTGCCAATACCCTTTTAGGTTTAAATAAACTTATTTAAAAAAAAAATCTCAGGTCCCCACACTTCTCCTTTCCTTAATGAGAATGATGCAAACACATGATCCCAAACACAGATAAAGTTAACATGCCTCTCCACTGTGTTGCACTATCAGTTGAAGGCTTCATGCTTCCTACTTCACAAAGCAGACGTGTGGTTTTCTTTTTTGAGCTCACTGCATGAACTAAGCTTAAGCTCTTCCTCCACAAAGATATGGAGATGACACTTCCTGTGCAGTCAATTCCTGCCGCTGGCTGTGGGCAAGAAAGTGGGCACGCGCCTTCCTGCGGTCCCTTTGCCTAGGGACCAAGCACAGGATTCTTTTGAAAAGCATGATACAGTACACCTATGTTATAATGCAATATAGAAACTCATGCAATGGAGTTTAACTATCACGAAGGTTCGAAAATTAGAGGTAGTAAAATGTTCTATAAGGAGCACTGGCCTTGTCACACAGCTCTGGGCTCCACTCTTTACTCTGAAACTCACTAGTGTCACCTCAGACAAGTACCCTGATCTTCCTAGGCCTCAGTTGTCACATCTGCAAAAGAGGATAGATAATAAAGTAAGGGCCACACAAGGTCACTGTGAGGACTAAAGGAAACAGTGTACGTAAAGATCACAGCATGGCGGCCAGCACCTATTAACAGTAAATGCTCCCTGTTAGCTATTCATTCCAATTCTTACCCAGAGGCGATGACCAGCAAGGACTAGAAATGCGGTCAGATAAATCATGCTCAGAGATGTCTTCCCTCATACCCACCCCATGTCCTGGAACTCGGCAATGACCCAGCCTTGACAGGATGTGTCTGCCAGGCTGCATGAAAACTGCTTGCTTATATAAGTTGTATAACCCCCCAGTACACCTCTCACAATGCATAGGACAAGCACTCTAGAAATATCGGCTCCCAACTCCCTGAGCCCAAAGTGAAGAGAATTAAAAATAGTGCCTGTGACTGGGGAGAGTAAATGACCCTCATTCACTATATCCATATTAAAATTAGTTTGCATTTCTTATACATGTATCTTCTGACAGCAAAAGAAAGCTGGATGTCAGGAGAATGTTATTTAGCAACTTAAAAGTCACCACAGGTAAGCCACTAAATAGATAATGGATAACACAGACAGGAAATAAAACAACTAGATGTCAATTCTGAACAATTAGTTAATAATAAATCATGGACCTAACTCAAGTCACAAAAGTGATCAAGGGAGCCTTGCACTATAGAATAATCCAGAACAAAGGAACATCTGAAATGTAAGTATTGATTAGGGAAAGGGGAAATCTGTTCTCCGCAAAGGAAAGCTGAACTTGAAGTAGAAGGTATTTCAGAGAGCTGTGAGATGTCTCCGTTGATGGCAGAGGCTCTTTCTGGCACACTGCAACTGTGGTACTGTGTCCCCAGGCACACTGAAGCAGACTACTAGAAGCTCACTCCCAGGGAGTTTTGATTTTAAAAAAAGAAAGCCAACCTTGAAAATCTGTCTTGAAGTACCTTTCAATGGTAGGCTACATTAGCTAAGAGGTTTCATTAAACATTACATCAGTCTAGGAGCAGTCTGTTGCCAATGTGCCCAATACAGCAATTAGATTTCAATTTCCAAAAGAGAGAGTAAAGATTTACCAAGGGCCAGAACAGTATCTAGTGTCTGGGTGGTAATTTAAGGAAGCCACAAGAATACCATGGCCTCTCAATCATTCCCAATCTCTGGAACTCAGGTGAGAAGTTTGACAGGCCGTGGAGACCTTTAAGAAAGTACCGCTTACAGACCTCTACAACTGCTTCCCGTGACACTGGTACCAAGGCCTCAAGGAAGCCTGCTTATTTAATGGGAAGGATAAATTATTTCCATTTCTGAACATACGGTTTAATATGAAGCAAAGGGCAAGGCCTCTCTCTCTGCCCAAGGGGAGTTCTCCAGCTGGGACTGAATTCATATTCAGGGATGATGCTGTTTGTGGATTGATTACTGCTGCCTGCGGTGGTTTGCTTGACTGTGTGTGGATTGCTGCAGCTACGTGCACAAGCAAGAAACAAAACTGAGAGCACCAACCTCCAGTGTGAACTCTGACATTTTATTAATACCAATATTTCTTTGTTGACTCTCTGTATATATAAAAAGGGAAGTAAAAAGCAACAGAATTCACTTCAAATTGAAGGAGAAAACTCATTTCACCTTCTGGCATCTCTACTACACACTAGGAGGTATGGAACCACGGGCAAGTTATTTAGCAATAATTATGATAATTATGATGATAATTGTTAACAGTCACGGAGAATTATGTTTTGGGTGCTGTTAATAATTCTGCATACTTTAATCCTTAAGCTCAGATTTCCTCATTTGTAAATTGAGGATAATAATGCACCTATTTCATCTGCAAGTTGAGGCAGCAGGGTCAAAAAGATCAGTTTGAACACAGACAGACATGGGTTAAAACCCTAGCTCTAATTTCTACTATTTGATCTCACTGAGCTTCCATTTCCTCATCTCTACAGCAGAGATGAAGCCACCCACCTCAAAGGACTTCCATGAGGAACTGAAGGAGACAGTAGGTCAAATGCCAGCTGGTATCTGTACCACCAGGTGGTGTCCAATAAATGTGTATACTCTCTCTCCTGTTATACATGTGAACTGCTCCTGTTAGCCTCCACCAGGAGCAATGTCCATAGTATCCAAAGATGCAGTTCCTTTCATAACAATGATAATTTTACCCAGAGCAAGCTTAATATGCCAGATAATGGCTCCACAGCTTTATATCATCTATGAACTCATTTAATCCTCACCACAATCCACTGAGGTAGGTACTATTGTTATCCCCATTTTACAGAAGAAAACATGGAGGCAAAGAGTTTGAGCAACTCGCCCAGATTCAAACGGAGGGTACCAGAGCCAGCAGCCTGGCTCCATAGCCTGTCCTCCTAACCAGGATGCAACAGTGCTTATTGGGTCAACGTGTTTGAGATTCCATGCTTAGATGGAATCTCTTCCAGATATAGGCACTGGCTGCTCTCACAAACGGCAATGTGTTGACTTGACAAACTTTTCAACTTCTGAAATAACATGTTGTGTATTTTCTTAGAATTCCTAAAAAAAACCCTACATTTTAAATAAGGTGCCTATAACTAGTTCATCTTGTTCTGTATGCTGGAATACCATAAATAAATGCACTTCTTTCTCTAAAAATTGCCTAAATAAATCTTACATTAAAATACACCCCCGAGTTTTGGTTTAAACAATGATTTCAAGTCCAAACTAACCAGATCACAGTCTTAACGTGAACTGTTTTGTTAAACTAATGACTTCTACACCAATACTCCAAATATTCCACTTATTTTTAATATTCACTAACAGCCACGCAGCAGTACTGTATGGTATTTCAAAGTACCATGCCTTTTACAAATTTAATCAACTCAAGTATTAAACATCAATGATGATAATCCATTGCTCTGCTTAAAAGAAATCTCTAGGGGCCAGCTGAGAAAAAAAGGTTAAAGATTTCTACCCTTCAAAGTAGGGCACTGCAGCTACCTATAAATCATGCTCTTTGTTTATTAAGATAATTAAGCCCATCAGTACACTTAACTTTCAGACTCAACAATTGTCTGGCACGAACAATTTCCACTTTTTCTAAAACAAAGGGGATGTGTTCAAAAGGGGGTCCTCTGCATGCTCTCTGCACAATGCATGCTATTTTAAAACATGATTTATGTGTCTAATTCCTGGAGCTGCCTTGAAAAATATACTGGGTTCTTCCTCCCATGCTCCCCGTTAGGAGAAGACAGTCCAATTTGAAGAGTGCACTGTGTTTCAGACCACAGGCAGCTATATCATGTCAGCATTTTCATTAAATACTGTTCAAGCTGGACTTTAAACAAATGGAATGGAGAGCCACAGCTGCAGCCACTGCAGAGAGACAAAGTTATCCAGCCGGGAGGCTTACATAAGAGGTGCAGGACAATCACGGTGAAACCCAAATGTCATCATCTGAATCCTATCTCTTTTGAGACATGCCCACATTCTTAAAGTGTATGAAATCACATGCACAGAGCGTTTTTCTCATTTTATTTGCCTTAGAGCACAAAACACCGGGTTGATATATAAGTTGTTTTTTCCCTAAAGGACTAGGCTCCAATTATGGAAACGTTGGCAACTTCTGTCTTGGGGAAGAGTAAAGTGGGATGCGCGGGAAGCCTGCAGGCCTGAATGGCTTAGCTCCCCTTCCCAAAGATCCATCACAGTGCTGGGCATCCAGGGAGAGTCGCTCCCCCCGGACTTAGGATGTAGGTGATAAGACCTCGTGGACCCCCCACACACACAACAGCGCGAACACACACACACACACACACACACACACGTCAAGGAGCTCGGAATGTGCAATTAGCAAGCAGCAGGCGAAATGCCCTCAGAGCACCTGTCCTCTCCCAGCACATTTCCAACTGGCACATTCGTCAGAGGCTGGGGCCAGCCAGTCCTGGACTCCAGGCTCTCCCCGCGTCCGCGTGTCCTGTCCCCTTTTTCGCACCCTACACTCCCCCACCAAGCTGGAACGCTGCTAACGAGATGTGCCACCCCCGGCTTCCCAAAACATAAAGATAATAAAAACGAACCTCTCCCTCCCACGGCTCCCCTGCAACTTCAGAAACTCCAGTCAACTTACCGGGACTCAGGAGGCAGGGAGTCTTCTTGGGGGACCGCGCTCTCCGAGGCAGCCTCGCAAACTCCGGCGCGCAGTCCCGTCGGCCCCGCACTGCCCCGCCGCAGCGGCGGGTGCGGGACGAGATGCCGCCGCTCTGCACCAGCCGCCTCGGCTCAGCCGTGCCCGGCGCGGGGCACCCGCCGGGCGCACGGCCCGGAGGCGGCGGCGGCGGCGGCGCCAACCGAGGCTGCAGCCCGCCGCACGGACCCGAGCGCTGCAGCCGCCGCCGGCCCGGGAGTGAGAGCACCTGGTGCGTGTCTCCGGCTCCAAGGGAATCACGGCTCGACACGAAACCCGGCACGAGAGAACCCGACGTGCCGCCACCCGGCCGCTCACATCGCGGGCGCGCCGGCGGGCGAGCAAGCGGGCGGGCACCGCAGTCCGTACTCGCCGCCGAGCCGCGGAGAATGACAGGCGCCGAGGCGGAGCAGCCGCGCGGGGCGCGGGGCGGGAGTGCGCATGATCCCGGCCCGCTGCGGCACGTCACGGGGGAGGAGGGGCGGGGAAGGGGCGAGCCGGGAGGGCCGGGCGGGGCCGGGGTGGGGGCCCCCACGGGGGATGCTGACCCGCGCTGCTCTCTGCCTGCTCGCGGAAGGGTGCGGGAGAACTGTCTCCTCGGGTTCTGGTAACCTAAATAAAGCTCTGTGATTGAACTTGTTTTTCTCTGGAGTCCATTGTCCCTTGGAAAGGACTGTTTAAGCAGTCCTTAAGGTCCCAGGCAAGTCCACAAAAGCCAATTTTACTGAGCTTATAGCTTAACCATAAAAGGATTGTGATCTGGGGAACGATGGTCCTCTACTGTGGCTGTACATTAAAATAAGTTGGGAAGCCTATAAACGCCCTTTGCCCTGGCCACACCCCAGAACAAGCACAGGAGAATCTCTGGGTGGGGTCCAGGTATTAGTAGGCTGTAAAGCCTTCCCCAAAGATACCAAGGTACAGCTAGTGTTTCTCAAACCTTTAATGTGTGACACGATCTCCTGGGAATCTTGTTAAGACATAGATTCAGATTCCACAGGCCTGGCAGGCAAGGGGCGATTCTTCATGTCTGACAAGCTCTCAAAGGTTGCCAATGCGGCAGGTCCAGATCACACCATCATTGCTACTCAAAGAAGTGTTGTCTAGAGCCTGGAGCAGCGCTTCTGAGAGTCACCCAAGGAGGTTTTTAAAAATTCAGACCAAATGCCCACACCCTACCTACCCTGGTAGTGGTTCTGGTTCAGCGGCTGGACAAAGGTGGGGCTGTGGAATTCCATTTGTAATAAGCACTCTGAATAAATCCAATAGGGGCTTTGTTTGGACCAAACCAGGTTTACACCGGCAACCTAATGTTGGGAATAGACTTTTACATGACAAAGAACCAAGCCAGGTCTAGAACTCAGGACATCTAATTCAAAATCCAGTGCATTCTAAACCAACTGGTGCTTTATCTGACTAGTCCCAATCATCTACAATTATTATGAATTACTTAGCAGGAAAAAAACATATAAATGGTATTAAACATAAATGCATACGTTCTATTGAACACTGTTACACATATGAAAGGGGGCTTAAAATTGGCTGGGGAAGCGGCTCATTCCGGAGGGAGTAGGGAGCAGAGTGATGGAATAAGGGATGGTAGTGTGTTGCAGAGGGTATTGAGGAGGAAACAAACTTCAGACTCAACCTAAAGCTTGGATAGGCACTTTGGGGAAGAGGATGTATGGACCAGACTTGGCCTCCTGCTTCAGAGCGTGGTGTGAAACTCAGGCATTCAAGAGCTTAAAGGCATGGCATTTCACATCCGTTGCTTCATTGAAATCTCACAATGGTCTCTTAAATTGAATAAAAAAAGAAATTACATCCATTTTACACATTAAAGGCGACACACTCTGGACATTAGTTGACCATTTACGTGGAACGTGAATAAAAGCAAGGATCTTGGTGCCCCATGTTTCTCCTAAGAAAAACAATTCAGATCTTATAAAGCAAATGATTTCTGTGTTTACTAGTCTCATCTTTTAAAGACTGTGCCTAAATTTTGAGTTCAAAAGGCTTTCATTCTTGTATGGAGGAAATACGTTTATGTCTTCATCCCAGTTTTGCAGCTCCACATGTAGGGACTGGGAAATGTGTTTCTAAGAGCAACCCAGTCCTAGGACATTGCAGTTACACAGTGCAGGATTCACTGAGGACTTCGAAGGGCAATGCTCACATTTTCTGGTGACAAGTATAATTACCCTGCTATTTTACCCAGGCCCAGAAGCTAAGTGATTTAGACTAATCACTAATCCAGGCAGGGGCCAGTCTCAAGCCTCTTTTCTTTTCGTCTGCTCTCTTTTCACCAAATGACATAGTGAAGATTGTTTTCCATTTCCAAATTTTTCATACCAAGATTTGCCATCAGTAAATTAGAACCCAAATGTCTTTCAAAGCCACAACTTAATGTAGAATCAGAAGTGTCAGGAACAATTCTCGTGCTTGTGGTAAATGCTATGGACTATACTCCCAGTCTGAGTAAAGTTTCAGAAGGAAGTATGTGATATTTATATGCAATCTTCTAATCCAGAGGTCCGCCTTGGAATGTTGTCTTGCCAACTCTATCCTACACACCTCCATCTTTACTTCCTGTGTAACTCTTCCATAGAGCTATTCTTCTGTGTGATTATAAAATAAAAATAAATAAATTCCTACCAGAAAGAGATTCTCTGTAAATGAAGGAGCTGGCACATTATAGGTTATAGAATTTAGTTCACTTTTTAAGAAATATTTTAAATATGCCAGGTGCGGTAGCTCACACCTGTAATCCCAGCACTTTAGGAGGCCAAGGTAAGAGGATCCCTTGAGGCCAAGATTTTGAGACTAGCCTGGACAACACAGTGAGACTATTTTTTTTACAAAAAATGAAAAACCTAGCCAGCCATGGTGGTGCATGCCTGTAATTCCAGCTACTCAGGAGGCTGAGGCAGGAGGATTGCTTGAGCCCAAGGGTTCAAGGTTGCAGTGAGCTGTTATCTCCAGCCACTGCACTCCAGCCTGGGAGACAGAGCATGACCCTGTCTCAAACAAACAAACAAACAAACAAATAGTTTAAATAAGAAAATTACTAAGGTGGCAGAATAATCATGTTGGGACTTTTAGGAGAAAAACCCAAAGTCGACATTCTGTTTTCTTTGGTGCTAGAAACTCCAATCAAAATATTTATTTATATAGTATTTGAATTCATTTGCATATTGACTTCAAGAGATCCAAGATTTAATTACATAAAAAGTTAATTGGTATGTCCCACTGCCATTATATTTAAGCCACTATTATTAGCATTAAACATATGAGTTGTATAATATTGCCTTGATACTGTATTGACCGTGTCTTAATATTGACTGTGTCTGCATTTAGAATTTGTTTCACATTAGCTGCTATTGTTGTCTGGCAGGAGTAGCAGCTACATTTTTTTCCCTGAGGTCTGTATTCCTTATGGGTCAACAAAGCCTGCTCTTTGGCTGAGAATTTCTTTTTTCAATGCCTCTAAAATCCCAGTAGTGAGGTTTTCAATTATACAGACACCAACAACTCCACTGAACCTATTCTCCCCTAGTTCAAGAAACTGTACCTCGGATAGGTAAACTCTTCCTGCCAAAAATCACACATATCCCTAAGCTGAGAAATTTTGTCTCAAAAATTCTCCACCTTTATTAATTGCATTTCTTCATGCATTTCACTCAAAGGGATTCTTTGGCATGAAAATCTTCAATCTCTGCCTACTTCATAGACATAGTCCAGATAAGAGAACAGTGGGAAGTCCCAGGTGGCTGATGTGGCTGAGATAGAGTCAAGAGCAAAGAGTTAGATGCCGCTCGGTGAAAAATAAGTTTGCCATAAAAATACAAGTTGTACTTGATTTTTGGACATGGTTTATTACAAAGTTTGCCTTGCTTGAACACATGCAGCAGCTGATACGTGTACTGGAAACCATAACTGAATCCCTGGTGGGCAGTGGGGCTGGTGGTGGGGAGATTAGCATTCTGTCTTTTTTCCTGAGAAACTTTTGAACACTATTAGAAAGCCCAATTCCTGCCCTAACACAGAAAACTTATGCAGTGCCTGTGTTTCAAACGTTCATGTCAAAATCAGTTCATTTAGAACTCAGAGCATCCAATATAACAAATAATCTGGATTTTCAGGCTAGCTCGAAAATGTTTTTTAAACCTCTATTAACAAATAAGTTCACAGAATGTGAATTATATTGCCAAGCCTGCAAAGAAATAGGTGTTGGGTAAGGATGCTGGCTGGAGACAGGAGTGGGGTTAGGGGCAGGGAGGATGGAATTTATAAGTGGAAGAAGATGACTAAAAGTGATGTTTGGTGGCTGAGAAGCAGAAGCTGGTGGAGACTAAATAGCAGCAGCTTCTGAGATAAGGATGGGAGATGGCCTGTGACCAAGAAGAGAAGCAGCGGTTGAGACTGTTCTGGCAACACAGGGCTTACCTGTACTTAAAGCATTGATTCCATGTTTGACATGATCTATAGGAAAGAATGATCAGAGATGAATAAATATATTATAAATTCCTTAAAATCTGTTATAAATGCATCAAAGAACTATTATAGAAATGTACATTCAATTTCAGTCTCTAAGAACTACCTACTCCTTCCTTCCAACCAAGTTTCCCACTAATAGGAGGAGAGAGCCGCCGGGGGAGCAGCACGGTGTGAACCTCACAGGCTGTCGGGCAGCATCTCCATCTATCAGCTGCAGTCACGTGGCTGCCATCTTTGATTACCTAACACAAAGTGACGAGAGCTTCAAGCACATATTAGGCCCCTAATAAATGCTAGCTGTTAGTGGTGAGCTTTTTTTTTGTTTTTTAAATCTCTCCTAGAGTTAAAATTTGTAGCTAGACATCTCTTAATGTCCATTTTATCACTTTAATGTAAGGCATGATTGACTGTAGTTTTTAAGAGAGCACTTTCCTTTTCTGAAAGAAGACTTAAAAATGACTTTAGGGCTCCTCTGAGAACAAGAGAATCAAGTAGAAAAGGCTTTCAGAGGAGATCAAGGCAAAATCTACTAATGTCGCTCTGTGGCTTCACTCTATACAGCAGAGGAAAATGCAGGGCTTAAGGACTTGACACTTCCGGATCTTTCTACTGGGAGGAAGAAATTATGGTGGCAAGAGAGATAGTACTTATAAAAAATGAAAACAGAGAGCCCGTTAAGGAAATGTCTTTACATTACAGATTAAAGAATGGACATTCCCCTGTCCTTTGTGATCTTGATCTTACACATTCTTTAAAGTTTTATTCTGACATCAGCACTCAGGATTGGGGCCTGTAAAACCAATGTGGATATTCACAATGTTGGTTGCAATTCCTTAGGTTCAGTTTGAATTCTTCTGTCTTTATTGCTTCAATATAACACACTTTTTATAAAC
The DNA here is from genome assembly GCF_000956105.1 of Propithecus coquereli. Lineage (NCBI taxonomy): Eukaryota > Metazoa > Chordata > Mammalia > Primates > Indriidae > Propithecus > Propithecus coquereli. The sequence goes on along the minus strand of NW_012154173.1, from coordinate 1,422,993 downwards.
ATATTTCAAGTAGGCATCAGAGAAAACTGTGTTTTGTTAGTCATCAACCATTTGGCAGCCAACAAGCCAAAATTTAGAATTGAGAAAGGAAGATTTATCAAATTAATGAGAGATTCAATTCCAAAAGAAGCTAGTTGCGCTGTCTCCAATGTCAGAAAGATGTGAAAAGCTTTTAGTAATGAAACCATTTCTGTCGTTTTCTGCCCTGTCATATATCTTCCACCAGTCTCACCCTTTCGCCATTTTCTTGGCATTTAGACTTTTCTGCTCTCAGTCCTGCACCCTCCCTGGAATGAAGGCCATCTCTTGTTATATCACGACAACAGATAATAGGGAGAGGAAATTCAGCAGAAAGTGAATTTTCTGTCTGCTTTCTCTTTGATCCAATGGCCCATTTAGAAGTGGAAGATTATGTATTGTTTACATGGCTTTCTAAGTGTGTATAAGGTTCCTTATCTGGGAATTGTAGACAATAGTAGTAGTTATTATTATTCTTTGAAAGAGTCAGACATTTACCTAGTCCTACTTCCCCAAGAAGAAGGAGTGTTTAGTTTCTGCTGAACTCCCTTCTTTCGTTCCCTACTTCCAAACAAAAGAACACCTTCTAGGGAGGGTTGATGGTTGACACTAGTGAGGTCTAGTGAGAATGTGGGCTTCCCAGAGTTGCTAAACACTTTGTAGTGGTTAAACTTCCAGTTTCGACAAAACTCTGCTATTTGAGATGTTACTTGTATGGATGGTGACAAAAACTCCTGGTATTTGAGATGTTACTTCTATGATTGGGGGTCAGACCCAGAGCAGAGCCTCAAACGTATTCTTCCCAGCATGAATAAAAGCACAATAACAGCCTGATAGGAAGGCGAGGGACCTTGGAGATTTCACAGCAATTCAAATAGAAGAATTCCCAGAGGCGAAAGCCATAAAATAAGCCATTGCTCCAAAATGTCTTGTAAAAACAGCAGTTGCTTTTAGACATATTTAATCCCAAATTCCACTGAAGTGCTCATGGTATTTCCTGTTTCTGGAAACCTAGAGGAAAATTAAACTCTTGCTTGAAAGAAAGCAAGCAGAGCCAGATGTTGGTGTTGGTAATGATTTGCAGACCCTAACATGCATGTGGCGGCAGTCAGGAAAACGCATGACAGCTGTCTGAAGCCATGGGAGCCTAATTTCTCTTGGCTAGGAAAAAAACAAAGTGTAGGAGTGTTTTGTTTATATATACAAGGGG
>NW_012154173.1:1413237-1420640 GCF_000956105.1 Propithecus coquereli | reverse complement strand
TGCTAGAAGAAAGATGATCATCTATGGGAACAGAAATGATAGGGGAGCAGAAAACCAGGAAGGGCATTTTTCTTGATACCATGCCTTTCATAGGAGGTTGCTTGACATGAGACGTGTCAGTCATTGTGTCTACCCCTCCCTATGCTGCCTTCTCCTTATGCCTGTTTATAGGCCCCTGTTCAGGGAAGTGACCCTGGCTGCACTGAGCCCTGATGTGGCCACTGATTGGATCAGGACTGTCACCTGATTCCAAGAATGCCCTGATGCCAAGGGCTTAAGGAGCAGGAGTAATTAGCTAAACCAAGAGGACTAGCGTCCTCTGAAATACAGACTGGAGAAAACAGAATGGATTGGACGGTCTAGGGAGGAAAATGAAACAGATATACAAGGAGAAGCAGAGACTCAATGGAAGAGAGAGCATTCCAGCCAACAAAATGCTTTTCTAGACCCTTCATATCCTTGAATAAAGTTCCCTTTTCAATGCCCAATACTGGTAAGGCAAAGGCAAAAAATTCTAGCATACTGCTCAGTGAATGTTTACAAAATAAATGACTAGAAATAAATTGTGAATATTATTAAGCATTCATAAAACAATATTTATATATATTTGTGATATAATAGAGAATATATCTGGTCTTTATCCCTGGTACCTAGTACAGACCATCAAAACTCTTAAAATTTTCTGATAGAAGAGTCTTTTGTTATTCATCATTAACCCCCTTGGATGGAACCTGAACTTATGCTAATGAGGCGGGGGAGACAAATTGTGTGATTAGAAGGTTGGAACTTTCAGACCCACCTTCAACCTCTGGGGGGGGATCAGGGCTAAAGGTCAAGTTCAATAGCCTGACCAACGATTTAAGCAGTCATGCTAACATCATGAAACTCCGATAAAAAACTCAGGCCATCGTGGCTTGGGGAGCTTCCTTGTTGGTGACCATGTTGGTGTGCTGGGAGGGTGATGCACCCTAGCTCCACCGGGACAGAAGCTCCTGTACTCAGCACCCTTCCAGACCTTGCTGTATGTATGTCCTCATCTGGCTGTTCATTTGTATTATTATAATAAACAAAGTGGTAATCATAAGTACAGTGCTTTCTGGAGTGCTGTGAGTCCTTCTACTGAATTATTGAACCTCAAGAGGGGTTATGGGAAAATCTTCAAATCTGTAGCCAAGTCAGGCAGAAGTGCCTGAGGTCCTTGCTTGCATCTGGTGTCTGAAGTGAGGGTAGTCTTATTGGGAACCTTGCCCTTTAAGTTGTGGGATCTTACACTCACTCTGGATAGTTAGTGTCAGAATTGAATTGGATTGCAGGACACTCAATTGGTATGACAGAATTGGTGTTGGGACACAATATTCTTTGTGCACGTAAAAACACACTGCATTATTGTGATGTCTATTTACAGTGTTGATTAACACAGAGCAGAAGTGACATCATCATCTCAAGATGAAGAAGGGAGCAATTATATCAGGTGATTATGTCCATATCAGTCAATCTGTATGTGTTGATTGATGGTCACTGGAGTAATCAACAAATTGTGAGACAGGGTTCCCATTTCTCCAGCTGGACTGCAAGCTGCTGGGAGTCAAGTCCACATATTCTTTTTATTATTATTATTTTTATTTTTTTGAGACAGAGTCTCACTCTGTTGCCCAGGCTAGAATGCTGTGATGTCAGCCTAGCTCACAGCAACCTCAAACTCCTGGGCTCAAGTGATCCTTCTGCCTCAGCCTCCCGAGTAGCAGGGACTATGGGCATACATGTCTGGCTAATTTTTTCCTGTATATATTTTGAGTTGTCCAGCTAATTTCTTTCTATTTTTAGTAGAGACGGGGTCTCGCTCTTGCTCAGGCTGGTCTTGAACTCCTGACTTCCCAGTGATCCTCTCGCCTTGGCCTCCCAGAGTACTGGGATTACAGGCGTGAGCCACCGTGCCCGGCCAGGACCACATATTCTTTATCTTTACTTCAATCTGTACCTAGGGAATTATTTTTAAAAATCCTAAGTTCTACTGAAATGCTTTATGGTTGATGTGATGATGTACAAATAAGTACTTACTAGTTATAATACTCACCTTGCATTTCGTTCCTATTTAGTAGTCTTGTCTCTCTGGACATTACTTTAGCAATCTTTTTTCTCTCCTTATTTCACAAATAGGGAAAGCTAAGCCATAGGTAAGTGTCTTTCCTAGGATCTCAGAGAAAGTCAGGACTAGACATAAAATTAAAAATCCATTTCCTCTGAGTTTCCAAGCCGATTACTTAGCTTATCACGCCCTCCTTAACTATCAAGAACTACTGGTCACGTCAGGTTCTGACCATCATGTGGAAGATCATGGCCACTGAAGAAGCCACTGAAGCTTAGTATCAGGTTCTATTATGCATAGTACACACAGAAGTACTTTGTCATTCATCTTAGAATTGTTCATTTAGCCTTACATTTATGCTGGCAGCTAAACCCAATGTTTTCTTGCCAAATTAAGTCAGTGAATCATTTATGCTGACAGGAAAGGTTAGGAATCTTACTTAATTTAGGATATGCTGTGTTAAAAAGAAATAGACTTCAAGCAGTGACAAAAACAGAAACAAGAAACATTGTTTTAAAAGAAATCTCCAGAGTGTAAAAATCATTGTTTTGCTTATCTAGCAGATTAAAATCTAATTAGCCCTATTGAGTTGTAGCTGGACTCACTCTTTGAGTCTTCTTTATGTTGCAGATCAGAACTGAAACAGTAACTTTGCAATCAGAGGTATTTTTAATGACTGGGGTATACCAGCTAACAATTTATTTCAGATGGGAAAGCAGAGAGAGAAATCTTGTTTTATTTTATCTGATTTAATGTTACTGTTCAGAAGAAATTACTTGGCTTTTCTAACATACCAAACTTTTACTTCATTTCTAACAAAGTCTCTGAAAATGACAGCAACTGGGGTTAGGGAACAGTCATTACTGTGACATTCTATTTGACAACATGCAATCATGTCCACTAAGAGCTTTAAATTCCCCTCAAACGTGGGTAGGAAACTTCAAAGTTTGTTTAACCCAGTGCTGAGTCCATAACAAGCTCAATAATAAACATGTATTGATAGACTGATTCTCAACACATTCCTCAAGGACTTTTATCTAAATGGCAGCGACAGAAATGATTGTTTCCTGGAGTCTTAAGTTTAGACATATTTGTGACACATTCTCTAAGACAAAGCAGGTGATTTTGGTGGCTATTTTGCAGTTAAGGGAAATGGCCATGGTTCTTTCATTCTGCCTCTGGGTAAGGCCTTATTCCCAGAAGACACTGGACGGATATGCCGATGTGTGTCTGTTCCACACAAGCTCTAGTACGTGTATGCTCTTGATTGAGAGGCAACTGGGTGACTTGACTTTTCTAGAGAAGGTCTCAGAAACTGGCCTGACTTTGATTATTTCAAGAGCATTTAATTCCAGAGGAGTCTAGATGGATTTTATTTTGAGATCCACCTATAGTAATTCCACACTTCCTTAATTCTGTAATAGTTTGCTAGCTAATTTGGACTCTCCTGGCTTAGGGACAATATGGCCCACTGTAGAACCACCACCCTTCTGGTACCAAAGGAAAATTGGAGGCTTGGTTGGGAAAAAAAGTGGCCTATTAGAGAGTTCTATGTCTGCTGCAATAGGAACCCCAAAGCAGTGTTCTTTTTTCATAAGAGAGAGTGAGTCAATGATGAGATTCAGCCCCCAGTGCAGAGGTTAACAGTGGCTCTGAGGCCAGGTGACCTAGGTTTGTATGCCTCCTCCGACAGGTACTAGAATCTTAGTCAAGTTGTTTATCCTCTTTACGTGTGTCTCAAGAGTCCTTGTTTGTAAAATGTAACAACGGGTTATTTTATTTAATATTTAGTAATATGCTAAATACATATGCCAATACTAGACCTAATTGTTTTTAAACACTTGCCATAGTCTCTGGAATGTAGAAAGTGCTCAAATGACCACCACCGTATAGTGCTTACTCTATGCCAGTCACTGTCTGTGCATGTTGTATCTGTAACTCATTTGCTTTTCACAAAGACAGTATGAGATACCTCATTCTCATTACTGGCTAAGTAACTGTCCAAGATCACAGCCGACAAGTAGCAGATTGCTGCTATGTATTTTAACCCAGGCTATGTAGCTCCAGAGTCCAGGCACTGAGCCACTATTTTTCTGCTGCTTGTCTAATAAATAAATACGACGTTTTATTATTGTTGTTTTCCTTCCTGTGAGTCTTTCCAACTCTGTGACACAGCTATGACCTCTGCTCTCCCAGGTCTTATGTCCCAGGAGAAGCAGCAGCTGACTCCTCCCAGTGCCGAGCCACTGTGATCCCGCGTGATTCCCATGGCGAAGGGGACGGTAGCAGGAGGGACTGCAAGTCTACCTACGAGGAGTTATATTTTTGTTTGGATCCTGACACTCTCCTAGCTGTATAAACTTGAGTATCTTCTTTGGGGCTTCATTTCCTAACTTAGAAAATGACAGATTCAAACGGAAACATTTCTATGCATCTTCCATATCTAGACTTTCACGATAGTCTGTATTTACTTAAACTTAACAAACATTTACTGAATACCTGCCAAGTGCAGAGCATTGTGTTCTTTGCTGTGGATTGAAAAAGAAGTGAATAAATAGAAGCCATGATCTCAATCAAAGGAATTTTATCTAGGATGATAGATAACCGTATAAGTAACTTTGATGGAGAGCCCGTGTGGCCTGAGAAGGCCTGGGTTCAAATGCAGTCTTTCATTTTCCAGCTGCGTATCATCTTAAACAAATTACCTTTCTGAAGGTTAATTTGCTCTTTTGTAACATGGGCTTGATAAGACTTTCATTGTGAGATTCAGATCATTGTTGGTATTCATAAATGTTATTAAAAGTATTTAACAAATGCTTTGAATAAACACATTATTCGAAAGAATATAGGGATGTCAGCAGGAAGAATATATAATACAGTGAGAATTTAAAAACTGTATATGGAATCATGGACTAAATTTCCTTTGTCCATTTTCAACGTAACCAGAGCAAGAGGTTGGAATCCAATATTAATTGTAAACTGGTTAAGGATTTAAAGTTGAGACTATGAACAAAATTTTCCAATTAGGATCTCTTTATCACTCTCTTTTTTTTTTGAGACAAAGTCTCACTCTGTTGCCGGGGCTAGAGTGCCATGGCATCAGCCTAGCTCACAGCAACTTCAAACTCCTGGGCTCAAGGGATCCTCCTGCCTCAGCCTCCGGAGTAGCTGAGACTACAGGCATGTGCCACCATGCTCGACTAATTTTTTCTATTTTTAGTAGAGATGGATTCTCCCTCTTGTTCGGGCTGGTCTCAAACTCCCAACCTCAAGTGATCCTCCTGCCTCGGCCTCCCAGAGTGCTAGGATTATAGGCGTGAGCCACCACGCTCAGCCTCTCTCTTTTTTTTTTAACAACAGAAATTTATTTTCGCAGTTCTGGAGGCTAGAGGTCCAAGATCAAGGTGTCAGCAGGGTTGTTTTGTTCTGAGGCTGCTCTCCTGGGCTTGTAGATGGCCACCTTCTTGCCCTGTCTTCACATGGTCTTTCCTCTGTGTTTGGGCGAGAGCTTGCCCCTAGTGTGTCTCTGTCTCTCTCTCTCTCTCTCTCTCTCTCTCTCCCCTTGTAAGGACACCACTCATATTGGATTAGGGCCCACTCTACTGGCCTCATTTTAACTTAATAAACTCTGTAAAGACCTTAACTCCAAATACGGTTACATTCTGAGGTACTGGGGGTTGAGATTTCAATATGTGAATTTTGAGGGAACACAATTCAATCTATAGCAGGGATAATGAAGATGTTCTAAAATTCGATAGTGGCGATGTTGCAAACCTCTGGGAATACACCAAAAACCACTGAACTGTACACTTTAAGAGTGAATTTTATGGCACATGAATTGCATCTCAATAAAACTGTTGTGAACAAAAAATAAAAACTAAATTGGACATAACTCTTGCCTTCTACAAGCTTACAGACCAGTCAGGCAAACAAGAATGTAAATAGGTACTTTCAGCCCCTTGCTGGGCATGCTAGATAGAGGTGCATTTATCCCATTTTTCTTTCTTTTTTTTCTTCTTTTTTAATTTGTATAAATTTAAGGGATACAAGGGCAATTTTGTTAAACAGATATATCGCATAGTGGTGAAGTCTGGGCTCAGTGTAACCATCACCCAAGCAGTGTACATTGTACCCATTAAGTAATTTCTCATCTCTCACCACCCTCCAACCCCTCCAAGTCTGCCGTGAATCTACGTCCACGTGTACACATTATTTAGCTTCCACTTAGGACCTCTTCTAGCTCACGATCTGCAGAAATGCCCTCACCATATGCTTTGGCAGAAGATGTGTTTGTGTGCCTGCCTGGCGTACGTGTGATGTCTTTTGTGGGGGTGGCCAGGGGTTGCACAGATTGACTGCTATCTCAAAACCCAAATTTCTGCAAAAAGCAGCCACACGTATATAAGCAAAGTAAAGAAATAAAAAGTGTTTCTAAATAGTGAGCAGTGAGGGGAGAAGATTTTCTTTCCCATATCTGATATTTTCTTCTATGTCATAGGGGTTCCACTAGCATAAAATGCCTGGAGTCTCTTTTCCCCCTTACTTATTCCCTCCCAGGGAGGGAGAGTGACTCAGTCTAGTTGGTGAGGTTGAAAGGAGAAACAGGGCATGCACAGCGACATCCTCCTTTTCTCATTTCTGCTCTGCCCCTTCTCTCCTGTTTGCGTACAGAGCAGGGGCTGCTGCAGGAGAGGGAGATGCGGCTTGGCGTAGCAGCCCCTGCAGCATAGAGGGGAGCCTGCCTACTTCTACAGTGCTGTCCTGGGAGGCTGGCTTGCCCATACGTGGAAGTCACATCCTCTCATAACATCTTCATTGGTGATAAGAGCTATATTGTGACCTCCATCTACCTAACTCTTCTATTTTGTAGCTTAATTTATTCGGAATTCAAGTGAGAAAAATGGTGTTAATTATTGAGTATCCTTGATCTCCAACATTCAAGAGGAATGTTGACCCTATCCCAGGGGGCCTCTGGAGTCCCTGCTCTGATAAATGAGCTTATATTGATTTATCTACATTGTCTTCTTTCTTCACCCCTCTAATGGTGCCATGTATTTTTCAGGGTGACTGTGGACTAATGGAACTAATCCCCACATAGACTTTGAATACTTTAAAGCTGAGTCAGTGAGTGGGGAGAATTTAATTTAATAATCCTTTCATCCTCTGCCTATGAAATATGCTATAAAAAGATGTCAATAAATACTTTCATAATTGCAAACATAATTTTACATATCACTTCAATGCTAGAAGGGACTTATTACATTACTGTCAGATACCCAATAGGAATAAAATACACATTAAAATGGGACATGTCTAT
>NW_012154173.1:1408548-1412777 GCF_000956105.1 Propithecus coquereli | reverse complement strand
ATACTACAAAGTTATTTAATAAAATGAAAGAGGGCTACAAGAAGGGTTTTGGGAAAATATAATGATATATCATCAAGAAAAAGTGAGTTATGTGTATGATTCCATTTTTGTAAAAACAATAGCAGCAATGGTATTTATATGGTGACTGTATATGTTTGGTTAGCAAAGGAACAAGGAAAAAAGATAAATACCAAATTTGTTACATCAACTGGGCCAACTTTTGAATTTAATGCAGAGAAGTAGTACTTTTCATTAAAAGCACCGAAACAAATGGTGAACAAATATATATAATGTTAAGTGGAAAAAATAAACTACATCTCAACTGAGAAAAATAAATAGGGCAGTGGTGGAGATGAAAATGAGAAGATGGTATTATAACAACATTTGCTTCAAGGTAGTATAATGATCATTATCAGCAAATTTTTTCTCTCCCTCTGGACACTTTCACGTACTTTCTGCTGAAGTGTGCTTTAATGTAACAATCGGGAAAAAATGAAATTTGTAAGGAAGTTGTTTGGAAGTTGTTTGTGCTCTTTGACTTATTAATTTTGCTCCTAAGTTTCTTTTTAAAAACAGAACATACCAGAAGAATCCAAATAAAAATAATTTCTTTTAATGTAATCTAAAGAGAGACTATACCCTTATGCCAGTAAAGATTATTTAACAGGGTTTTTGGAATTTCCTTTGGATTTTCCAGTACATTCAGAAAAATCACTGGAATGTTGTGCTCACTCCAGTTAAGCAAACATTTAGCTTTGAGACAATCTCTGTGTGCTAACCATGTTCCAGTCCTTCTGGGTAAGGCCCACTCCACACTAATCTATAGTATCATGATGTAAATTCAGAGAAAAAAAGCACATCTCTCAGAAATGCCATAGGACTTTCCCCTCTAGGTATGAACTGTTTAAAAAGAGACATATTCTCAAGCCAATCCAAAAATAATAAATAACGAATAGACTATTTCTTAGGTAGAAATTTATATTCTCAAACTTGAGGAGCTTAAAGCTTCAATGATGACTCTGTCTCATATGTGTGTGTGTGGGAACGGTGACGATAAAGTAGGCAACCCATTTGACAAACATTTAGTGGTTGACCACTTGTTTCATCTTCCCATTTTTGGAAAGTGCAGAGGCAGGTGTAAATAGATATTACACCAGGTGGAGGACACGTGCCCAGACCACTTCTGAGGCACTGGAGTTGGTCACCAGGGAGTGCGGGTGGAGAGAAGAGAAGTACGTAGGGAAGCATGAGGCTTAGTTCCTACCTGGAAAATCCAGGATGCTGTTAAAACACTCTGAATGTGGTGTAGGAAAACCTGAGATGAAGTTGGGTCGCTGTCAAGTTTTTTGACAGTTTTTTGACTTGAGGAAGTCAGTTAAACTTCTGAGCAGCAAATCTCTGACTTAATCTGTGCTGAATTGAAAAAATTCATAAAAAATAAACAGATACTTTACAAAGTTATTTTGATAACTGCCTACCACATTTGATATAGGAACACCAATTAGTAAGTTATTCTGATAGTTCAAGCAGGAGAGGTTGCTTACCTGGATGAGGGTGGCATTGGTAGAGATGGAGAAAAGTGTATGTGTTAGAGGAATATTGGGGGAACGAGGGAGAGAAAAGTGCAAAGGAAGGCTCCTAGGTCTCCTGCTTACACAGCTGGATGAATGGGGAGGTCACTACTGCACAATAAAACTCATTCTATTTCTGGACAGCTCTCATCAGGTATTCTTCTTCCCAAACCTCCAGTCTTACTGTCCCACTTCCAGCCCCTTTCCATCCTGCATGTCAAATTGTCTCAGCATTTCTTCATTTCTGGATACAGACAGTAGCCCTACAGAAGCTCCTGGCCCCCTACCATTGCTACAAAAACATACCAGAGTAAGTCTGTTTCTTTATTAATTTGTTTCTGATTGTAAATATTATACATGCACGGATTATAGAAATCCACATACTGTAATACTGATATCTAAATCTAAGAGAACAAAAGTCCCAACCTCAGAATTAACCACTGCTTATAAGTTAGTTTATTCATCTTGATTTTTTTTTAATGTACATAGATTCTTTTTTTATAGAAAGGGGATAAAATATACTCTTTTATAACTGATTTATTTCTCTTAGTGATGTATCTTGACCTTATATGTCATCATATATAGATTTTTTTTATTTCAGCATATTATGGGGGTACAGATGTTTAGGTTACCATATATAGATTTTTTAGGTTCTTTTTAACAGTGGCACAGCATTCTATTTTTAAGTGGATGTACCATAATTTATTTAACTTGTCTCTTATTAGTGGGCATATAGCCTGTTTTCAGTTTTTGCTGTTATAAAAACAATGCTCTAATCGATAGCGAGGTGCAGATATTTTGGCCACTTCTGTGATGGATCCCTGGGATAACTTTCTAGAATTGGAATTGCTGGATCAAACATTATAAACATTTAAAATTTCAATTTGTTATTACAAAATTGTCCTTCAAGAAGACCTCTGCAGTATGTTTCTTTCACTCATCTGGGAGTGCCAAGTGGAGGGAGAATTCAGCTCTACTTAGAACCAAAGAAAAGCTTGTCAGTCAAGTCTTAGAAGAGACCAAGGTTACCTCTTCAAGTAGTCACGTAAGATTCAACGGAGATAACACATTTGACCTGGTGTTTTTGGTACTGTGTTAGGAAACTGGAATAGTATAATGGTGTTAGGGTGATTCCTTTCCTCAGGGATGCCTGAGCCTGGTTGGTAAACACCAGGCTAGTGCACAGTGTTGAAGGAACATGAACAAAGGGCCAAGGTGATTAGTTGAGGAACGTTTCCCATTTAAGCTGAATTGTTTTGATGAGAAGGATTTCGCAGGGAAAGAGTTTTTGTGTCAATCATTACATAGCCCAGTGGACTTGACGAAGGGTAAGTTGATTTTGGATCTTGAGGAATAGGGTACAGGAAACCAGACTGGGAGAGCAAGTGATCTCAGCCTGTTTCAGTTAAGGATGTTTTCTACTGCAGGTGACAGTAGGGAATAACAGTGGCTTAAACAGAGAGGGGTTTGTTTTTCCTCAGATAAGAAATCCAAATGTAGGGGGCTGAGGATTGTTTCAGTGGCCCAGTTGTGGCAGAGCCAATGTCTCTGCAGTTCTCTTGGCCCTTCTCTTAGGGTGGCAAAATGCTGCCTCAGTTTCTGGTCTCACATCTATGGTCAAGCCAACAGGGAGGAAGTAAGTGGTGGCAGGATGTCTGTCCCTGCATCAGGAAAGCAAAAGCTTTCTCAGAAGTCCCAACGACAGATTCCTGTGGCTGTTTTACTGGCTACCACTAGCAGTAAGAGAAGCTGAGAACATAGAGAACAGAGCATTATAATTGGCTTAGTCCAACCAGGGCCAATGCTGGGAAGTGGGCACACAGATTCCCAGACAAAATTAAGGCTCTTATAGCCAAGAAGAAGAGGGGCATAGATATTAGGATATAATTAAAGTTATCTTCGGGGGAGGTAGATTTCGAAGGGCCTTGTACATTATGCTGAGCTATGCGAATTTCTTGCTATGCCAAAGGCAGCCACTCAATTTTCCACACGGTTTATAAATGTTGTTGGCAGTGGCTATTCTTTCCCAAATAATTCCAAGATTCTGGACTTAGTGGGAAATTATTTCAGAGTGACAGCCCCTGATCAAATGAGCTACTCTCCTTATTTACTTCACAATATGAAAGGACAAGATTGTGCTATCTCTTTCATCTGCAAAGATTTCCTTGGCTTCAAAAAGAATATTATAAACAAAAGCATTTCACAGGATGTGGAGATGAAAACAAGTTATGAAACCAGTTTACATACCGCAATTTAGGGAGACTCATAAGGGATGAGCAAACCCCTTTTTAGTTAAAAAAAATCCGTATTTACACACACGTGCATAATTCCTATCAAGTTATTATGGATTTTGAAACATCTTTGATTAGGTGGTCAAACAGCTCAAATCAGCTCGAATGTGCCATAGCTTTTATGGTTGCACACAGTTGTTTTTTTTTAATTCAGTCTCTGTAGAGACTGTCAAAAATTGCCAATGCCAACTATATTTCAACTCATCATGGTGGAGTATCGGGAAAAGTTTTCAATTAGCAATAATCACACCTCAGATAAACCTCATTGGCTATGATCTGCCACTGTGCAAAGCTAACAGTTATTCTTAAATACAAAATAATTGTTGTCCTCATCAAATCAGAGTATTTTATAACTATTGCTTAATAT
>NW_012154173.1:1397510-1406898 GCF_000956105.1 Propithecus coquereli | reverse complement strand
TTCCCTTACACTTCCCCGTTGCCTCATTGGTACTGAGCAGTCCATGCCGTCCTGGATATTACCCTGAAAGGGGTCAGGGCGGCTCATCCTTCCTGCTGCACCAGCTGTGTCCGTCTGGGTGCTCTGCGAAGCTGGTGCCAAGCATGCAAGAGGATTACTTGGGGAACCGTCTGTAGAGATTACAAGGAGAGGATTTAGGAGTCGACAGAGAGAGGCTTTAGACTGTTCTGCAGACTGGACACCTATGAAAGGAGAAAGAGAAGGAAGGACCGGGTGCAGAGAGCCTCAGATCACTGCAGTTTTGAGAAAGTCTCAGCCAAGCCTATGGGAAGTCTCTAAGACTTTGAAATTTCCTACTGAAAAGCTCCCTGTTGGTCAGGAAGGGTGGCTGTAGAGTGAACACTATTCTAGTCCCACAGGAGTAACTGTGGATTCTCTCGAAGTGACAGCTGAGTGGGGCATTCCTGTGGCCATCACACCAGCATCTTCTTCCTTCTTCTGGATCAGATCATGTCATTCCTCTACGGAAAGCCTTCAAGAGCTCCTTGTTGGCTACAGAATAATGCCCCAACATACAAGGAAAGTTTCTGAAACCTTGATATGGGATTCATTTACACTTGCTACTTTTGGTATATTTCTCCCTGATTCCTGTTTTCCAGCCACGGACAACTTGACACCATACCCTGGAGTTGCAAAGCAGTGTGATGCCTCTGAGCTTTAGCTTGAGCTGTTCCTGCACCTCTCTACTCTACTTCCCAGCCTCCCAAGATACTACTCACCTTTCCAAGTCCAGGCAGACTCCTTCTCCTCTGAGGTATCTTTCTTGAGCCATCTATTCAAGATACATCACCTTTCCTTTGTGCTCAAACACCATGTAGTACGGGTATCTATTTAGTGTGACTTTCACATTATCTTTTGTCTTTTCTTGAAAGATCTAGAACACAGGAACTTATTTCTAGGACCTTTCAGGTCTTGTGCTTAGTAGTGGTCATTCGACGAGTGTTTACTGAAAATAAATGAAATTAAATGCAGGAAAGGACATTTGTTTGTGGGGAGAGGGGATAGGGAGAAAGATGGAATCATCTAAGAATGTCACAGAAATTCAGTGACATTTCTGCACACATGATTACTGAATCCTCTTTGCTTCTCAAGAAGAGACTGAAGATTCCCTTTCCTGGAACTTGAAACACACATTGGCCAGAGCTCTTTTTATAGAGCTCTTTGAGAGCTTGGCTCTGAAGGAGAGAATCCAATCTGTGTTTTCCTGTGTCATGCTTCCCTTCCTTTCTCACATGTCTCTATATGGTCCCGGATTCTCCCTCCTAGTTCTTGTGTGATGATTACACTGTGAGGTCGCTCAGGCCTGCTTATGGTTATCTGTGGGTCCCTGTCACTCAGCAGAGGGCCTGGCAGACAGCAGGTGCAGAGTAGTAAATGGCTGGAGCGAGCTGCACACAGTCAGGCCCTCTTACTGAAGCAAAAATCTGATCATCAGAGGGTGATTGCCAAGAAATCACAGAGAAAATTATGGCCACCGAAAGAGTAGCTGGAGGTGAAGGGACAGATGGCAGGATGCAGAAAAGAAAATGGAGGGGAGACACTTTGCTTTGCAACAGTCAGTTGAATTGGACTATTTTTGACCTCACAATAGAAATAGAAATATTAATTGCATCCAAATTAGCAAGTCTTTATTGTGTGCTCATTTTTACAAAGAGACATCCATCCTCATTTCTGCAGTTGAGTAAAAAAAAAAAGTAGGATACAACTAATTTCTGGTTGCAAAGTAATTATAATCTAGTTGAGAGCACATGTACAAGCACACATGAAATAGTTTAGTTATGACAAGGTAGTATATGAATTTCAGTTTCTTTCCCTTTCTACATTTATTTTACCTACGAGCTCCGATGGCTTAAGATGCAAAATAGACCCCAAATCTACCAGCTTTTCTCCATCTTCCCCCACAAAGTCCAAGCCTCATTTATCTCCTCTGGATCTTCAACAACCTCCTGGTCTACCTCATTCTAACTTTGTAGTCTTATGGTCCATTCTCTGCCCAGTAGCCAGACAGACCTTTCAAAAAACATAATTGTGTCTCCCCACGCTCCTGTGGAAAACCCCCCCACACTTCCGGGTGCGCTCAGAGCAAAAGGTGAAGTCCATACAGGACCTGGCACTTGCCTGCCTCTCAGCTGTCTCCACCGGGCTTTCCCCGGCTCACTCCCCTCTGGTCACACCAGCCTTCTCTTTGGTCCTGGAAATTGCCATGTGTGGCCCCTCCTTGGGGCCTTTACAAATGCTGTTCAGTCTGCCTAGGACAGTTTGCATGCTGTCTCTGCAGGGCTGGTCATTCAGGTCTCTCTCAGCTCAGACATCGTCTCCTCAGTGAAGCCCTGGCCGACTCCGCCAATCTCAGCTATCGGTACCCGCTCCAGCCACTTTCTCGTATCACTCTGTTCTAAATCTTCATAGCACTTAGCAGCATCTAAAATGTGTAACATGTGTTTACTGTCTGTTCTCTCCAAAATATAAGTACCTCAAGAGGAGAGATCTCCTTAGTCTGTTTCATTACTCCATTCCCAGTGCCAAGCACGATGCCCTGTGCCTAGGCGGTTCTCGTTAAATAGTCATCAAATGAATGAATACAAAATAGGAATTATTAGAGACAAAGAAAGGACACTGTAGCTCAGAGTAGTTGGGCAAAGTGCTTGGAAGAAGAAAGACTATTTTAGCTGTGAAGAATGGTGTGGGCAGCAAAGGCTTGAAGGCAGCAACGTGCACACGTGTTTGCGAATGAAGACCCTAGCCTGGCTGGAGCAAGAAGGTACACAGAAATAAAGATGGGACAGGTGTCACGTCAGACAGTGAAATATGTATGGAATCAGAGGGCAAAAGAAAGTCATCATACTACCAAATGGTGTGTGTGTGTGTGTGTGTGTGTGTGTGTGTGTGCGTATTTTTCTTTTTTTGTCTTAGGTGGCAAAACATTGAAATTCCATAAGGTGCCTGAGAGCTAAATAGGATATCTGTTTATCATATTATTTCCAATTTTGATAAATACGAAACAAATTATAGTCCCCGAATCACGAACATAATGAGAAAAGTTAGTCAGCCCCACGTATTTTATATTTATGCCAGCGATGGTGATTTTATTTATTTTTTGCCTCCTTTGTTTCTCATGAAGAGGTTCACTATTTTGATAGAGCAGCTCCCTGAATTATTCAGTCTGGGAATAGTTTTCATTTGCTTGACATTTTATTTTCTCTCAGGAATGGCCCTTATAGAATATGCATTTTTTTTCCTTGAATGAGATAATGTATGTGAAAGTACTTTGCAAACCATCAGGCGCTACCGAAATGGAAGGTAGAATGATTATTACCTTTAAAGGTCTTAAGGGACATAAACGACTAACAGCAACATTTTACTGCCCTGGTTTTCTGGCTTTTTGTTGCAATAAGATGAACTATTTCATTACACCTGCAGATTATTCTCTGCTACAGTTAGGAGGCAAACATGTTTGTCTATACATTGCCCAGTTGCTAACTCTAAGAAAATTAACAAAACTCACACGTTTCTGAGATAAATCGTGGATAAACAATCAGTCATAGAGCATAATCTTTGTCTAGGAGAACAAAGAATTACAATTCTGCCAATTTAAAAGAGCGCTTATTCCTCATATCCCTGATATGGCTCTTCCCCCGTTAGCACAAGATGTCTATGTGAAGAGTCAAGGAGAACAGCACTGTCTGTGATCACCTGAGATTGCAACGGGAGGCAGCAGAGATTGGGAGACTTCGCCTTTGTGCTCTGATCATCAGAGAAACTGCTCTATTAAAGATTTTAAGGAACATACTCAAAATATGAAAATATTTTCCAAAATGGAATCCATCTCTCCTTTTGTCCTCCACAAATAACTGAGTTAATCATGGTACCTGGGCATAATATTTCTGTGGTCACATTGATACTTTCTGTGCAATTTTTTTAAAAAGTAATAATTTTTCCATTTTGTAGACATCATAGGAGAAACCTGTTCTACTAGCAAGTACTAGGATGCCTGGATCCATCTCCATTAAAAACCAAGACTTGGAATTCAGTTAGGAGGCAAAGGACACATAGAGATAGTGAGCAGTGGAGTGGTTTTGAGTTCTGTCCGGATGGAATTCCAGAGAGAGGTGCTGAAGTGGGTGAGCAGGGCATGGTGGGGGGATAGTTCTACCTGAACAAATGTAAGAAAACGGGGACCCAGGCAAGAGCTTTCCAGTGAAAAGGCAAGGCAAAGGAAATGCATTATTTTTTGGGGAGAAGTAGATGGGATGTGAGAGCAAATGCAAACTTCTAAGACAACAGGAGAGACAAAGACCCTACCTAGTTTAGGAACAGGCAGGGATTAAAATTTATCTGATAGGCCAGAAAGACATGGACTTTGAAAGCAATAGTAATATCATCTAACATTTATTGAATATATATTTCCTATATACAGTAGTTTAGCCTACATATTCCTTTTGTTCTTGTAGATCATCTTATAAAGTTTCCTATAACTTTTAATACTAAAAAAATAGCAATCTTTCAAGAGAGTAATGTCTTTCCATATTTGTGTATTTTTCTTCCAAAGAAAACAGTGCTACATGAATATATACATATATACATATGTGTATAGACAAATTTTAATATATATTGACAATAAAGGGTCATACCCTTTATTTTTACCAGTGTCTCATATGAGAGCTCCTCTTTATTCACATCTTTGTGCCAACTACTTGTTATTAGTTTAAAAAAATCTTTGTGATCTGATAGTGGGGAAATGGTATCTCATTTGATTTGCATTTTTTGAGTTATTATTGAAGATGAATATTTTTCACGCATTTATGGACCTTAACATAAATATGTTTCTTAAATATGTTAACATAAATGTATTTCTTCTCTTAACCCCTACACTATTTTCTGTGTTTCTATAATTTCATACATGTGTATAATACATAATGTGGGAGGTAGGGATGCAGAGTGTTGAGGAAAGAATGAATATTCTGAATATGCTTGAGGGAAGGGTGGGGACAGTGTGAATGGGACATCGGGACAGTACTTTGATTATTTTCTATAGTTATCCCAAAAATATATCATGATCAAGGCCATTGGAAGGAAGTGCTAGCACTTGAATGGAAAGAATATTTCAAAGCACTGAATTTCTAATCTTTGATCATTTATACTCATTATTAAGTTTCTTTTCACTTCTAAATATCTGATTTTCAATTTGTCAAGTGGGGACAAAATTTTGTTTTCTTTTTAAAGGATACTTGATCGTTAAAAAGAAAAAAAAGAAATGAAAACACTTTGAAAATATCATTAATCCATATCATGATAATTACTTCTATTTTCTTTTGTTCTATCAATGATATCCTCTCAGATCTGACCTAACCTATTTCAAATCCACCCACACTCTTTCCTATCCCTTTTATAGAAACATTTCATTTTAAAAATAGTAAAAATAGCACATCTCAGCCATTCTCTCTCATTGCTATTCAATTGTCCTCAAGGCTTAAGGAAGAATGTCTTATTCTAAAGTTAAGACTGAGAATTATCTGAACTGTCTTTCAGCTAAGGACTGAGAGTAGGAGAGTTTTATAAAGAAATACAAAGTTTTGGAATTTTGCTTTCTTTTTGATTCAGAAAAATCTAAACCTGTTGTTCCTCAGGGCATTACATAAAGCACATCTGTTAAATCAGGATACAAATGGTCATGGGCTCTCTTGACAGTTTTACCTATTTGAATTCTGCTGGGCTACTATACATATGCCTGGAGGGTCTATCCACGAATGGGTATTATAAATCAAAATTTTAAAATCTGCTTGGCTGCGTTAGAACCATTATCTATGATCCATTAGAAATAATCCCCCAAATCTTCATCTAATCAAATGCAGTTTTATTAACCGCTATACATTTTTAATCACCAGCTCTCTATTCATTGTAATTCAAGGTTGTGCCTCTGCTGCCACTCGTAAATCACTTGTTAATCGCTCCTGCTTTATAATACCAGCCTAACCATTTGCTGTATCTTGCTGTCAAAACATTCCAATCTGATTTGATGCAATTTTATTGTGCACACGTGAATCCCTACCTAACCTACAGAATAGCAGAAATAATTGACGATGTCTGAGAAGTTTTGTCTCCAAACACCTGTACTAATTAAAACTCCAAATACACGAAAAATTCTTGACAATAGTGTTCATCATTAAAGAACTTCTTTTCACAGGCACAGCAAACAAGATGCAGACTGTGTACAATGGCTAGTGAAAGATGGATGAAGAATGGAAGCTTTATTCCCTGAGCATTCCAAAGGATCCCATTTATGAGCCAGCTAAAACATGATTCATTGGATCCACCAGTGGTTCCCACACCAGTGTCAGCCTGGCATGAAATGGTAGCTTTTCCAGCCACATTTCCAGCCTTTATGAAATGGTAGCTTTTTTATTGCCTGAAACAAAAATGATTCCATACTACTTTCCGTGTAGATTACATACTTGTATTGCTTTTCCCCTGGCTGTTTCAAAAGACATAGAGCTTCTCCATGTACTTGAACTGCACTTGCCAGATGGGTGCTCACTGCAGAGGGCCTCTGGCACTGCGCACCAATAGCAGTTAGAAAGACACTCCGATAGACAAAAAAACTGAAATATCCACACAATAGAAATTTAACTAATGGTGTGGTGTTGTTTTTTTTTTTTCCTCTTACCTGATTCTTGAAACACAAATAGTGTATTCTGGCTGACAAGTGTTTTCTTCTTGCTTTCTATTTTTATATACATACTATCAGAGGGGAACACAGGAAGTCCATGACAGCCCAGCCTAAACTGTTCGGAAGGGGAGACCAGAAATTAAGTTTCTAGCAGGAAACCACATGCATTTTGAAATCCAGTAATCCTACATAATACGCAACACAATCATCTCTTCCTCTTCTCTATCCACTGACATTAGTCATATTCTTTCAGTAGAGAAACAGGCCCTTTGGTTTTCTCCTGTTTATAGGGGCACATGAGGTACCCTTTACAAGGAAACGGACTGCTTAGCTACACTGAAGCATGTGCTCTCCTGAGGCACTTTTCCACCATTCAAATTCTCTGAGAAAAACTTACATTTCCTTTTAATATCCCTCATATGGATATAGTGTCAGATCTCATTATTTTCTTTATCTACAGTTTCCCTAGCCGTATCATAGATGCAACTCAGGAACCAATTCTTTAAGAATAAAAATGGGCTTATAACCTTCTATTGCATCTAATATTGAAATACACTAGAAGCACTGAAAAAAGATGTTTGCCTTTGCTTATCTGGGAAAGTAGCGTAACATCATTGCAGAGGAGAACCTCAAATGTATCACGGTATTTCTGCCGGAAAATTGCACTAGTCCCTGACATGTGGCTGGGTGCCAGAGACCCAGATTAGAAGTACAAAATACACAATATCTGTTCTGTAACAGTGTTCTATATAACAAAGGAACCCACATTAGTGCATAATGTGTATCATGTATGTGCTTTATGTGCATAATATAGGGTATGTCACATGAAAGGCAACTGAACACAACCTCTGGTGCTGTGGCCTGAAGGGAAAGGGGCAGATGTCAGTCTGACCAGGTCCAGAGGATGATTTAACAAATTAGAAACACACAGCAGTTATGGGGTGTTCCTTCTATATATCGATGCTCAGACACACCAAATGCAGACTGTGTATTTGAAGGGTTAAATGATAAAAAAGAATTTTTCCAAGTCTCCTATGAATGCTCTTTCATGAAGTTTTGCTTGGAAAAAATCCCAGAGGATAAGAATAGAAATATATATATTCATCAATTCATTTATTCTTTCATTTAATTGTACTTATTGAGTTTTCCTATATGCCCGATGCAAAGAACAATTAATTTACTCTGTTTACCGTTTTTAGGGGGAAAATGTGTTTGTTAGCACACCCTATTTCCCTTTCCTGCTTTATGTTTTAGAGAATTTATTAACACTTGATATAGTATATATTTATTTGTTTATTAACAGTTTTTTTTTCACAGTGTGCACTGCCCCACCCAAATGTAATGTAGACCCTCGGAAAGCAGGAACTTTTCAATTCTATTCACAGCTTATATCCTAGTGCCTGGGACAGCGGTTGACATATGGTAGTTGCTAAACGAGTATTTGTTGCATGCATGAAAGAAATCCCAGATCTGTGTTAGACTCTGTATTTGATGCTGGAGATACAATGGTGAACCCTCGCTGAGCCTGACCTCAAGCAGCTTACATTCTGAGGGGGGAGAGATAGACGGTACCCAATATACATGTAAATATGATGGTTTCACACACTAATGTGTGCCAAGAACATAACCACAGTGGTTATGTCACACCGAGTAAAGAGGGTGTAAGGGGAAATCCATTTGTAGAGGCAATAGGTTTCTTAGGCCAAACCAAGATGACTGTCGGCGTGTTTTCCTTTTGCGGGCTTTCCGTTAGGGGTTGCTTTTCGCGCTTATGTAACCATCATGTCACCCCTATGTAAAACCCATGTGATCACGCTTTGGCTTGGCATGTTGCCACTATTGTTCCAAGACGTACATAAGTGCTCGCCATGTTCTCACCGCCCCTGAATGCCCCCCAAAAATAAAGAGTATGTCTCATCTACCTGCTGCTGCTCGTCTCTCCTTTCAGTTCCCGTAATCTGCTCCGGTACCCTCGCTGGCCGCGCAGCTCCCCGCCCACGTTTGGCATAGCCAGTAGGATTCAGTGGGGAAAGTGTCCCCTCCGCCCCAGCAGGGGAGGACATGTGGCCTCCCACGGGCTTGCGGCACCCAGTGGTAGCAGTCTTCATGTCGCGGGCCCTGCCGTGGAGTGGGGGCAGGTGGAGCGTACGCCTGCCACCCTGGAAAAGGCCTCGTGGGCCTTGGAAGAGTCACTGCAGCCTAAGGAGCGAGCGGTGGCTGGTCGGGTGGTGAGAAGCCCAGGTAAGAGAATTACAGGTGACAGAAGAAAACCTGGGAGCCCGGGTACATGCTTTGGAGAAGGAGTTAACGAGTGCGTCAGCCCTGGACGCTGATGAAACTGCAAGGACGCAGGAGACGGAGGGCGAGACCCCTCTCTTGCTGAATGCCCGTCCGGCTGTGAAACAAAGAATGGGGCAGGAGCAACCAGGGGGGTCTGGGGGTTGCGCAGGGTGTGCCCACGGTAGCGCAGCATACCTCAGACTCTGCTTACACGCTCCCGGACCTGCGGGAATTGGGGATGCGCCAAGCCATTTTTATGATAAACAACTAGCCTAGTGCTCGCTTGGGCAGCACACATGCTAAAATTGGGATGATACAGAGAAGATTAGCATGGCCCTTGGGCAAGGATGATAAGAATTTAAATTATATTTTAAAAAGTTA
>NW_012154173.1:1396358-1397450 GCF_000956105.1 Propithecus coquereli | reverse complement strand
AAAGTTAAAAAAAAATAAAATGAAAAAATGAAAACAAAAACAAAAAAACAACTGGCTGGCCCGATAAGGAGTGCTTTCCTACGTGCCTGCGTGACCTGATCCTAGCCACAGCTCCCTCTGGTTGGTTTAGTTTGCTGGCAGCTGTGCCCACTCCCTTTGTGGGGAGGCGGCTACATGAGGTCACCACTGCTGTGGCGGCTTTGGGAGATGCGGAAGAACGGGAAGCGGGGAAGGGACACGTGCGTATGCTACAAGGACTTAAGAATGGCCTGCAAACTCAGGGCCCCCTGCAGAAGTCAGTACAAGGGGCCTGAAAGGTGTCGTGAACCCAGATGTGGCTAGACTTCATACTAGCAGGAGTAGATAAAGAGAAAATAGATAAACGGCCTAATGAAGTATTGCTGGTTCTGTGGAATCAGCCGGCTCCCCACCAGCCATTCATGAAAGCACCCAAGAGGCGGGGAACTGAATAAACTGACTCCTCCGTTGCATGTGGTGGTGCTGTCCATACTGGATCTGATGGATCAGTTGACTTTGGTTCTTGGGCAGTACCACTAGGTGGTGGACC
Source organism: Propithecus coquereli (assembly GCF_000956105.1). Taxonomy (NCBI): domain Eukaryota; kingdom Metazoa; phylum Chordata; class Mammalia; order Primates; family Indriidae; genus Propithecus; species Propithecus coquereli. The sequence goes on along the minus strand of NW_012154173.1, from coordinate 1,396,882 downwards.
TGGCCAATGCCTTTTTGTGCATAGACATAGCTGTGGATAGTCAAGACCAGTTTGCCTTCACATAGGAAGGATGACAGTGGACATTTGTGGTGTCACCGCAAGGTCACCTCCACAGCCCAACCATGTGTCATGGTTTGGTGGTGCAGGACTTGGCCACATGGAGTCGGTCATCCTCAGTGTTTTTGTTTCATTATATGATGATATAATGTTAACCTCTGATTCCCTTACAGATCTAGAAGAAGCTGCTGCCAGCCTTTGAACCTTGTCGGAGCAATGCGGTTGGGTGGTGAACGACTCCAAGGTCCAGGGACTTGGCTTGTCTGTCAAATTTTTGGGCATTGTTTCGTCCAGTAGGACAAAAGCAATCCCCAAGACAGTTATAGATAAGATTCAAAGCCTTCCCCCGACCCACTATGGTAAAACAGTTACAAGTGTTCATGGGGCTGTTGGGGTATTGGCGTATATTCATTCCTCACCTGGCCCAACTGTTATGGGCACTGCATTCATTATGTAAAAAGAGGACA
>NW_012154173.1:1377702-1395858 GCF_000956105.1 Propithecus coquereli | reverse complement strand
CAAGCACCACATGTACTCACCATCAAATTGGTATTAACTGATCAACACATAAATGCACATATAAGAATAACATCTATTGGATGTTGGGCAGGGGGGAGGGGAGAGGGGAAGGGAGGAGGAGGGAGGAGGGGACAGGTATTTGCATACACAAAGAGTGCAATGTGCACCACCCGAAGGATGGACATATTTGAAACTCGGACTTAGGGGGAGCGGGGGGGAAGGGCAACATACGTAACCTAAACATCTGCACCCCCATAATATGCTGAAATAAAAAAAAAAAAAAAGAGGACACAGTGGGACTGGTTCCTGGAGGCAGAGGCCTCTTTTATGGCAGCCAAGAGGGCGCTCGAACAAGCCCAGATGCTACAAGTGGTTGACCGCTCATAGCTGTTTGATCTCGATGTGACAGTCAACTCAAGTGGGATGGGCTGGGGTTAGTGGCAGCGCCAGCATGAGCAGGGAGTCCCTATTGGGTTTTGGTCCCAGACTTAGAGGGGCCCTAAGAGCACTATTTCTTGGTGGAAAAGCAGCTGGCAGCTGTGTATGCTGCCCTTCAGGCCTGTGAAGCTATAACTGGGCTCTTTAAGGTGGTAGTGCACACCATGTATTCCATAGCAGGATGGGTGAGGTCATGGATAACCAGCCCACAATCAGGGGTAGCCCAGACACCCACTCTGGCAAAGTGGGGAGCTTAGTTGGAGCGATAAGCAGAGTTTAGCTCCAGCCCCTTGACTGCAGAGTTACAGATAGTATTGAGTCCTGTTGAATTTGTGTATGATGCTGACCCTCAGACCATGGTAATACCAAGGGAGAAGAGTCCGTACCTTGAAGGATGGGATTCCCTGCGGTGGAGGCATGGTATACCAACGGGTCCAGTCGTGGGCCCTCAGCCCAGTGGATGGTGGTAGCCATCCAGTTGGATCATGATGCAATTTGGTTTGAAATGGGGCAGGAGCAGAGCAGCTAATGGGCTGAATTGCGTGCTGTGTGGATTGTGGTCATGCACGAGCCGTCCCTTTTGCATGTCTATACTGATAGTTGGACCTTTTTTAAGGGCCTCACTATCTGGTTACCTACATGAAAAGCCCAAGGTTGGCTAGGAGGGCTTTATCTTTCCATTCATTGGATGGGAAGGTGCACTTAGGGATGGCCATATGTCCCGGGGAAGGTCCTCCCCACCCTTACCGAGAAACCGCACAATTGGAATGCCGTGTTCTCCCACTGGTATCAGGTGAAACGGACTCCATGGTGGTTCTACTCTATAGCCATCTTTTTCCCTAGGGATGGAGCCATTAAGGCAGAAATAGAAGTGAATGCCCTAGCGGAGCATACTGTTTGGGCCCTAAATTGAGCCAGGCAGGCCTTGACTCTCCTGGCGGATGAGGTCACCCAGATGAGAAAGGTGGTTTTGCAAAACCACATGTTCCTTGATCTCCTTACTGCAGCTCAAGGGGGCACATGCATAGTCATAGATACTGAATGTTCCATATATATATATATATATATACCCAGTCACCCGGAAGATATCTCCTCTGCATTGAAGGACATTGATAGTGAGGTACAGGTCATCCAACAAATAACTGGAGATCTATTGCAACAATGGTGGGGATGTCTCTCTCATCCTGGCGTTGGATCCTTTTAGTATTAGGAGCTATTTGCTATAGTCTGGTAATACTACGCTGTTCCCTGTATTGTTTTTGTGGCCTCTGTGCCCGGGGGCCCTCCCTATGGGTCTGTGTGTCAGCCAGAAAACCTGTTGCCTAGGGGGTGGAATGTAAGGGGAAATCCATTTGTATAGGCAACAGGTTTCTTAGGCCAAACCAGGATGACTGTTGCAGTGTTTTCTTTCACCGGCATTCTGGTAAGGCATGAGTCTGCACACTTACGTAACCATGATGTCACCTTCTATGTAAAACCCATGTGATCATGCTTTCGCTTGGCATGTTGCCACTATTGTTCTGAGCCGTATATAAGTGCTCGCCATGTTCTCACCGCTGCTGCTTCACCCCGACAATAAAGAGCATGTCTCATCCGCCCGCTGCCACTGGCCTCTTCTTTCAATTCCTGGAACATGCTCCGGTACCCTCGCTGGCCGCAGAGCTCCCTCCCCACAGAGGGATGTTGCTTAATAAGGGAGGCCAGGGGAGGCTTCTGAGAAGGTAACATTTGAGCTGAACCCTAGGTCATGAGAAGGAGGAAGCCATGTGAAGATGCAGTGGGACAAAGAATGTCACAATCTGTTATGGTTTCAATGTATCCCCTCCAAAATTTAGGTGTTGAAGCTTAACGGCCAATGCGATGGTAGTAAGAGGTGGGGCCTTAAGAGGCAATTGGGTCATGACAGCTCCTCCTGTGTAAGTGAGATTAAGGCCCCTACATTAATAAGAGAGGCCTCACACAGGATTTGGCTCTCTTGCCCTTCCCCCTCTGCCATGCGAGGACACAGTGTTCCTCCCCTCGGGAAAATGCAGCAACAGGTGCCATCTTGGAAGCAGAGAGCAGCCCTCACCACAGCAAAACATCCCGTCCTCCAGAACTGTGAGGGATAAATTTCCGTTCTTTACCCAGTCTCAGGTATTTTGTTATAGCAGCACAAGTGGACTAAGACATAGACTCTGAGAGCTTGGTGCTTCTTAAGAGCCGGATACCTGTGTGCCTCAAATGAGTTGTGAAAGCAAGAAGTGAAGGGGTGGGAGGTGCCGTGTCACACAGGCCATTGCAGGCCAATGTGGGAAGTTTGGATGTTGTTGTGGTGTCAAAAGAAAGCCACTAGAACATTTCAAGCAGAGGAGTGACATGATCTGGTTTATCTTTTGGAAAGCACCCTTGTGCAATTGCTTGCAGTGAATGTGCAGAAGGTGGTCTACAGAAGAGGGTCAGGGAGGTTCCTTTGGAGAGTCTGTTACGGAGATACAGGAAGAGTATGGTCACAGCTCAGACTAAGGTGGTAGCAGTGAGGATGGCAAGAGGTGCTTGGAGTTAGATAAATTATGGAGGGAGAACTGATAGATCTTGATGGTAGATTTAATGAGAAGATTGAACAACTGAGTTGGGAGTCTACGGCAGAAGGTGATTTGCTTTAGCTGAGGAGAACGTATAGACAGATTTGCATTAGTTAAGTAGAAAATATAACCAGAACATTATAGGATATGAGGAAGGGTGGTGAGCTTCCTAAAGTCTATTCTTTGGAAGTTTGAGTCAATGAGCGAGTGCTGAGGACTGGTCTGGAGGTTACACATACAAAAAGTACTAGAATTTGATCACTGTGGCTGACTGAGGTAGGCAGGGCAGAAAGGAGAAGAAGGCAGTTCTAATAGCCTGCAGTTGAGAGTGAAAAAAAACATTGGAAAAAATAAAGCTTAGAAACGTCACAGAAAATTGGTAGCGCACTGATTGTGCTAGGATACTGCCAAAAAAAAAGATAAGAAAAAAAACCCATTTATCGAACGCAGAGAAAAATCATTTACATCTGGGTGGAGCATCATGTAAACATCACAGCCAACAGATTGACTGCGTTTCCCACCTTTCAGACACTTGTCTTTATACTATGTACACAAAGCTTTTTTTTTTCAAGGATTGGATATCATGGATGAAGCAAAGAAAAAAAAACCCGAATTTGATTTCAGATTTGGTTTCAAATTAGTAAGGCAACAACTACAGTGCTGCCAGGGAGAGAAAAAGAAAAAGAGACTAATGTAGTCGGCTCTCTGTGTCTGCAGGTTCCACAGCCACAGAGTAAACAACCTCGGGTAGAAAATATTTGGAAAACAACCCAAACAACAACGACAACAATACCACAATAAAAGATACGAATAAAAACAATACGGTATAACTATTTACATAGCACTTACATGGTATTAGGTATTACGAGTAATCTAGAGATGATTTAAAATAAAGGGGAGGATGTGCGTAGGTTTTATGCAAATACTACGTCATTTTATATCAGGGACTTGCATGTCCCAGGATTCTGGTATCCGAGAGGGGTCCTGCAACCCATGCCCTAGGGATACCGAGGGACAGCTGGAAAGTTATTTGAGCCAGTGAAAGGAAGTCACTTTTTAAGATAGCTAATTAAAATCCTTGTACCTTTGGCTTAGAAAATGTTTTCATGTTTACATTCGTATGCAAGAGGGTGGTTTTTTCAGGAAATTCGTTTAAATATAATGAGTTAGTAGAGAGCAAGTCAGACTTAGGAGATGCCAGGAAGCTACTTTGCTTCTCAGTGTCAATTCTGTACTGGGAATAGATCACTGTCTTGATTTCCTCCGGAAGGATGATCTACCTTTCCTGAGCCTTCCCAGGAAGATTATGGGAAGAAGCTACTTGTTTGTGTTTAATATTATGAAAAATAAGGAGAAGGAGTTGAGATGTCAACAAAGCTGTAATTAAGTTCATTCATTTATTTATTTGACACATTTGAATTATGGTCAAATCTAAAGGTATGTGATAGATATTCAAACCTCCTTGACGTCAGAGACCACTATGGTGCAACTTTCTATCAGCACTTAGCACCAAAAAGTCCTCAGGACACTTTTGTGAATGAAATGAATAAGGGTCTGGTGAAGGGGAGGTTGACTGTGGCTAAAACGTTTAGGATGCCTCGTGGGCAAAGTAGAATTTTAACTTGTTCTTTAGATAGAAACTATTAATAAAACCTGTTAATAAGTTTGCAAGTTAGATTTGCCTCCTAATTCAAATGTGGACAGACTGACTTCAAACCATTGATTTGTTCATTTATTCAATAATTTGTTTAGTACCCACTATGCTCTAGGCATTGGGCTGTACCCTAAGCGTGCATTGCAAACCAAAATACACACAGCGTCTATCCTCATGAAGCTTATGTTCTAGTGGGGAAGGCAGACAAGAAACAAATAAATGGGTAAGTAACTGAATTGAGAAAAACAAAGGCAAAGCAGAAACCCAGATTGCTCTAATAGAAAGTATCGAAGAGATGACTGGCTGGTTAGGGTCATCACGGAAATCCTTTCTGGGGAAGGACTTCCTTGGGTGTGGGTAGGAAGCCGCCATCCTAAGGACAGTTTGGTGGGGTGAGGAGGGAGTGGAAGTGGTCGATGGTCCAGGCAGGGGAACAGCATGCACCAGCCACCAGAAGGAAATATCTCAACTCTTTGGGGAACTGAAAAGAGGATTTGTAGCCCAATTTTTGAGGCTTAGTTTGAATAAAAATGGGACATCCGAGTTGAGATCTGATAGGATAAGGAGGAAATCAGCCTAAAAGGGGGTGATTCCACTGGTAATATTCATTCTTTTGATAAATGTGCATTGAGTTGGTCATTATTCTAGGGATTGAGGCAATAGTAGTCAGCTCTAGAGTTCTAGAAGGGAAAGACAAATGGAAAACAAGTAACTCAATAAATAATTTAATTTCTAATCATGATAAGTGCTATGAAGATGACACAACATCATGGGAATGATGGTGACTACTTCAAATATGAAAGTCAGAGAAGGCTCTTGAGGAGACACTAGCTGGGTATCCTAGAGCAAGAGCATTTCAGGCAAAGCATGTGCAAATGTCCTGTGGTCTATTAGTTTTGTGTAGCTTTTTACAGTGTCGCAAAGGCCAGGGATATTCCAAGGTCTCTCTATCTCATATCACACAATGAACCTCACTCTCTCATGTCCAGAAGCACGCACTGCCTCTGGGAAGCCAAGGTTATCCCTGGTTCATATTGCAACCCCCCTCCTTAACTCTTGCCTCTTTTTCTTTCTGTCACTCCGTACAACTTATCTTCCCACCTGGCTACACTGTCAGCAACAACTTCTTGAGGTGGGTACAGCAAAGTGCTGTGGGCTGCAAGCTGGAGGAAGCCCAAGCAGCCAAGAGCAGGAACCCTGTGTGGATGAGGAGGTTGTATCAGGAAATGGGTGTGGCATAGTTCACTGCCAATCCCAAGATTCAGTTCAAAAACTTGTCACAAGTTTCCTGCTGTGGGGGCTCTGGGCCAGGTGCTTGCCTCTTCCTCAGCTTATGCATGCGCTTTTGGGCTAAGAACGTGAACTCTAAATTTGGAAGCAAATGCATGGGTATCTGCCTACAAGATAAGAGTAAAGTGGAGAATTAAGCTCACAAATTCAATCCAAAATTTTATGAAGTTGCAATTAAAGATGAAGTGAGATGTTGTCAAGTTGCTATTTAATGTGAAACTGTGTAAAATATACATACATTTTAATTATAGAATGAAGGCAGCTGAGTATCAGGTGCCTCAAACATTAACTGAGCACTGGTAATATACCGAGTACTCTGCTTGGAAAACATTTAATTCTTACAGTGGTCCCTTGCAATGAACCTAATTTTCCCCATTTTACCAGTAAGGGGTGAGGGAACAGTCTGACTCACTGGTCACATACCCAAAGGAAGCAGAGCAAGGGTGTGAGAGCAAGTCTTTTGACTACAAATCCCGGGCTCATCTAATGAGATGCCATTTGCCTTCTCAGCGAATAATAGCATGTTGGGACGCAGCCTGGTGCGTGGTCAAAGCAGTGGTGGTCATGCCTGGTGAAGAGCATGAATTAGAATATCAGCATTACTTTTTTCCAGCCATGTGAGCTTGGGCCAGTAACTTTACCTTCCTAAACCTCAGTCTTCTGATTTCTAAAATGGGAATAATGATAAAATCTGCCTCAAAAGATTAAGGATTAAATGAGCTGCTTATCTCAAGTATCCAACCTCATGCCAGGCATTTTTGGCACTCAATAAATGGCAGCTTCCTACCATGTCAGAGGAGAGTGCTTAGTCCTTAAGTTGCTCTTTGTAAGTTTGGGCACATCCACTAGCTCATTGTACCCTCCTGCACTGAAGGAGTGGGGTGCAAGCGGAGCTAGCTGGCCTAGGCTGGGTGCTCCCCGAGATGGGTGCTTCCTGCTCTAAAGCCCACTCCGTGAACAGGGAGTGCACCTGTCACCCCACTAAGGCATACGGTCCGATCCCCACCACCCAGCCTCGTGTCTAGCACCTGGCTAGAATCACCAGGGGGACATGGGCAGCAGCCAGCGGGGACACACATTGTCTCGAGGCATGTCCACAATCTGAAGTCTCTCGTCAGAGAGCATTGAGGTTTCCAACAACTGAAGAGCCTTGTGTTGGAATCAGAGTGCCGCCTTTTTAACATAATTGCTGCCCCCTTGTACCTTCTACACGTCTAAGTAGGAAGGTCTTCATAAATATCCCAGACACCATGTCAGAACATTTAAGCGTGAGTGTTTGAATTGGACTCTTAGGAAGAAGAAATTTGTTTCTAATTTAATTTTTTTGTGTGTGCGCTCACCCCATCAAACAATTACCCTGCCTAACAAGTTATGTAAAAAAAAGTTAAAAACAAGTGAGTCGCATGACCTTTGAAGTTAGAAAATAAATCAGAAAAGAATGAAAAGGGACATAAATTGTTCTAAGTAAAGCAGAAAGGCCTTATGTATTCAGAAACCCATTTACTTTTCTCCAAATCAATATGCAGTGCTTAGCACAGAAGACTATCAGAGAACTATTGAATATAAAGCACAGAAGACACCAGCAGTGATTACAACGTGCAATTGTGCAGCTGGGATATCATCCCTCCCCCTCCCCCCCCGCCAGCCCTCTCCATCAGATCAGTTGCTATGTTAATATTTTAGGCTTAAAGGACCAAAATTAATGCATTCAGTCTTGTCTCTGATATGTTAGTTTTCTGTCAAAAATTTCCGACAACATTAAAAGCCAATGAATCGGGATAATTAGAGACGGAGCCATATAGCGGATCACCCATCCTTGGAATTATTGGGCTCAACATCATCTCCTGCTCAGATTCGGGGCCTTGGCACAAGACGATCTCTCCTCCCCATTCCTCTACAGAGCAACAATTTTGAGCTATAAATAGGCCACCCAATTATTTTTTCTATGAATAATGAATATGGAAGATGATCTCCCTCTGTTTTGATAAATAACAACAACTACTGCTACAAAAATTAGATGAAATCTGCAGAGGTGACCGGAGGAGGTGTTACAAAGCCCCTGAAATTGGCAAAGTTTAACTTCAGAGTATAGAGCCTGATCATCTTGCTGCTTCTTATTTTTTATGATGATGAAGCAATTTTCCATTAATAGATCCCGTGAAGTCGGAAAGATCCTCCAGAGAATGTTCCAGCTCATTTGGCCTTACAGTAAAAATAGGAAAACGTTTTGCAGAAAATGACAGAAACACAGAAAGTTGACAGCTGGAATGAGAACGTGAAACCACAGCATTTTCATACCTGGTCCTGTCCTGTGGCCCTCCCCGACTCCAGATCCTCTGATGTTTTCTCTCTTAAACTGGAATGCGGAGGAAGGGAGAAGGGGAGGAATTATACAATGTCTGGCTCCCAATAACGATAGCACCTACTTCATGATCAGAAATGATTAATATTTATGACCTTTCTTATCACGTTTACTCAGGAACAGTTGAGAATTCAGTCACATGGCTGTCAGCAGCTAAAATCTTCCTAATCCAGGCTTTCTACTTCTGTCTTTTAATCCTTGATTGGTCATTCCAATCTGGATTTCTTTACTTCCCTCTGAGAAATTTATTTAAGTTCCAAAAAGCTTTTCGGAGGGGGAAGATGCTACCAAAGATCATTCTGGTATCTCAGCTGTAACGACTGGGTAGATGAGGGTGTTTTTGAACCTGGATAGGCTGCCTCTGACCTGCACCTTCAAGAGCATTAAACTTTGATGCGGGCAGCTTTCTGAGGTCGGCTAAGGTTGCCAGCGGTTAGGTATCAGTGGAGTCTTCAACTAGGGGCTGAGCTGGGAGAGGAAGAAGGTGAGGAGCAGATGAAATTGAAGGATCTCCCTTGATTATTTCTTCATAAATCAGAGGTTGCTTAGCAACGAGGGTGGGAAATATTTGGTACGTTAGGAAAAAAGCTGTTGTAATAAATTATGAAACTGGCTGTAGCAAAAGACCTATGAAATATACCATCCACCCTTGGAAAGATGGCTTCCCTTTGCCCCAGGAAATTGCTTATGATAAAGATGTTGGCTAATGCTTATGTTTTACGGCAACTCATTACAGATTTGCAAATGCCCCATCATGCTCACAAGGCACCAAACCCCATCTTCTCTGATTTACAGCTTTAGTGGCAGTGACCAAAAAGACATAAATAATTAAATAACTAAATATGCACATAAATCTTCTCTCCAATCACTTGTCTACAATTTTCTCTTTTCTAAAGAGTAGAAAAATTTAATTTTTAATGTGAAATAAGTTAGAATGAAACCTGGGATTAGGCATATTTAAACATTTGAAAGACCGTATCTTCTTCCTGTTATTATGAGAGTAGCATCTAACTCCTCCTCCATTCAGCTGTTACTAAAACTTTAACGGAAAAAAATCATTCATTGAATTAAAAGGGCTAAGCATTACTTGAATTGTTCTCTAATATGACCAAGCAAATTATAGACTTTCTAACTTTTGGTTATCCACAGAAAGGAAAGGGATGTGACCTATGGATAATATCGTAACATCTGCATGATTCTAAAAGTCATTTTTATTTGATTTTTTTAATACATTATATATGTTTTCACAGTAGGAATTGAAGAGTATGGTATTGGACCACTTATGTGGTTGAGTGACTAGAAGATTTCATTGCAATTCTTTGCAGTGATTAAGATAACTTAATTGTGGGACTGACCAGTCTGCTACAGGCTCTCTGCTAGGTTCTGGAAAAAGTCAGGAATTGTGTGTGTGTGTGTGTGTGTGTGTGTGTATGTGTGTCAGAGAGATCACTTGAAATCATTTTTAAATATAATTTTCCCATACTTTTTTCTATTGTAATAACATATAACCTCTATCTATATAAATGTTTTTCAGTGAATTGATTTTATTAAGTATGTCTTAAAGTGTTTTAAATGATAGCAACAACAAAGAAAATAATAGGTTTTCAATTCTGGTCCTCAGTACCCATCTTAAAGATATTTTCTTTGAGAAAGACTTAAGAATAGTTTCTTCTTCTAGAACTGCAGCACCATTATCAATACAATGGTGAATTCTTTTATCTTTTTGTTTATTTAAAAAAAATAAAACTGGTAAGAATGAAAATAAATATTACCAAGTACACATTACTCCACCAATATTGTGATCCAAATTTCTGAATAAAGAAATTTAGGGCAAATCTACAACTAAAGGACACGGGGAGCACTAAAGGGAGGGAAGGGCATGCCTTTAACCCGCACTTAGGTGAGGCAAAGACATAAAGTGTAACTATAATGTTTGTACCCTCACAAAACCCTGGAATAATAAATTAAAAAAAATTTAGGTATGTAATAACAGACCACTCATTTCATAAAATATTTAATTCTACAAAATTTCAGTCAAGAGAATTTGATTAACCCACTAAATTTCATTGAAATTGACTGTGGGTAGGTCCTGCTTAGAAAAACTGACCTACGTTGAGACCAAATTGCTGCAAACTGCATCATAATGTGTTCAGAGTATGACAGTCTCCCAGGTGGGACCCAGGGTGGCAACATAGGCTTCTAGAAGCAATTTAAGAAGTGATAAAAGCCTGAGGGAAAACAAATACTGACGTGATGACTGCATAGTATGTGTTACTGTTAACCCATCAAAGGTAATTATGAAAAATATCTTAGACATGGGTTTGATTATCTCTTCTTAGGATGAAATACTTTTATCAAAACGTCTTTAAGATATCTATGTTTTAGAATGTTTTCACATAGATCTATTGGGGATCTTTCTTTCTAAACCAAAGGGAGACATAATTAGAGTTTGGAGACCAGTTTTTCAAAAAATTTAATGTTAAAGTTATTTAATCTGGTGAGACATCAAAAAACACACTTTTTTTCTCTCTCAAAGCAGCAAACTTTGAAGGAAAAAAGAATTTCCTAAAGAATGAAGAAAATACTTCAAACAAAGAATATCATTGACAATTCGTCTATAATGTTCACAACAGTCTTGTTGATATGCCTCCTGGAGCCTATTCTTTAAATGTGTGAACATTTGCCTATTTTATTTTAAAATTTATGGCGCTTTTAAAAATTGCCTTTAAACTATCAAGTTAGAGGGAAAAAAGAATTAAGCCTGAAAGGAAATAAAATTATTCTGCAGTTCATTGAGCTTAACATAACAAAGTCATTTTATTTTATACCCCAAATCTGACTCAAAGTGAGTCGGTAAGTTCTTTTCAAAGCTGAGGAATAGAATCCCACCTAAGCAGGGGGAACTCTTACTATAATTTTAACTACCTGTATTCAAGACTCACAGTGATTTTGATTTGCTTTTCTCTCACTCATTTTTTCCCTGTTCTGTGGTTTCCATGGTGAATTCCTGTAATGCAGGTAGACTAATCCTATCTTCCTTTGAATCAAACAGTTCCTGAGGTGATACATCAGAATGGACTCTGTGAAATCCAATCAAAGCAGGGAGAAGCTAGTTTCCTGTTTCAGAAAAGAAATCTACTCTCAGAAAATATATAAGCTTCCAATAATTAAAAAGAAAAATCAGGTTAAAAGACTTAATGAGGTTTTATCCTCATAATTAGTCATATCTCATGTTAAAAGGAAAAAAAAGCTCCAATGAGCCTTCTGTACTGTAATAACTCAGATTTGCATGATGCGTTGCAGTTTACAAAGCTTACTCACAGATAATTTCATTTTAATTTAGATGGTGTCTGCTTATTTTTCTGTCAGATTTTGGAAGTCTGTTGTGATCAATCATAATCTGAAGCTTGAAGCTGGCTATAAACACAACTAGAGCAATAGCAGGTCGATTGTCTTTGATGAAATATAACAGAGAACTATAATGAAAGCCCCAGAAAGTGCTTGTTTGTATATGATTCCATCTCTAGCATAATCTCAGAGCCAGGACTTCAGAGATAACATCAATGTGAGACTCTCCTGTACTTAATTTGGGTTTTTACTATTCAAAATCAGTCCCTGGGAGACAGTATTATTATTTAAGTTTAGTTTTTAAAACTGTTTCATCTTCACCACTATTGCTTTTAAGCTTTTCCAGACTGAATTCTTACAGAAAAGCTTCTTTGCAGTCGACACCTACAGAAATGAAACAGAAACAACCGATCTACATGGATTTACTTTTGAAATATGGATACCTTGAAGTAAAATCGAATGCTTCACATTGTGAAGATAGCTCATATTCTCACTTGTAAAATTCAAATAAGCATTTCCTAATCATTTGTGTAGAGCTAGTTTCGCTTCATAATTTCCAGACTGCCACCTGGATGCATTCAGGCTGTTCTGTGACACAGTTGAGCTAGTTTTGAAGGTTCCTCCTTTGTCTCTGGGCTCCTTCTCTTCTATTCCCCTAGGACTCTCTGCCACAAATTATTTTATCTGAAGCTATGTCTGAATATGAATAGACAAATGGAGAACTGAGGCAATTATACTATTAATTCAAGGAGAAAAAAAAGCACTTTGCCTGAATTATCTGGAAATTCCTGGCAAACATCTTTTTCTGTTTCAGTGATCTGGAAGATTGCCTAACTTCTTTTCCTTGGGGGTGTAGGTCTGGCCTGTGTCACACAGCTCTGATTGCCTCATTTCCGGCCATCTTAGACTGTATCTATTCTAGGACAACTAAGACAGGAGAGGAAGGTTCAGTGATTCTGAGGTACAGTGCTTAAGACATCCCTATGAAGATGCAGACTGATATTTTAAGTTCTTACCTGATTTTGGGGCCCGATTTTCCAGTCATGGTGAGCTGGACCAACACTGCCATTCATTCATTCATTCACTCATTCATCATCTACTGAGTGCTTGCTCTGTGCTAGGTCTTGGGGATACATAGATGAAAATGTCTTGGCACCATCACTTGAAGAGCTCCATATACATTAAAAAGTAGTTACAACACAATACAATAAATTTGAACAATGATTCCACTGTGAGCAAAAGCATGTACCTTGTAAAAGTTTCAAAGAGACAGAAGCAGAAGCCACAATGTAATTCCCCACAAAATACTTTTCCTGCTTATTTGATTTTTTTCCCCCTACAATCCCTTAAGGATGATCTAAGCCAGTTCCACTGGAAACTTATTTACTATTTCTTAAAGATATTGATTCTCTGATAGTTCTGGGGTAGACATTTTCAACAGGCCAGGTTTTGGCAGAGGTTTGTCATATCTTTCTGCCAAGGGCTCTCCCTGGCAAATGGCAACAGCTGTTTGTGATTGAGTCTAAGGAAGTACAGGAGGAGCCCTGCAAAATGTCCTTTTTATTACACTAATGACTTTTTTCCCTGAGAGTGGTTTTTCATTGTATCAGTGCATAATTGTTTTTGCTAATGCATTTGCTCCAATCATACAAAAATCTAATTACTCTATGTAATGAATCATTAACAATTTCCTTAAACTCATTTCAGTGTTTGCATGCTGGTATTCAGCTTATGCTAATAAACCTAAAATATTCATGCCTTTAAGTCTGAGATTGCACACTATGCTCAAAAAAATTTGTTTTACTAAATGTACATTTTAAATCTGCATTTTGTAAAATACTGAGGTGTAAACTCTGCAAGATTATTCTGGAATACAGCATTCTAATTTTCTCTTAACTTTTTAAGCAGAGTTCTTTTATCTCTGTCACGCTCCATGTTCGCTTAGCTATAACTAGATGACATGTGGTCATGTTTAACTTAAGAGCATTAATTGGTGTTTGGTAATGAAAGAAGATCAAAAGTAACTGATGTCAAACTTTTTCACTTTGATTTATCCACATTGAGATTCAACCTTTGATCCATTTGCTGATACAGATATTAGGAATAAGTACCTTATTATTATTAAATGCCTTATTTTATTATTTTTAATCAAAGAAGAGAAATTAAACCTTGAGTTCTTGCCATAAAAATATACTACTATAAAATCAGAGACTTTCTACAGCACTGCCATTATTATTATTACCTTATTATTAAACATATACTACGTGCTAAGTGTCCACTTACTCTGCTAAGTGCTCAATATTCACCATTTCATTTAATCATCTTCAATGCCTATGAGGTCAGTACTATCATTATCTTCATTTTATGGATAAGAAACAGATTTAGAGAAGTGAAGCAAGTTTCCCAAGGTTACACAGTGTTGCACAGTGGTTCTCAACCGGGGGTGATTTTGCCTCCCTGGGGATATTTGGCAATGTCTGGAGACATTTTTCACTATCACAACTGGGCAGGGGGCAGCTGGCATGTAGTGGGGGAAAGTCTAGGGATGCTGCTAAATATCCTACAAGGCACATGGCAGGCCCCACCACAAAGAATTATCTGGCCCAAGATGTCACTAGTGCTGTGGTCGAGAAACCTTGGTGTAACAGCTGTGTGTGACGCCCATGTCACAGCTCCTTGGGCTACTGATTTCTGAGCAGCTGTGGAGACAGCTGTGGTGGACAGCTGTGGTGGACAGTGGGATGCAACTGCTAGCATCTCACTTTAAGCACATGTGGTTGTCGTCCTTTGCTTTTCTGTCTCGGGGCGTTCTCGGAAACACCTGTGCAGATGCAGCCGGGGATTGTGCAGGTATTATCACCTGCGGGCAACCTTCAACCAGTGTTTAGCCTCCCTGTTCTTTGATGGGAAAATTCTGAGGGCATTCTATACGATTCCTCTGTGTGTCCCCAGAGGGACTGGGTCTCGGTTGCTTACAGTGGTAACCAACTGGCATAGCAGGCACGTATGGACCTACTGCCTTCTCCCACTAGTTGAGGGTTGCCCAGGGCTGTTAACACCTCTGCAATCCCAGGTTGTGTCTGTTACTAGCCTTTAAAGAAAGCTTCAGGACAGAAAAGCAGAGAGACACCACCACTTGAGCTTGAGGTGGGATGCTGGTGACTACCTTGAACTGTGACAGCTGGCTGAAATCAGTAGTGTACGCTTTACCAGTTTTCATCACTTCCTTGTCTTACTCCCCATATCTGGGTTGACTCCCTAATAAACTACCTGTACCCAAGCCCTTATTTTAAACTCTGCTTTCAAGGGAACTCAAACTAAGACACAAAGCTAGTAAGTCTGCTATATAATATTGCAAATTTGATTAAACAAAATCAAAAGCTGAATATCAGTCCATTAGCTTTTGGCTTAGGATTCTCTATCCATTCTAAATTCCATAGTCAACTATTTAATATTGCTTTATCAGGACTCTAAATTCTCTCACCGCTTTACCTTCCTCCAAACTGAATAATACATCCTTAATCATCAGATCATCCCCCTCCCTCCCTTTTATTGTTACAATTTTTTTTTCTTTTTATTTCTGCATATTATGGGGGTACAAATGTTTAGGTTACATTGCCCTTACCTCCCCCCACAGTCAGAGCTTCAAGTGTGTCCATCCCCCAGGCGGTGCGCATCGCACTCATTATGTTTGTATATACCCATCCCCTCCTCCCCCTCCCATCTGCCCGACGCCCGATAAATGTTATTCCTATATGTGCACTTAGGTATTGGTCAGTGAAACCAGTTTGCCCGTGAGTACATGTGGTGCTTATTTTTCCATTCTTGGGATACTTCACTTAGTAGAATGGGTTCCAGCTCTATCCAGGAGAAGACAAGAGGTGCTATATCACCATTGTTTCTTGTAGCTGAATAGTACTCCATGGTATACATATACCACATTTTATTAATCCATTCACGTATGGATGGACACTTGGGTTGTTTCCACATCTTTGTGATTGTGAATTGTGCCACTATAAACATTTGCCCCTCCTTCCATTTTTTGTTTTTTTCTGTGCAGGAAGGAGTCATATTTCCTGTGGGAGGAACTCCACTGACCTGGCCTATTGCAGATGCATGCTGAGAACTTCAATTCATCCTTTGCTGCTATTTGGAAATCTTTCATGAATCTTTTCATGACTTCCTCACATACATCTCATTCCTTTTAAGCCCCAAACCTGGCTTTGTCAGCTCTCTTTCTCCACGATCTCTATGTACCATTGGACACCTTCATCATGAAATTTTTTTCTTTTTTCAACGTCCATGATTATACTACTTTTATTACTCCTTCAATCTCTCTCTGACAGTTGTCTCCTTTAATCCCCTTGCATCTTTTCCTCCTTCCTCCAATCGGAGGACAAGACTCATCATCTATCCTTTTGCTACATGCACTCTCCGGGTGAGCTCATTCACTTCTATGTGGACGACGTCTAGATTTTTGTTTCCAGCTCTGACATTTCCCCTAGGTCTCAGGGTCATTCTTCACTGCCTATCTGTTTAATAACAAGGAAGCAATACTATCTTTGAATAGCATATTTTTGTGGTTTAATATGCTCTCTCTAAAAATCAAATTAAACTTTTCTCTGACCCTCAAACTGCTCTTATCTATCATATTACCCAAGAGCTAGAAACCTTAAGTCATCTTTAACTGTTTTCTCTTCTTGATTGCTTATTTTATTTTTAAGGGGGGCATTGTTGGTTGCACACACAGTATCCCTTGCCCCTTTTCTCTTCTCTTAAGAAACCCCAACTTTGGTACAGTATCCAATGCTCTCCTAGGCAGTCCATGTGGCTCAGAAGCAGTCGACCCCCTCCCAAGCCCAGGAATGCACTAGAATGGTCTGAGAAGAATCCCTTTCCCTCTTGCCACGTTGGTCCAGCAATTGGCATACAAACCAGTTCATGTCCTTGAGATTTGTTAGTGATTCTGAGGAAATTCTTCCCTGCTGTACTGGAAGAGCTTTCAGAAATAAGTCTCTCTCTTCTTTTCCTTGCTGTTTCTCAAGATATATTCATGTGTAGATGTGATGGAACTGAGGTCATTATGTTAATACTACCTTGAGGATGAGGCCAACAAATGGAGGGGCACTGAGTTATATGAATCTCAAGGAAATGGAGCTATGGGAACACTGGGTTAAGTCCGTCTGAAAGGGTGCACCACCTTTGGACATCCAGCAATGGGATTCTATATTTTCCCTTGCTATTTAAACCAGTTTCTGTTACTTGCAGCCAAAGCCTCTTAGTGAGAAAATGCTCTACTTTGTCCTCTTTGAAAGTAGCCTGAATCTTTCCATTCTTCCCACTAACGGTTGTCACCTCTTTAACTCACATCAGATTACTGATGGTCTCCTAGCTAATCTACATGTTTAATTCTCTCCTCTTCCTAATTCCTCTTTCATACTGTTGCCAGATGACTCTTCCTAAAAGACAATTTTCACGATGTCACTCTTCTCCATAAATTCCTATAATGGTTTCTTTTTGCTTTCAACTTTTAGTCCAAACTCCCAAGACTTGTTTTCAAGGCTTTTCATAATTGGACACTTTTTAAATATACTGAATGTGTTTTCTCCATGTCCCCTAATGTATTGATATAATTGACAGTCTTTCTTCCTGATGTTCTCTCAATTGAGAAGTGTTTCCCCTTTGCAAATTCAGTTATGCTTTCAGTTTCTATTCAGGACCTAGATTCTCCATAAACTTCTGAATAGAGTCAGTGTTTGTTCATTCAACAGTCTTCATTAGGTGCGTGCTATGTACAAGGTATTCAACAAAGCAGTAGAGCTATGAAGACAAATAATCACATTTCCTCTTACCTTTGGCAGCAGGCAGTTGAATGAAATGATTTTCAAAGTTTCAAGTAAATTTGTCATGCAAGATCTTTTTTTTTCTTTTCTGTTTTCCTTATTTCAGAATATTACAGGGGTACAAATGTTTAGGTTACATATACTGCCTTT
Organism: Propithecus coquereli; assembly: GCF_000956105.1. Classification (NCBI taxonomy): domain Eukaryota; kingdom Metazoa; phylum Chordata; class Mammalia; order Primates; family Indriidae; genus Propithecus; species Propithecus coquereli. The sequence goes on along the minus strand of NW_012154173.1, from coordinate 1,378,209 downwards.
GCCCAGCCCAAGTCAGAGTTACAAGTGTGTCCATCCCCCAAACGGTGTGCACTGCACCCATTAGGTGTGAATATACCTATCCCTTCCTCCCCCCTCCCACCTGCCCCACACTCGATGAATATTACTACTATATGTGCACGTAAGTGTTGGTCAGTTAATACGAATTTGATGGTGAGTATATTTGAAACTTATTTTTCCATTCTTGTGATACTTCATTTAGTAGAATGGGCTCTAGCTCTATCCAGGATAATACAAGAGGTGCTAGACCACCATTGTTTTTTGTGGCTGAGTAGTACTCCATGGTGTATATGTGTGTGTGTGTATATATATATACACACACACCACATTTTATTAATCCACTCGTGTATTGATGGGCACTTGGGTTGTTTCCACATCTTTGCAATTGTGAATTGTGCTGCTATAAACATTCCAGTGCAGATGTCTTTTTTATAGAATGTCTTTCTTTTTTTCCTTTGGGTAGATGCCCAGTAATGGGATTGCTGAATC
>NW_012154173.1:1374886-1376622 GCF_000956105.1 Propithecus coquereli | reverse complement strand
GCAGCACAGGACAAGGGGAAAAGTAAATCAAGGAGAGGAGATAGGAAGTGGCTGTGTGGGAGGAAAGGGCATTGACACTGGCTAAGGTGACCATGGACATGTGAGTGAAGACCTTGGTGGGTGAGGGAGAAGTGAGGAGGAGCTCTGCAGAGATGGAGCAGAGTGTGCAAAGGCCCTGTGGAGAGAGCGGCTTGGCACACTGGAGCAACAGCAAGCAGTGTGGTGTGTGAGGAGTGGGGGAAGGCTGTTAAAAGGCCATGTCAAAGAGTTCACAGGGTCCCAGTCAGAAAGGCTAGGTAAGGACCTTGTTTTTAACTCTGAGGAGAAAGGAAGTCATTGGAGTGTTCTGAGAAGGAAATGATATAATCTGATTTCCATTTTTCCCAGGATCACTCCCACCACTGTGCTGAGAATGTGCTGAAGAAGGCAAAGGGGACAGCAGAGCGACTAGTTGGGAGGTGTGCTAGTCTGCCCCAGATGTCATAACAAAATACCACAGGCTGAGGGGCTTAAACAGCAGATGTTTATTTCTGACAGTTTTGGAGGCTGGGAAATACAAGATCAAGGTACCAGCTGGGTAACATTTAGTGGGAGGCCTCTTCTCTTAGCTTGTAGGTAGCTACCATCTTGCTATGTGCTCGCATGGCCTTTCCTTGATGGATGTGCACAGGGGAGTGGGGAGGCTCTCTTGTTTCTCTTCTAATAAGTGCACTAATCCCACTGTACCAGGGTCCCATCCTCATGATCTCATCTAACTGTAATCACTTCTGAAAGGCCCCATCTCCAAATACCATCGCATTGAGGGTTGGGCTTTGATATGTGAATTTTGGGGACACACAGACATTCAGTCCATTACAAGAAGCTACAGCAACAATCCAGGTGAGAGATGATGGGAGCCTGGATGCTTGATGTGGTAGATGGCCAAAGCGGTTGAACTGTGAATGCAGTTTTAAAGGTAGAGCAGACGCAGCAGTATTGATTGATCTGATGTAGAACTTAAGAGAAAGGGAGGAGTCAAAGATGTTTAAGGGTTTTGAGGATATCTTTGTTATTATCATTTTTACTGTAGTTTTCAATATTAATAAGTTGAACAGGACACACCAAGCCCTAAGATTCTTTAGAACACTAGAGTTTGAAAACGTTTAGTCTAATGAGTCTCAATTTGTAAATAAACATGGGGGGACATTTTAAATTAAATTAAATTTATTTTTGTTTGACACAATTGCTGAGGACAGCTGGCATTTAGAGGACAGGGACCCGGAAAGTAAACAATCATGCAATGCACGGGACAGTCCTGCACAAATGAAGACCTGTTCTGTCACAAATTCCAACAACACTCCTGTTGAGAAACGCTGGTAGAGTCACTTTTATGTATTTGTTTTCTTATTATATCTGTTACTGCACTTCAAGGCAACAGAAAACAGAATCTCTTACTGCTGGTTATTTCAGGTACAATCTCTTCCAGCTAAGATCTGAGGGCCTTGAAGGCAGATGTCATCTCATGTATTTCTTTTGTGTCCTCCTGCAAATGGCAGAAATTGCCTTCATTTTGCTATCTCTATTGCTTTCTCCATATACAGAAGCATACTCTCATTTTGTGTCTTTATGACAAGAGAGCAAGAAAAGATATATGCAAAGATGATTCTAAACATAGTTAAGAAATGATTTTTGCCTTAAGGACTCAGCATATAAGAGATAATATATAAATATTAGCTCTTAGGAATGATAATAAGAGG
>NW_012154173.1:1285351-1373461 GCF_000956105.1 Propithecus coquereli | reverse complement strand
ATGATTCATGGTAAGAGAGAAGACTTATCTCAGAATAATTGAGACATTTTAACAATAAAAGCCACGTATTTCCTTTTTTGATGAATTCAAAATTATAGTAAATACTCTCCCAAGATACCTATGGATTACTTGATAATAATAAAAAACTAATAGCTGAATATTGCTTTCAATATTGAAGAAAAGCAAACATATCAACAGCAACCATAACATTGTTTCATATGCCAAAACTGGGATGAAATAATGCTTTTATAGAAGATGTGATCTGGGTTCAAATAGTATCATTTATCAAATGCAAAGGATTGTTGTAGCTCTTGACTTCAAGCCTTATGAAATCTATCAAAGCTAAGATTCAATGAAGATATAGGTCAGATTCCATGACAAAAACTCAAAGAAATTAACCAGAAAAGAGAACTTAGTAAGTTTGTGGGTATGCGATCTACAAAAATAAATTTTATATATATGATAAAAGAGAAGAAAACTCTATTTAGAATTCAACAAGAAAGATAAAATGCTTAGGAATAAGCGTGCAAGATGAGCAAGATCTATATAAAGAATATTTTAAGATGCTACTGAGAAACACAAAAGAAGATGAATAAATGGAAAGGTATATCACTTCTTGGATAGGAAAAACCAGCATCATGAAGATTGAACATGATCTGGTAAAAATAGCAACAGCGTTTTTATTTTGGATTCAGACAAGCTGAGACTAAAGTTCAAATGGAAAATGAAAAACAAGAATAGTGAAGAAAAATCTGAAATAGAGAAATTATGAAGAGAACTAGTTCCTCCCCATATTCAAACACATTTTAAATCTTCAATAACAAAAAATAATGTGGCACTGATACCGGAGATGAAAGACACATCAATGGAAATAAAACAAAAATCTGGAAATAGGTCTAACGTAAAAAATTTGGCATATAAGAAACGTGTCACCCCAGATCTGTAGTAGAAGGTAGTATTTTCATTGAACAATTTTGGGTCAGTTAGTGGGGCCCGTAGCAATGCATAACTTGATAATACACTTTTGTATTGGCTCTCCCTCCTCTGTTTTCCTTCTTGTATCTTTCACTCTAGTTCTCTAGATCAGGGGTCCTCAATCTATGGTGAGTGGTATACTTATTTCATTATATATTACAATGTAATAGTAATAGAAATAAAGTGTACAATAAATGTAATGTGCTTGAATCATCCCAACCCCCACCCCCACCGGTCCGTGGAAAAATTGTCTTCCATGAAAATGGTCCCTGGTGCCAAAAAGTTTGGGGATCGCTGCCTAGATCACACTTTCTGGTAAAGTACTTGCACAAAAGCCTTGATTGCAAGTGCTGCTTTCTAGGAAGCCAGGCTAAGGTGCTTATCGTATCTCTAATCTCTTCTACTCTCTACCATTCTAAACTCTTTTTTTATTATATGATTTATAATTTGTCAGAGCTTTTAGTGTTTTGAATTTGTCACTCTATTTCCCATATTTATTTTAGTCTTAGTCCTACAGTTATTTAGATGCAATGCTCCCTGCCAGAGGTTGACTGAAGTGTTTCTCTAGTTGGTTCCTTAATAAGGAAGACTGATGAGAACAATATTCCCTGAATTCTTGAATGTTCAAAACAATTTGTCTGTTGTCTTTACAGCTGAAAAGCAGTTAAACTGGGTATAAAATGTTTAAATCACAATTTTTTCCTTCGAGATTTTGTAGATATTCTTCCGCTGTGTTCTGATGTTGAAAGGTGTGGAAAAATTTGAGGCCAACCCAAGATCTTCTTTCCTGTGTGCTCAAAGAGTTTCCTTTCTTTATGAAGTTTACAAATTCCATTAACATATTTCTCAGTATGGACCACTCTGGATTAGTTTACCTTGGGGAATGGTAAATTTCCAATATTTATTAAGTCTTTCGTTTCAGAAAAATTTCCTTAAATAACTATTTTTGTTTCATTTTGCTTAGTTTTATAGTTTTTATTCCATGTCCATCATGGGGCCTTTAGCAGTGCTAACTTCCCTTGAACTTCTTCCCAATTTTACATTTATCTCTGTGATGATTATGTTTTTTCTTTTACTTTATTACTAATTTCTATCAGCTCATATTTCATCCCTTTCTGTTACCTTGGCATCTCTTTCCTAAAGTTATTGTTTTTCTATGTTACATGCTTGTTTTATAGAGGTGGTTGCTTCTTTAGGCTTTTTTCCCCCTTCTTAATTTGGTCATATATATATATTTTTTTTTTTTTTGGTGCCATGACAACTTCTTTCTGGTAGTTTTCATCTTCCATTTGTTTTTCTGTTTCTTTCCTCACTTCTTTTTTCTCTGTAGATTTTTGTATGAACATGAACTAGTACCTTTTAAATTACTTATGCAAGTTTTCCTCAGATCAGTATTTGCAGGAGGCTTAAATTAGGGGTGAGTCAAGCCTGTATATCAAGCTAGCTTGAAATTTTCTTGTGATCCAGTACAATGGGTTCTTATTTCTCCCCCAGCTTGTGGAGATAGGCAGTCACAGCCATTTCTTTTACAAATTAGATATTCTTACATTCCAAAATTTAGGAATCAACTTCAGTTTCTGCTTTTTTTTGGTTTGTTTTTTTTGTAATTTTTGTAATGAAAGGTCTTTTTTTTTCCCTTCCATTGCCAAAGAAATGTACCACTTCCTGTAAAGATGGCTAGTCTATGTGATTCCCCATTTAATTCCACCATATTTTCTTCTTGGAACCCAGGAAGTTGTCTGTTTGGTTGCCCCTATTCTCATAGGCACAAAGGTTTAAGTTTAAGCAAAGGGTTTAAGTTTGGCATCTCGTGTTCTCTCTACCTTCCAGAAATTTATTTCACTCTCTCTTTCTGGGATCTGCCACTACTGAGTTCTTTCTGTACAGTACATATATCAGCTTCTTCTCCCAATCTCTATGCTTTTGGTGGTGTTCCAACTTCTATGGGGTCTGGAGTTTCAGCTGCGTCCTAAATTCACTAAAAATGTCACCAAAACAGAGTTTGAGACTTTTATTTTCCTTCCTCTCATATTCCTTGTTGCTCTTTGCTTTTTGGATAATTTTCAAAAACAGAGGGGAGAAATGCTGACTTAATGTCACTATGTTCCAAAAGGAAATCCTAAGTTTTCTATTAGCAATGGTGAATCCTCTCTTTAATGCCATCAACAATGTTTGATCCTACCCAAACAGAAATAGGCTTTGTGCAAGTACCAAAGGAGGTATCTTATCAGGATTCCATCATGGCACTCTTTCATGCCCATGTTTTTGTCATTTGAGTACTATGTGCATAGCTGTATGTTCCACCCAAGGCATGTTAACCAAGGTGATCTATTTGTGTGCCACAACCTACTGTCTTTCCTGTTCTTTCACTTTCATATTCCAACTACAAGTATTCTTGCACCTAGTTGAGATTCAATTCCCTTTATCCCTTAACTTCTCCCAATTTATCCCCTTTTTCTTGGCTTAATTTCCTTCTGTAGCTAGCCTAGGCCCACAGGTGATGTTTATTTTAGTAGTCTCTTGGTAGCATATGATTTCTGCAACCATCTACTATACATGCCCGAGAAAAGTCCAATCTGAGATCAATCCAAATGTCTATCTTCTCTTCTCTAACACTGAGTACTGATAGGAAACCAATATTACACAACCTATGACTTGGTACCACTACAGACTAACATTAATTGATTAGTTTATTTAAAGCTGACCTGTGGGAAGAAAGAGAGACTCTGGAGTCATTTTGCTTGTATTTGAAATCCACCTTCTGGACTTACTGGCTGTATGACTTTGGATAAGTATTTTTCCTCACTCTTTTTTTTCATTTCAAAATATTAAGGGGGTACAAATGTTTTTGTTACACGGATACCTTTTGTAATGCTTAAGTCAGGGTTTTTAGTGTGCCCATCACCCAAATTTTGTTCATTGTACCCTATGGGTAAGTTTTTGCCCCTCACCCCCTCACACCTCTCCCCTTTTTGATTTCTGATGACCTTTACATCTCTTTGTGCACGTGTGCCCATTGATTAGCTCCAAATTATTAGAAAGTACATGTGGTATTTGTTTTTCCATTCCTGAGATACTTCACTTAGGATAATGGTCTTCAGTTCCATACATATTGCTGTGACAGATATTATTTCATTCCTTTTTATGGTTGAGAAGTACTCCATGGTATATTTCACAATACCCATTATTAAAAAACCAAGAAACAATAGATGCTGGCATGGATGCAGAGAGAAAGGAATGCTTACACACTGTTAGTAGGACTGCAAATTATTAATAATCTGATTTCTATGGAAAACAGTATGGAGATTCCTCAAAGAAATAAATGTATCTACATTCCATCCAGCAATTCCACTACTGGGTATCTACCCAAAGGCGAAGAAGTCATTTTATCAAAAAGACACCTGCACTTGATGTTTATTGCAGCACAATTCACAATTGCAAAGATGTGGAATCAGCCTAAGTGCACATCAATTCATGAGTGGATTAAGAAAATGTGGTATATATAAACACTGTTGAGTACTACTCAGACATAAAAAATGGACAAGTTTTTTAACTTCTTGATATCAGTTTTCTCATCTACAAAATGGGAAAAATAGTATTACTTAACCCCTTACTGCTGTTGGGAGAGTAGCGTGAGATAATATAGTTAGGAGCTGAGAATAGTGTTACACGCATAGCTTACACTCACTGTTAGCTATTGTCAATATAATTTCTACAATATTTGGACACATTTTTCAGACACAACAATTGAGACACAGCATGAGTAATTTCCAAGAATTATAAACTTCATAAAAGTAGTGACTATATTGCTGTTTTTATTTTTTCACTGTTATATAGCTAATACTGCAGTGCACATGAGAGTCTGTTATTCAACAAATGAGTGCTGCATAATTGAGTGGAAAAATACACTTTCCACAGGTCACAGAGCTAATAAGTGGCAGAGGCAGAATGTGAACCCAGAGCTCTTGGACTTGCCAGGCACATGTATTTCTGTTACATTCTATTGGTTAAAGCAAGTCATCACACAAATTCTATTTCAGGAGTTGGGATAACAAACTCCAGAAGCCTGTTTGCTAAGAAGAACTGCAAATAATTTGTGGCCATATTTAAGCTATTCCCTGTTCAAATCTTTGCTACTCTCCTCAGGTCTCCTAGCTCTTCATATATCCCCAGTTTTGGAAGATAAATAATCTCTAACTTTACAGAGAAAATGGAGAATCTTAGGCAGAAATGACTTCCCTTTCCTGGCAATTAATTTACTGTAGACTGTGCCTTCCTATCCTCTAGTATTGGCCCATCCCCACCAAATCAGCTTCTGACACTTGCCCTTCTATTCTTTATCCAGGGTCAGTGGAGATACAGCTCTTCTTTTTGAGAAAGGCTGGTCCCTTTACCCCAGTGCCCAATCCCTTCCCCTGCTCCTTCCCCTGCTCCTTCCCCAGGAACATTACAGCATCACTGAAATCTTTGAATAACTTAAATATTTCTCTTGTTTCACACCACTTTATAAACATGCTGATATTTTTTTCATCGTTTGGAAAAAAAACCCTCCAAGCTTCTGCCTTATCTTTTGCTTTTAGTCATATGAAAATATTTTCAAAGAGATATATCTCCACTGATTTTTTTTCTTTTTCTTTACTTTCAAAACCCATCACAATCTACATTATCTTCCTTTTATACCAACTCTCCAGAAAACAAATAGTTTTCACCAAGGTCATCCATGACTTCCTAGTTGTTTAATGGATTTGCTTGACTCATCACTGGCTGTTCCTTTACAGTTTCTTTCACTGATTTTTTTTTCTCTATTGATGTCTTAAGCGTTAGTTTAAATTATTACCTTTGCCCATGACTGAAACAATGTGACCTCATGCTGGATGATCTCATGCAGTCCATGACATTGACCATCATGATGGTCATATTATCTTTCATTTGCTCTAGACTCATATCCAATTCCCAAATGGACCTATCCTCCTGGACATTCTGTCAGCAATATATCAATTCTCTATTTCTGTACAATAGGCAATCCCAAACTGTAGTGTTTTAAAACAACAGTTTTTTTGTTGTTGTTCATAATTCTGCAGTTTATGTGGGGCTCAGTTGGATGGTTCTTCTGCCCAGGGTCACTCAGGTGGCTACAGTCAGTTGGTGGGTTGGCTGGGGTTGATTGGCCTGAATGACCTCATTTACACTTTTGGGTCTTCAGCTCGGAAGGCTAGAATGGCTGAGCCTCTTTTTCTCCACTGGTCTCTTGTCCAGGCCAGCTTGGGATTCTTCAAATGGTGATGAAAATATTCCATAGAGAATGAGCATGGAAACTGGAAACTGCAAGACCATTTGTGGCTGAGACTTGCCAGTCTCATGTTACTTTTACCATGTTCTATTGGTCAAAGCAAATCATAAGAGCTGCTAAAATTTCAAGGAGTGGGGAAAATAGACTCTATGCTTTTTTTTTTTTTTTTCAGTTTTACTAAGACAACTAAAAAGAATTTATGGCCATATTTAAACCACCACAGACACCTTATGCTCAACATGTCCCTAACTGATATTTATCATCTTCCCTCAATTTGCTGAAGTTTCTGTTTTAATTCACATTGAAACCCCAGGATGGAAATCTAAGAGCAATTTTTGACAACCCTCCTTTACTTATCAAGTCCAATTGGTCTCTGGATTCCATCAATCCCATCACCTCACTTTCTTTTAAATCCATTGCTTCCTTCCTATCCTCTTAGTTTCATAATGTTTTGCGTGCTGCTTCAAGCTGAAACTCCAATTTTGCCTCTATAATTATTCTCAATATTGTGTTAGAATGATCTTTCTAAAGTGAAAATGATCATAATACATCGCAGTGAACATATATTCTTTAAAAAATTATTTTTGTTGTCTGGTATCTGAAGCTGATTCCCATGTTTAATCTGTTTTGCCTCTTGTTATTGAAGCCAAAAAGAATTGTCACTTTATTCCCAGTCTCTTGCAGCTGAGGTACGTAACCATGACCTGGGCTAGCCCAGTCAGACATGCCTGCTACAGAATTTGCATCTGAAGCAAAAAGTAGCAGCAACATCCAGTCCCCCAGGTAACAGTGTCAGGAGTGGCTTCCAGAGTCCAGTGCTGAGGTGGCAGTGGTGGTAGTTCCAGTGTCCAGTGGTCAGATGTAGGGTATCAGTGCTCTCCCCCAATGAGTTTTATATCCTAGTCTAGCTCCCTTTTGTTTATGGCCATTGTCTGAGTCTGGTTTTCTAGGCTTCTAGATGATTCTGTGTGTCACTCGGTGGCTTTTCAATACATTGTTTTCCTTTTCTCCTCAATGTGACCAGGGTTGGCTTCTGTTGCTTGCAGCTCAGAACTCTGACTGTTTCATACATTCTTGCTTCAAATTTTTAAATGTATCCTTCATGAACTAATATTCAATAAACATTTACTGAATGAATATTGAACCTGGTTTCCAGAGACAAGCAATTTACGGAGGGAAACAAGACTCATAAACATGAAAAAGTTCCATAATGTTGTTGTCAGTATTTCGGGGTTGGAAAAATAGTGAATGGCTTTATGTGTTGCTCTTTTGGCTTTGGCAGATATGCTATGTTGGTGCCATTAGAGAAATACCATGATGTGGGCTTTCCCTTTAGGTCTAGCATTTAAGAGACTGCAGGGACATATAAAATAATTTTAATTTGAAGAGAAAGAAAAGCAGTACTCACACTTATTAGTAAAATATTGTATAAAAAGTAGAAAATGGAAATCAAACAACTGTAGGGAAGGCTGGTTTCTGTTCTAAATTGCAATAGATTTAATCTGAGTTAATCATTTAGACATTATTATTTGGTTAGAACTGGTTTATTAATGACCAACATTCATTCATAATTTCAAATGGAATTATGGAATTTCTAGAGGTTTCCAGAAATGTCATTCTATTTCAGCTGATTCCTGTTGAGCTAGATCTTCATTGATTGAAAGCCCAAAGATATATGTTACGTATTGTTTAATGAATGCAATGAGTAGCAAGTATAATAGGAGTTCAGAGAAGTTTTATAGATAGTATCTTAATTCCAGATTAATATTGCCTCTCTATTCATTGTAGTTTTGAATACATATACTGGCAACATTTTGTGAACCAAAGAGAACAAAGAAATTCATTGGAAATGTGAGACTTGAGTTGGGTTGCGAAGCATGACAAGGATTTAAGGATTATGAACATGCATGAAACTAAGAAGGTCTTCAATGAGTGGGGAATGGGCTGGCAAGTGTATGGAGGTGGAACTATGTTTGGCATGTTAGGATGGTAATAAAATTCCAACTCAATTGAGGAGGATTAAAATAATGCAATATTTGGAGAAGGTGTTGAAGAAGGTAAAATTAAGGACAAGAAATTGCCATAGAAAATTCTTGAGTGAAAGAATAATAGATGTAGTGTCTAGAAAGTTGGATTTGACAGTTGTGTGCATGAGAGATAGAAATGAAGAGATGCTGGAGGTCAGGAAGAGCAAATACAGTGCAATTATCACCCTGTGAAGTTATTGTAATTAGCACCTCTCAAGGAAGTGGCTGTGAGTCAGGTAATAGGAATGAAAAGAGATGGAATTTTAAAGATATATAATCAGCCTAAATTCAAAGAATTTAAAGATAAAATATGGAAGTCATAAAATGAGTGAAGAGTTAGAGAATTAGTAATTTGATGGTTTATCAATAGGGAGAAGAATGGTCCCACTAATAGATGTAAAGTCAGAACAGGACAATCAATTTTAAAGACAAGAAGACAAATCCAATTGCAAATATGTTGACTCTGAGCATCTAAGTGGAAATGTTCAAATGCCATTTGTGTATTGTAGCCTAGGAGAGACATTCAGGGCTGGAAAAAAAGATTTGAAAACCATCTTCCTAGAGAGGATTATTTGATATGGGATGAATGAACCAAAGAAGATGAAAAGTAGATCTCTGCGAAATGGCCAAGCATAAGGGATAGGAGGAGAAAGAAGAAACCAGAGGGGACGGAGAAAGAGCTATCTAAAAAAATGGTGGAAAAGTGAAAATAGATTTGGAGAGCTAAGCGAGGATGTGTAGGTCAACGGTGCCAAGTGCTATTTCAGCATTTTCTAAGCATCCTTGGAATTATTGCATTTATATCTATATCAATTTGAATCTATTACTATACAACAAAATGTTCAAAAGCAAACAAACATTTGCTGTATCACATAGTTTCTGTGGGTTAGGAATTCAGGAGTGGCTTAGCTGCATGGTTCTGGTTTAGGGTATCTCATGAGGTTGCAAGCAAGATGGCAGCTGAGTCTGCAGGTGTTTGAAAAATTGGGGCTGGAGGTTTTGCTTCCAAGGAGACTCACTCACAGGGGTAGAAAGTTGGTGCTGGCTGTTGGCAGAAGGCAGTTCTTTTCCACATGGGTCTTTCCATAGGCTACTTAAGTGTTCTTGCAATGGGAGCTCAACATGGTAGTGGGAGTCTTTCAGAATCAGTAACATGGCAGAGAAAAGCAGGGTAAAACTGTATCTTCTATGACCTAGCCTCAAAAGTCCCACTCTTATCATTTTTGCAACAACCTACTTGTTAGACATGTCAGCTCTATCCAATATGGAAGGGGACTACAGAAGTCTTTGAAAACTAGGAGGTGAAGATCATTGCATGCTTCTTCCTATTACTAATCAGGAACTTAGAAATAGTTAGGCTTTTCTATAAAACTATTGACTTTCAAGAAATCAAATTGATAGAAAATTTCCTGAAATAATGAGAATGATATATCTTTTATAATGAATTCTTTTCTTCTTTCCAGTCCATTAGATTTCATTGTCAATACATGTTCTGGAACTTGTAGCTTGGATTGCAGAATTATGAAATAATTGGTGAAATCCACAGGGTCAGGAACCATACGCCAAAATTGTCCTTCTTAATGAGACATTTAATGTAAAGCAGATGGATTATTGATGTTTTCAGGCTCATTTGTCGGATATTAATGCTTGCTTTCCTTGTCTTCCTAACAGTGTGCATGTAATCTGCTTTAAAGATGCATTGATTTTTTAAAATTTTATTGTAATTTCATGTTTATCCTTTTATCATTTTTAAAGATTCTTCCCATATGATTAGTAGTCAAGGTCTGCATTAATGAATGAATTAATTAAACTAATATTTAGTGAAAACACAGATGGCATTTTAAAAATAGACCTTGGTTCTCAAATTTGAATGTGTAGAGGAACCGTTCAAGAAGTTTATTTACAAATATGGTTTTCAGGGCCCCGCCCACAGAAACAAATTCATTACATCTGGGATAGGGCTTTGGGATGAGAATTTTAAGCAATCATCAAGAGAATTCTGAACTAAGCAATCTATAGGATGATGGAGAGCTGCATTATATGCAAAACTTTCATTAACTTTTAATATTAATATCCAGCATTTTGCAGAATAAATTGATAGAATTAAAGGCTTCTGAAAAGAGGAGCTACCAAACATTAGTTCTTAAAAGAATGTTCTTTAGGCAAATACATAAGGGAAGACTAGAACTTTCTGTGGTTAGTAGTCAAGGCCTGAAGAAAGAAAGATGCTATGCAAAGCAGCAAGGTATGGAGATAATAATAGCATTTCCTTCCTCATGTAACTGTGGGGATTAGATGGTTTAACACAGATGCAGTGCTTGTAACAGTAGCAGTCACAGAGTACAACATCAATAAACTGTTGTTAATTATGGTAATACTATAAATTTTATCATTCAGACTGGACCAGGACAGATATTATTCTCTTGGAAACACTGGTGAAAGTTACCATCTTTTCATCAATGAGTAGGAACTAAATATTGATATCAGACCCTACTGTGTATATAGTTTTAGTAGTTTGCTATATATAAAAACAAAGAGTAAAATGTGTACAATTCGTATCCTAATAAATTCAGACATTCTCAAATAATATCCAGCACTGCAAGTTAAAAAACACAAACAAAACCCCAAAATACCCCTGTATCAGTTTCCTAGGGCTGCTGTAACAAAACACCTACTAACTGGGTGGCTTAAGCAACAAAATTTAATTTTCTCATAACTCTGGAAGCTAGACCAACATCAAGGTGTTCCTTCTTTCAACATCAAGTCCAACATCAGGGTTCGTTCTTTCTGAAGGCCGTGAAGGAAGGATCTGTTCCAGGCCTCTCTCCTTGGCTTTTAGATGGCTGTCTTCTCCCTGTGTCTTCACAGTGTCTTCCCTCTGTCCTGTCTGATTCCTCATTTCCTCTTTTTACAAGGACACCAGTCGTATTAGATTAGGATTCACCCTAGTAACATCATTTTCACTCTATTGCTTCAGTTAATAGCCTATCCCTAAATAAGGTCTGAAGTACTGGGGGTTAAGACTTCAACATATGAATTTTGGGAGGGACACAGTTCAACCCGTAACAATCTCTTTCTGCTCTCCTTGCAAAGTCTCATTATATGTATAGACTTTGCTATTGGGATTAAGCATCCCTAATAAGTAGGTTTAGAATAGGACAGACACAAACACACACATGACCACATACATATGACAAAGATGGGCAAAGACTGCTTTTCCCATAGACTGCTTTTGTAATAAAGCCTTTTTTTTTTTTTAAGGGGTAGGGGTGGTAGAATTTGGATTATGAGCAATACAAAGGAGTAAAATATCTTGTCCTTGCCCTTGAAGGGCTTATATGCACAGAGTACATGAGAAATACCTGTATGGGAAAAAAATAAAATAACAGTCACAAATATATGCTAGTTGAATTTAGCTTAGAGTGTGATCAAATTTAATGAGTGATGTTTTGGGTAGCACAGAGGACGTGCTCAACAAATGGTATCCATTATCACTTTAATACTACAGCCCAGCTGGTGTTCTTCCAGAAAGACTCTACATGAAGTAAGAGTGGGCTATAACAGAGAGAAATGGCCTCCTAGAGTAAAACCAGTAGAGCAAGTTGGTCTGGAGTTGGTTCTTTTGTTTATGATCATGAGTAATAGGGTCTAAGTGGTCAATGAACTTTACTTTTCAAGTAAATCACTTTGTAAAGTTTTCCCTCATTATTATTTTCTTTGTCTCTGACTTTTTCCTCTCTTTAAATGTTGTCACATTATTATGTTTCATTTTGCAAGTCCTCTCAAATATCTTTTGGAATAAGATGGGATACAAATATAATAACGTGCTCTGAAGGGATTGTTTTGCTTGATTTTGTTTGTCATAGGAAAATACTTTTGGAAGTCAAGCCAGCTTTCAAAAGCTTGAAACTGTAAATAAGAAACATAAGCTAAGGAAAGGTCAAATAATGGATAAACCTAAATCATGTAATTTCGATAAGATGACTTTTTTTGTGTGAGAGAGTAGAATTGTGTCAATTTAGTCAATTGTAGATTTAATAGGAGAAAAGGTCTCGGATCCATAGCTGCTTGTATTTCATGTAATAAACTAAAACAGAAGTGAATAATAGTGATTTATGGGTTTCCTCTTGATCGTGACATTTCATTATTTTCATACAGAAAAAGCATTTCTGGTGCATGCTTTTAGCATTATGTTTCCTCATCTTGCTCTAAAATAATATATATGCTGCAACGGGAACCATCTCATTTTATAGTTGTCTGACTTCTATCAAGAAAATAGTTGTACCATAAACAAGATTCTTGATCTATTTTCAGTCATGTTTCTTTATAAATCTTTCTAAAGTTGTGGAAAAGAATGACACAAACATGAAACCTAGGACTCGAAACTTACTTCTTACTACACACATGCACACATTTCAGTAAATTGGTATTTACAGTTTTAAAAGAGATAACAAAATTAAAATGATATGGCTTTATTCTTTCCTTTTAATTGAATTTTTTTTGCTGTGTATAAAAAATTTAATTATATTTTGAACCAATACAATTACTTAACTAAAGAACGAAGCTTCATTTGTAGCAGGACTCTTATTACTGTGGTTCTCTTTATTGCCTAATCAGGTTTCTGTTGAATACAGAACTTTGTTATAAGTGATACAAGGCACAGAATTTTAAGAGACACAGAGAAAGAGTTTGTTGTGTGTGGCAAAAATCTGTGACTTGTATATTATGATTTGGCTAAAAAATTATTATAAGCTCTGACCTCTAGTCTACTTTTTCAGGGCAATAACTGTGTAGTCAACTGGACCTGGCCTTAAATCTCTACCTTGACACTGAGTTTGAAGGAGGTACTTTATCTTTCTAAAGCTTATTTTCTCCATGTGTAAAATGGAGATGACAACATCCATTTTATAGGACTTTGTGGAGGATAAAATGAGATAGTATGTGTGAGAAATATTAGGCATTACCTCCCATAGCACTTACTTTCCAAAAATATTTCAGGGGTTAATTGATTGAAATTAGAGTTTTAAAAATAAGAATAATAGAATATTAGATTTGGAGAGAATGTGGAGATTAGATTGGCCAACTGCTTATTCCAAGCAGACATCCTTGACTTTGTAGCCCAAGCTTGAACATTGTCAGTGAAGGGGCACTCACCATCTGCCAGTGCAGTTGGCTCTACTATGAGTTGTTTTCATTACTACCATATTTTCTATGTCATTCTATGCATAAAATATTGACACATTGCCTCAAAATCAATATTGGAAAAGGAGATAACCTTATTGCAACACATGGCTTGTGGACTTTACACTTGGAATGACTGTGGCTCCCATGGCAAGGAAAATACAGCAACATCATAATATCTAAATGAAATATTGCATGCCTGGGAGTGCATCCTTTAGAAAACAGATGGTTCTTTGTTGAAAACAAAATGTGATTATGGTGTTTGCCTGCAAGAAATCTTATGCTGTCTAATTATAAGAATCAGACTAGTTGTAGCTGTTTTAGAGTACAAAGCTTCTTCAAGTCAGTGGAGAAATTCCCTACTCTTGATGCTATACAATTGAGAACAAAGATACTGGTGAAATATCTCTTTAATGAATACCATTATGATGTCCAAATCTATGTAATAAGACTATGTGCATGTACAGAATGGTTGCAATATTTACTATTTTGGTTTCAATATACAGTATTGGAACCAAAAAGTTAGCATAACTGATGTTATGTTTACCAGTCCCTGTCTCTTTAATAGTTTATCTCCATAAATGTTGCTTTGACATTTATCATTGCATTATAACTAGATTTCAATGCAATGAAACATTTCTTTACAATTTGAGAGGCATGCATAAAGAATGACGACCCTTGATGGTAGAGAGAGAACAGAGATCAGGCAGATTAGCAAAATCATTGAGGAGGAAAAAAGGGAAAAATGGAGCTGATTCTGAGTTAGGTCTCTTTAGTCAATAAATCAAAATAAAATATCCTCTAATTCAGTGGCTTTCAACTAGACTAATTTTGCCTAGGGGCATTTGGAAATGTCTAGAGATGTTTTTGGTTGTCACAACTGTGGTACTATTGGCATCTATTGAGCAGAGGCCAGGGATGCTGCTAAACATTCTACAATGCACAGCAGAGCCCCTACAAAAAGAATTATTTGGGCCAAAACGTCAATAGTGCCAAGACTGAAAACCCTTCATCTTGAAAGTCTGACTTACATCCCATTGTGTGCATTTTATCTAGAGTTATCTGTGTAAGTGGACTTCTAATGTAATAAACCAATTGTTATATCATATCAGCCTTATTTCATACCCAGATTCTATCATTTTAAAAATAGCTACGTTCTGAATATTACATGAAAATAAGATTTTTATAGTGGTAAAACCTATTCTGAATAGCGACCTCAGTGCTGTCTTCCTCTAAATATAGCATAAGAGTAAAAATAAGCAGAAACCAAATCTGTAAACACCTTAAGCCCATTTACATTCCTAGAGATTCCACAGATTACCCTGAGCAATAGCAGTGTCAGGCAGGGAAGACTTTCCCTCTACCCTCTGAGGGTTTGCTAATTGAGTCTGTAAAACAAACTGAGAGGACGCAGATGAACAGGAGACAAGGTATACAAATTAATTACGTGCGCAGGGGCATCACGTGAAGGAAAAGCAAATACAAAAAACTTCGTGAGCTCTAGAAGCTCATATACCCTCTTCACAGGGGAGCAGGGCAGGAGGATGTAGGTAACTTAGGGGAGAGTAAGCAATTTTGGGGAAAGATGAATGGGCCCTCAGGAGAACAGGTGACAAAGTCTGCCTGGGCATGGTGTTGATGGCCCGTCTTGTCTCCTGTGATGTGAGTTATCTTTCCTGGTTGATGAGATGCCCACAGAGGCCGCCCATGACAGCAGTGTTCCATATGGAGTCTCTGTTTTTAGGCAGACAAGAGGAATTCACAGAAAGCCCTTCCTGCATTTGCTGTTCCCCAAGTGCCCTCAGTTTGAAATCCAAAGCAGCATATTTTGGGATGGCATGTCCTGAACTCCTTCAGCAGAAAATGCCAAACAATGTGGGCCACAGGTTATGGTAGTTTAAGTTGTAACTATTAGGGCAGTGGGAAGACAAACTAAACATAATTTAGTTGCAAAATTAGAGAATTTCCTGGGAGCTGGAGCAAATCACCTTAGCCTGGGGGAATTAGGACTCAGGAGTTAAAAATAGGAAAGCAGCTCAGGGAATCAACTGTCTCCATCCCCTAGACTGTAGACGACATAAGCCTCATGTGTTTGGTAAGTCGTTACTGTGTAATGTGTCATCTCAGCGCCATCCAATAATCAGTGCTAATTTTCAATGGGTCTTTGGGTTGGGAGGAGTTGGCTGATCTGGGATGGACTCACTGGAGTGGCTTACTTTAAGCTGCAGATTTGGCTCCGGTCTTTATCCTGGGACGAACAGGTATACAGAGGAGTCTTTTTTTTTTTTAATTTCAGAATATTTCGGGGGTATAAACTCTTCAGTAACATAAATTGCCTTTACACCGTCCGAGTTGGAGCTACAAGCATGCCCATCCCCCAGATAGTGGTCACTACACCGGTTAGGTGTGAGTTTACCCATCCCTTCCTCCTGCCCCACACCTGCCTGTCACCCGATGAATATTACTTCCATACGTACACATAAGTTTTGATCAATTAGTACCAATTTAATGGTGAGTACATGTGGTGTTTGTTTTCCATTCTTGCAATACTTCACTTAGAAGAATGGGCTCCAGTGCCATCCAGGATAATACAAAAGGTGCTAGAACACCATTGTTTTTTTGTGGCTGAGTAGTACTCCATGGTATACATATACAACACTTTATTAATCTACTCATGTATTGATGGGCACTTGGGTTGTTTCCACATCTTTGCAATTGTTAATTGTGCTGCTATGAACATTTGAGTGCAGATGTCTTTTTTTCCTTTGGGTAAATACCCAGTAGTGGGATTGCTGGATCAAATGGTAGTTTGTTTGTTTTTTTCATGGCAATGGCAGTGACACAAGAAGACAACTTGTGCAAGCACATTTCAAACTTCTGCTGCTGTCATATCTGTCACCAGACCGCAGGTCAAAGCGGGTCGTGTAGGCAAGTCTGAAGTCTACAGACAGTAGAACCCTCCTCCGGTAGAGATAGGGAGGAAAAAAGAATATTTTAAACAACAATATAATCTAACACAACCATCTATAATTGAGCTTAGATTTTTCTGAAGGATTCTAACTTTTATGTATCAACTGTAATATCTTATTTTTAATTCTCAGAAAAGATGGTCCAGGTAATGAGTAATATAGCTGGATTCCCAGGTTATGAATATTAATTTCCTTTCTATTATTATTGTGAGAAGCTGAACATATCAGTTTTTCTTGCAGTCTCATCTCTGTCATCTGCTAAATATAAATAATATTTGCTGTTGGTCTACTATTCTATTACTTCCAGGAAACAAGGTAAAAACTCACCTTTGCTAGAAAATCCTCAGTGGAAGGCAGTAACGAATTTAATTCCTTAGGTTCCATAGTTTTTCTGCAGTTCTTTTGATGTTATTTAGAATATTTACAGATAAAGAAAAAATTTGGCAAGACAAACACTTGACCTTTTTCCTCATCTCTCCCTCCAAGGGATACTACTTGAATTTGTTTAGCATTTTAGTAAATCCATTAACCTTTAACCCTAGACTTAGAAAATGGGTTTGATGGTTTAATTCTGTTCCCCAAAGAGTCTATAACCACATCATAAGCTTCATCGTGTTAGACATTAATTGGAAAGTATTTTCAAGCCAAATTCAGAGTTGGGATAATGGAAGTATAGAAAATAACTACTGGAGAAAGCCAAAGAAATTTGCTCATCTTGGCTCTTGCTAGATTTTAAATACATAGTTGCATTACTTTGTGTTGATGGGAACATACTAGGAATGGGGCTAAAACAATAAACTGAATTTTTAAAAATATCCACTTAAAATAAGCTTATTCTCTTGCCTGTATGAAATTGTCACTTATGTCTTTCATTTAATCCCTGACAATTCTTTTAAGTACTCTTGGTTTCTCCAGATGCTGTGATGTTTAGGGTTTGGAATTAAAAGTAACATCTCGGAAGGTAGGAGCTTAGTTTCTGAAAAGCATGGCTAGTTCTGAAAATCAGTCTTTGCTTTTCTGTTTCGTCCTTTCACTTCCTGAATCAATCCTGAAAAGCAGGAAATACATTAATAGTCTCATCAGGTTAATGTGAGAACAAAAGAGTTAAACTTTGTTTCCTTTACCCCCCACACAGGAGTGATTATTGCTGGGAATGGACAACACAGAACAATAGCGGCCTTGCGCCTGACCTGTTATACCACGTGGATAGCATGCCCCACCTCTACACTTCCCACCACGCGTGACATGTAAGGATAGTGCCTACCTTGTGCCTGACCTCCACTTCTGCCTGCTATCTAGCACCTGGATATCAGGCCATACCTGGAGAGTTCTATCAGTGTGGATGTCCACGTCACATCTGAGATTGCCAGTTCCTTTGGGTGCTGGGTGCTTGCCTACCTAACTGGTTTTATAAAGATTTATCTTGAAACCAGGTGAATTTCCTTCAGCTGTCTCATGTTTGGTCAAGGATTCTTCTCCAGTCCAATTTCCAATATTGTCGAGATATCAGAGAATCTCGTGGATTTCAGGTGAACAATAACTTCAAGGAAAGGAAAAACATAGATGCAAATCCTAACATTTTCCACAGTTGTTATTTTATGAAAACAGTACCTTATAAAAAGGCTTACATCATTGACTAAGTAGAGCTTTATTATTTTATGAGATGGAAGGGGGTGAGGAGGGAATAGATAATAGACCTCATATTTTACTTCAATATTTTTTGAGAAATGAATGGGAAAACCATGGAGTATTCATTTAAAATGTGGCTCCTTTAAAAGCCACAGCATGTCAGTTAGTCTTATAAGTTTTTGTTTTTTAGCAAAAGAATTAGGAGGTGGGGTAGTATGAGTGGGACAGAGTGAGGAGAAGCATTAGAAAGAAAGGGAAGTATTAAATAAGAAGGAGGAACAATGCCATTAAGAAAGAACAAAATAATTATATATAGTGGGAAGCAGAATGCTGTTCTTGTCAAATCAGAGGGAAAATTTAAATGCTTGCATGAAACTAAGAGACCTAGTAGTTAAAATTTGTAAAATATTCTTCAGAAAAGGTAACTATCTCCAAAATTATGCTGACAATTTGGTGTTATTTTATGTGTGATTTATGATAACCTAGAAACATAGAATTTTGGGCTAGAAAGAGATTTTTTAAAAAGTGATTTGGTATAAACTTCTTACTTTACGGATTTGGAAACTAAGGTGCAGAGAATTTAAGTGACTTACCTAAGAGCTCTCATTTATAGAACTGGCATGTGAATGAATAGCCCCTAATTTAATGCTCTATGTTAGGCTGAACAATGGCCACTCAAAAATGTTCATATCATAATCCCAGAACCTGGGAATATGTTACCTTAAGTGGTCAAAGAGACTTTGCAGATGTGATTAAGTTAAAAATGGTTTATCTGGGTGGGCCCAAGGTAATTACAATAGTACTGATAAAAGAGAGGCAGAGGGTTAGAGAAGAGAGAAGATGTAATAATGGAAACAGAGCTTAGGGATGTCCTTTGAGGGCGAAGAAGGGGCCACAGACAAAGAAAATAGGTGGACGTGAGAAGCTAGAAAAGGCAAGAAGCAGATTCTCCCTCAAAGCCTCCAGAAGGAACAAAGCCCTGACAACACATTGATTTTAGTCCATGAAACTCATTTTGGAATTCTAACTTTCAGAAAAAAAGGGTAATAAATATGGTGATGTTTTCAGCCACCAGGTTCATGTTAATTTGTTACAGCAGCAATAGGAAACTCATACATGCTCTTGGCATTTACACAGCTCACTTCTCTTCTTTAAAAGAATTGTAGGAGTATTGAAAGAAGAAGAAAAATCCAGGAACTATACTGAAAATTCAATTTGCTGTTACAGATAAACTGTGATGTGGGAAAACTGTGAACCAGTTTTCCCACAAGCTATCTTCACTCACTATTTTAACTTTTAAAAAACCCACTAAGTTTAAAATAATGTCAAAAATAAAAGAATTTAAAAATGAATAGGGATTGAATTGAATCTGTAGATCACTTTGGGTAGTAAAGACATTTAACAATGTTGATTCTGCCAACCCATGAGCATGGTATAGTTTTCCACCTGTTTACATCCTCTGCTATTTCCTTCCTCAGTGTTTCATAGTTCTCCCTGTAGAGGTCTTTCACCTCCTTAGTTAAATATATTCCTAGGTATTTTATTTTCTTTTTTGCTATTATGAAGGGTATTGAGTCTTTGATTTGGTTCTCAGTTTGACTGTTATTGGCATACAGGAATGCTACTGATTTCTATACATTGATTTTGTAACCTGAGACTTTGCTGAGTTTGTTTATCAATTCCAGTAGTCTCATGGCAGAATCTTTGGGGTTTTCTAGATATATGATCATATCATCAGCAAAGAGCAATAGTTTGACCTCTTTTGCCCCAATTTGGATGCCCTTGATTTCCTTCTCTTGTCTGATTGCTCCGGCTAGGATTTCCAGCACTAGTTGAATAGAAGCAGTGATAGAGGGCAACCTTGTCTGGTTCCAGTTCTAAGTGGGAATTCTTTCGATTTTTTGCCATTCAGTATGGTGTTGGCTGTGGGTTTGTCATATATGGCTTTTTATCACTTTTAGATAAGTCACGTCTATGCCTATTTTGTTAAACATTCTTATCATAAAAGCATGCTGAATTTTGTTGAATGCTTTTTCTGCATCTCTTGAAAGGATCATATGGTCATTGTTTTTACTTCTATTTATGTGGTGAATTACATTTATAGATTTGTGTATGTTGAACTATCCCTGCCTAGGGAAAGAATTTGTGAAGTATACCCCAAAAGCAACACAGCAACAACAAAAATAAATAAATGGGACCCAATCAAATTAAAAACTTCTGTAAAGCCAAGGAAACTATCACAAGAGCAAACAGACAACCTACAGAACGGGAGAAAATATTTGCATGCTACACATCCGATAAAGGGCTGATAACTAGAATCTATATAGAACTCAGGAAAATCAGCAAGAAAAAATCAAACAACCCCATTAAAAAGTGGGCAAAGGACATGAACAGAAAATTTTCAAAAGAAGACAGACTAATGGCCAAAAAAAAAATATGAAAAAAGGCTCAACGTCTCTAATCATCAGGGAAATGCAAATCAAAACCACAATGAGATATCGCTTAATTCCAGTGAAAATGGCCTTTATCAAAAAGTCCCAAAGCAATGAATGTTGGTGTGGATGTGGAGAGATAGGAACAATCATACTGCAAACTAGTACAACCTCTATGGAAAGTAATACGGAGATACCTCGAAGAGCTAAAAGTAGAACTGCTGTTTGATTCAGCAATCCCATTACTGGGCATTTACCCATAAGAAAAAAATACATTCTATAAAAAAGACATCTGTACTTGAATGTTTGAAGCAGCACAATTGACAATTGCAAAGATGTAGAAACAACCCAAGTGCCCATCAATCCATGAGTGGATTAATAAAATGTGTTATATGTATATCATGGAGTTCTACTCAGCCACAAAAACCAATGGTGATCTAGCACCTCTTGTATTATCCTGGATGGGGCTGGAGCCCATTCTACTTAGTGAAGTATCATAAGAATGGAAAAACAAGCACCACAAACAAGCACCACCACAAGCACCACAATTACCATCAAATTGGTATTAATTGATCAACACTTATTGCATCGGTGTCAGGCAAGTGGGGGGGAGGTGATGGGTATATTCACACCTAATGGGTACAGTGCACACAGTCTGGAGGATGGACACACTTGAAGCTCTGACTCGGGTGAGGCAAAGGCAATGTACGTAACCTAAACATTTGTACCCCTGTAATATGCTGGAAAAAAATGAAAAATAAAAATGAAATAAGGACAGATGCAGTGGCTCACACCTGTAATCCCAGCACTTTGGGAGGCTGAGGCAGGAGGATCATCTGAGGCCAGGAGTTCAAGACCAGCTTGAGCAATATAGTGAGACCCTGTCTCTGCAAAAAATAGAAAAATTAACCAGGCATGGTGGCACACGCTGGTAGTCCCAGCTACTTGGGAGGCTGAGGCAGGAGGATCACTCTAGCCCAGGAATTTTGAGGTTGCAGTGAGCTATGATGATGCCACTACAATCTACCCAGGGCAACAGAGCAAGACCCTGTCTCTAAATAAATAAATTAAATAATTTTAAAAAATGAAATAATAGAACTATTATGTCAGAAATCATCTTGTCACAAGAAAACTGACTCTGGCTTTCAAGAAGAAGCCAAACCACGAAAGGAACAGGAAGTCTTGCAAAAATCAAGGTGACTACCTTTTCTGTTTTTCTGCTTCACTATGCATAGTTTTATAGTCTTTTGGTTCTTCCACTTTTTATGGAAAGCTTATATATAGCCTAGTTTTTTTCATTCCTGTTTATCGTGGATTAAACATAGCTTCTTCTATTCTGACTTATTCTTATATCCCTATTGGATCACAGCAGACACTGACTGGAAGGACTGTGATCTTCAAGTACAGAAAAATCTGAATGGTCCAGTTAAGTCAGATGCCCATCCCTGTCCAGTCAGTTGGGACTGATTTGGTCCAATGTGATCAGTTATGGGACTATAATGTCCTGAGTTTTTGCTCATCAGAGGCTGCATGGGCACACTATTAGAAAGGGGAATGTGCAGTGTGGGACAAATGACCAGTATGTCAGTTACATGTCTAAACATATCACATGGAGCTGGATTCGGAGATAAATTTATAATATTAAATGCTATTATTGTTTTTAAAAGAGGGAATGTATGAACTAAACATTTTAGGTAAAGAAGTAAAAGGATTCACAAATAAAGTAATATATAAAACGAAACACATCAATGACAAATCAAGTTCAAGGAAAACAGCAAACAGAACTAATAAAGCTAAAGGCAGAAATCAAATTAGAATACAGACAAAAAGGTAGAATTGACCACTTAAAGTAAAATACGTTCCAAAATGTATATAGAACGATGTGAATAAAACATAAACTCTTAAAAGTTGAATCAAGAAAAACTAGACAGTCAGTGTGAGGAATTAACACTATAAATGAGAAATAAAATGAAACCATGGATAACCTAGAAGAATTAGAAAAGCAAGAGAGTACCATGTACGTCATTTGGAAAAAGGTGAATATTATTTAGAAAATTTCCAAAAAATGACTCTAGTTAAGATAGAAAACCAGCAACACAGATTTTTCAAAAAATGTAAATAATAGCTCTTTGCCCAAACTTTTTCTTATCTACCACCCAGTGCTGAGGGAAAAGGGATATGAGTCAGGTAAACTTTATTTTTATTTTTTAAATAATTAAAAAAGCATTTGGACTAAGCATGGAATACAATTGTTAAAACATAACATTATGGAAGTAACATATTAGGCTATTATTAACTATTAAATGACTTTCTCAAAGAGAATCTATTAGATTAGCCAACCTACTACTCAGTACCAAGGGAGAGGGGAGACGAAGTAGGCATTATTTCAAGAGAGACAGGGCGTGAAATATTCAGACAAGCATGATCTGGGGAAGAACATCATAGTGGAAAAATCTAAGAGAGAGCATTAGAATCGGAAGGGGCTTGACTACCAAGTGGCTGGCTATGATCTCTGAACAAATCTCTTTCAGTGCCCCATTTTGCTTAGCGTTGTCAGGAATGTACACTGTCCTTATTTCCTCTTCATGGGTTCCCAGGGAATATTTCTGAGGAAACAGAAATACCATAAACCTCCAATTTTCTTATCTTAAACTTCAAATACGAACTTGGTAATTTCTAAGGTCCCTTGCAGCTCTGAAATTAATTTTTTTTAAATGACCGAGCTTACAAAAGTAGTTTGAATATTCATATATTTACCATTTTGATTTTTAAGTGGTCTTTTAATTTAGCAGGTTCCCAGCTCTGTCAAATCATAGTGGTCTTCCACCAAAAGATATTACTTAATAGGACCAATATGTGTGGCTCAGTTACACCCCCTCATCCTTCCTTTACATCAGTCAAGTGGTGTCTTTTTCTCCCAAAACTTTTTGAAACTGACTTTTTTCAGCTGCTTGAAAATTTTACCATAATGAACATGTTAACATAGAATGTATCACCTGGTTGCTGAACCAAGAAGAAATCCAGGCTATACTTCCTGTTGTTACTCAAATGGCTGCCCCTTTCAACTCTTGTGCAGGTGGAGTGGTGAGAACGTTGTCCTTATCCTAAAAAAATTTATGGTTTACTAAAGGGAAGGTATAATTAAGAAACTTAAACATCAACATACTGTATATAAACTAAAAAGGTTACTGTGAAAAGGTATACATATTTGCAGCTGCTGTCTCTTCAGAAATGTGCCTTTCCCTGCAAAGAGTCTTTTCTCCGGAGCCTTGCAGAGACTGCCTGGGGTTTGTGAACCTCATTGCCCTATTGCAAACAACTCACCTGTGGCTTTCTTTTTCGGGGGAAACTCGAGCAATTCTTCAGCATGAGAAAACTATTCCCACAGCACTATCAAGATGCTACATCGTGCTGTAATGTCCACACTAATTTTTCCAAGGAAATTATAATTTTATGGAGAAATTAAGGCAAAAAATGTTCTCTGAAGAAAATCCTGAACACTTAGCAGAAATTATGTAGCCAATTAATTCTGAATTGTAATTACGAGCAGGTTTGTTGTTTTCTCTTGATTACCTTTATGACCAATAGTTTAGATTGAGTCAAATTTTTAAGCCGTGCAAATCACAGAGCCTTCAGAATGCCAGAATGCCACTAGTAGCATGCTGGGGTTAATTATTGACTCAGAAGGGAGAATGCCAGCTAGTGAATCATCAACATATCTCTTGCCACACCTGGGGTTTTCTCTGGATGCTTTCCATCCAAGTGTTGACAAAACTTGACCTTGGATAGTCACTAAGATTTGTTGGGACTATAGCCAATGGTGCTTACGTGCCAGTGGGACAGGCTCCATGTTCATCAACCAGGTTATTCTGTTTCACATAGGCAAAAAAGCGTACTTTTTGAGTTTTCCACATTAATCTGATTTTGATTAATTCCACATTAATGCTGATTTTGATGGCTTCCAGACAAAAAGCCTCAAATTATTGTAACCCCATGAAGTGCCCTGGACTCTTTCCTGATGTAAACCTTAGTGTGTAGCTAAGTTTAAAGACAAAAGCCAAATAATGGGGGGGTCACCCAGGTATGATAAGCCCATTTATTAAAGTTCAAGTACGGGCCCACCACTATGACACTACATTTTCCCTTTTTTTTTTTTTTTTTGGAGACAGAGTCTCACTGTGTTGCCTGGGCTAGAGTGAGTGCCGTGGCTTCAGCCTAGCTCACAGCAACCTCAAACTCCTGGGCTCAAGCGATCCTCCTGCCTCAGCCTCCCGAGTAGCTGGGACTACAGGCATGCGCCACCATGCCCAGCTAGTTTTTTCTATATATGTTTAGTTGTCCAATTAATTTCTTTCTATTTTTAGTAGAGACGGGGTCTCGCTCTTGCTCAGGCTGGTTTTGAACTCCTGAGCTCAAACAATCCACCTGCCTCGGCCTCCCAGAGAGCTAGGATTACAGGCGTGAGCCACCATGCCCGGCCTACATTTTCCCTTTTGGGAAGTTCGAGCAGCAGTTCGAGCCAGGGTGAGGCACAGTTGAATGAACTGGGAGCCAGAGGTGCAGGAGCTCTGACTCCAGCTGTGTATACAATTTGTCTTGAGAAGGACACTTACCCAGAGTCTCCCATTTCCCCCTGGAACATAAAGTCATTAAGTAATGGGCCTTGGAAGTTGTTGTAAGGTTGATGGCATTTTAAAGAAGTTTTGTCTTTTGGGGGAAAGGGTGCTTCATAGCAGTCTTACATGCTTCAGTGCTTCAACAATGGGTGGTAAATAGAATAAAGAGAGTGGAATAATAGTAATAAGAAGGGCATTTTAGAAAAAGACTAAATAATGCTGTCCCACCTGTTAAAACCTCTTCTTGTTGCTATTATCTGTAATTTCCAGGTCAATTATGCTAATGTCAATCCAGGGCCTAACTGAGTTAAGGAAAGAATACAGGCAGATTTGTGTTGATATGATGTCGGGGGAGGACGGGCGTGGGGTGTGGAAATGCCTATCATGCCTCCATTTGGATAGAATAGCCTGATTTGGAACGAGCTTCTAATGGTTAATCAGACCCCTGTGGAGCAAAACTAGAGTTTTGGTGGATCACGAATCCCAGAGAAAACTCAGTTTCACAAAATGTAAGGTTGACACCAAACTTTCAATTATTAATTCTCTAGAAAGTAGCCTTTGAAAGATTCTAGAAAACCAGTCAACCATATTTCTTGAGGAATGATTTGTGCGTGCCAGGTCAAGTTAAACTTTTTAGGCTTAATTGCAAATTATTGTTAGGTCATAAAGCAAATGTAGTAAGATGAACAGAAAATTTCTAAACAAAAAATGAAGTAGAGGAGCAGGGGGAGAGAGGAAAATGAAAAAAAGTGTATTAATTTCATAAATTAGTATATCAGTAAATTACCCTATTCCATTTTCCCCCTAAGAAATCTTTGTGATACAGGATATTTGCAAAAAAATCATAGATAACAGGTTAATAATTTATTATAAATACATAGGTCCTATGAATTTATAAGAAAAAATAAAATTATATAAATAGGTAAAAGTTATAAATGCACAATTCATAGAGAGGAAATCCAAGTGACTCGAACAATATACATGTGTAAAATTGTAAAATATACAATTTTAGCTATGAAATACTAATTCTTATTTAGTATGTTAGTAAATTTTCAAGGTGATAACATCTAGTGCATGTAAGGATTTGTGCAAAACAGTATTCTCATAGACTCTTGACATAAATGTGAATTGTGACACCCTTTTTTGGAGGAAGCAATCTGGTAACATATTAACAGATGCTACTTTTCAACCCAAAAATTCTCTTCCTGTGAATTTATGACATAGAAACAAAGGCTTAATACCTTAGAATTTATGCTCAAAAAATCTCTTTTTGTAAAATTGCTTGTAAAAGGAGAAGATCAGCAAGGGATTGTCCATCAATAGAAAAATAATTGAATATATTGTTACATCCATGCATGGATTTTTATGCAGCCGTGAGAAAAATAAGATAAAGCTATACTCACTGAGCTAAGTTTCCATTATTCAGTGAGAAAATTAAGATGCAGAGAAATGTTTATGAAATTATTCCACTTTTGTAGGACAAAAGTTGATTTTAAAAAACTTATGTATGTGTGTGTGGGCATATAAATATTTGAAAATAATTGAATGAGTATAAAGAAAGAGGGGAAGGGCATATGTAGGCTGCCGGAGGTTATGTTCAAGGTGTAAGGAAACAAAGGGAGGGAGGATGAGAAGTAAGATTTTGAAGAGGACACTGGCAAAATAAGTAGCATTTGGAGAATATAAAATTCAGTCTATGTGGCTGGGCATGGTTGCTCATACCCGTAATCCTAGCACTTTGGGAGGCCAAGGTGGGAGGATCACTTGAGCCCAGGAGTTTGAGACTAGCTTGAGTGAGAGCAGGATCCCGTCTGTACAAAAAATAGAAAAATTAGCCAGGTGTGGTGGTGCATGCCTGTAGTCCCAGCTAATGGGGAGACTGAGGCAGGAGGATGACTTGAGCTTGGGAGTTTGAGGTTGCAGTGATCTATGATGATGTCACTGCTGTAGCTTGGTTGACAGAGAGAGACCCTGTCTCAAAACAAATAAACAAAAACTTCGATCTATTTTATTGATTCACCTTGTAAAAATTAAATATATACATGAATTAGAAGGTAACATGGACTATAACGTTGATTTGTCAAGACTGTTATTTCAAAATACATATAGATTTTCTGAATGAAGAATAGAAAAAGTTTAGTGAAAATAGCCTGGAAAACTTTGAAATGACAAGAAGGAAGGGAAAATTGTTACAGGCCGTTAATTTAAATATGTTCATGCTGGTTGGGCTTCTTCAGATTTGGGGTTATCTCAGCTGATCGGGAAATAAAGATAAGGCAGTGGTAAAGAGGAAAAGGAAATGATCTCCGAAGGCCTCACAGAAATCTCTAATGTTGCTTATATGCTATTCAGGGTAAGAAAAGTGGCTTTGGCTCTCCGGGAACACCCATAGTTCTAGGATCCTCCCTGCTCAGCTATATCTCTGCTTTTTTTGTTTTAGAGGAATACAATGAGATCTCACTCCAGTGGTGGTGAGACCATGTCTGCAGTGTGGACGGAAGTCAGAGTAAGAACAAAATTCTTCATGTGGAAATAGAAATTCATTCTACTAGAATATTCCAGGGATCACGGTTGTGCATCCAACCCTTTTGGAGCAGCATGTCCTTCTTGATTTCTTTTGCATGTTGTAGCATAGAAGTTCTTGGGCTTAGAGGAAGTCTGCCATGAAATTGCCTCTCTTAGAAGAACCCAGAGTGCCCACACATAATGCCGTAAAATCAGGCTGTGCTTTGCAGTTGGTTGCAAGACATAGTCTCTCATCTTGTTAGCAGGTTTTGTGTTTTCATTTGTTGCCCATATGATTCAGTCCTATAATGGACAGACACACGTTCCTAAGGCAGCTGGCTCTTGAACTCTAGAGGGGCTTTACAGATAAACAGGGGTTGCTGGTGTCTGATAAGCATGTGGCTCTAGTATTAGATGTTCAGCTTTTGGGGAGAGGGAAGAGAGGGGTGATGGTGCCTTTCTTCACACTAAGTTTGAACCTGACCCACATAAATGGATGACTTGACAGAAGGCTGATAGCATGTCTTCATAATAACTATTGCTCCTCTAAAGTATGATAGTAAAGTCTTTTCATAAGTAAAGCACTATCTCCCAAATTTATCTTCTTTCTGGAATTTACTAAATGCTTTTACATATGTCATGTTTTATGATATGCAGCCATATCTTACAGCCAAATTTTATGCATTCTGAGCTTTATACTCTTCATAAATATTTTAATTCAAATAAAGTAAATTTCAAAGTGTTATATTTTTCCTGAAGACCAAAAATATAACTATTAATCTTTCCTGATTTTATTAATGTCCTCTAAATATCATTAACAAAATTAAAATTATAAATCTTGGTTTAGGCTGTTATTTCCTAAAATGGCTCTAGTTTATATATGAGAAATTTTTAAGTTTCCTGAAAATTCATGGAAAAATAGTTAACATTATCTGAAAATTTTATCTCCAGTTGTGTATCTCTAATTATTCTGTTTTATCTCCCTGATACTTTTTCACATCCTAACTGCCTAATTTATCATCTGTGGCTTGTCACAACTGATTATTTCAAGTATTACTATTTTGTTTCACCAACTGGAAATGCTTGTTTTGATTCTGAAGCCAACTAACCCCTCTAGGGAAAGATATAAACAAGACAATAACAAAATGAAAATATGTTTTTTTCCTTTTGGCCACTTTGGCTGAGAGAGATGTATGCTTAATTATTTTCATAAATTTTGGTTTCTCAGAAGAATCAAGTCTAGGAGGAAATTTAATAACTAATAAAATAACAGTGTGAAACACTCCAAATTTTGCAAGATCATTCTAAATTTATTTTCATTAGCAGGAAAATGAAGAAGAAAACCCACCTATGGAAACTTTTAATTTCCCCGAAGATGTGTTTTTTGGAGATTAAGCAATTGAAATGACACTTTAGTGTAACAACAGAGGTACTGCGAATCCTACCCTGCTCTGGTGTCATACACTCAGAGATTCTAGAAACTGAATAGGTTTTCTGCCATTCAATCATTTGGAACCGACTTTTGAACAGAAACATTAAGAGACTGTGCTGAATGCTAAAGTTACAATTATTTTCTGAGTTTCACCCTACAATTTTTTAACCCAAAAACTATGCTAGAGAATCAGTACAGTTTAGGAAAATGATAGCAAATAAGTGGAACCCGCTTGGATTAATTCTCAGTTGTTAACTCACTAGGAACTATATTTATTAATCAGACAGACATCCTCAAAACCCTGAATACTGTTGGATACCAAACTATGAAATACTTCAGTATATGCCAAATCATTGCATCCTTTGGTACTTTAAGTAGATTAATTGGTATCCTTAATTAGATGTCTTGTTTCTGACCAAAAAGGCAAGTTTCGTTTAGAAGCCATCTTCTCCAGTCTGCCTGCCTCTTAATATTACTGGTATTTGGTTCTGTAAGCTTATTTTGTCTGCAGATGACAATAATTCCTTTTTCTATTTCTTGATCTTTTCCTTAAAATAAGGTCTTAGAGTGATAGGCACCTCAGTGACTCTACACGCCCAGCTTCTCTTCTTGTTTGAGTCATTTATTATCTTTCTTTTTCAAGTACTAATAGGGCACACACCATGTGGACACCACTGTGTAGGTGACTCAAAGATGATTTTAGCTATTCAAAGGTGGTTTCTTCATGAATTTTTCTCAGGAAGAGTTAAAGACAAAGTTACATAAAAGCTATGTCTATAAATATTATATAAGCCAGAAAATGACAAGGGTATGAGAAAGGAATAGGTGAAATCTTACGGGAGTCAGAAGAGGGAGCAACTGCATTCAGTAGAGAGACTGGGGACAGTTTCCTGGAGAAAGTGAAGGTCGATTGTCTCCTGTACTAAAAACAAATACACAAACACACAGACACATATGCAAATCACAATGCTGCATTTCTTTGTAGTTATTGCTCTAATGCTCTTCTCCCCATAGCCAATCCACTGCACTCAGTGTTGACTGGTCTGTCCTCACCAGCATATGAGATGGCTCCATCCAAGTGCCAGCTGGTTCCCTGATTGATACTATCGCTAGGATTTTTTCAAGTCTCAATTTCATTTGCTTTCCCTCCCTTGCATCCGACACTGTTGATCACTTCTTTCCTCCCTTGAGTTCCCAAATAGCATCCTCTCTTGCTTCTATTACCCTTCTGTGTGTCGTTGATTCTATTACCCTTCTGTGTGTCGTTCCTCAGGCTGTTTTGTTAGTCTTTTCCTACAAGTTATTTAAATGTTGATATGCCTAAAGGTTCTCTGGCTCTCCTACTTATTCACTCTGCACACCTTCTCTGAGTGAGTTCATTCAGTCCAATGGTCTCCATTGACATCTTCACCCCAATTCATCTGTCCTGAGCACAAGGGCTGTAGGAGATTTCCACCTCAGTCAACCTAAAACATTGTTGTAGGTTGGGTTCCCTGAAAAGCAGACTAAAATTTTGCATTAGCACATTTATTAGGGAGTGCTCTTTGGAACATCTCTAGAAGGGAAAGGAAGGAAACATTCTGGGCAGGAGGAGAAGTTGGAATGCAATTTATTCAGAAGGCCTCAGCTAACCTCTCAGGAGCTCTGGAGCTGGGATTGTCCTTCAGTATTGTCCCTAGTTAGGGCAGAGGAGCTGGGCCTTTACACCCCTGCATCGATCAGCATTGGATGCAGGCTGCCCTTAGAAAAGGGGCTTGACTTGGGTGAGAAGGCTCTTACTCAGCAAGCAGTTCTGTAGAGGGCTGTGAGCCAGAGCACTCCTAGCAACATGGAGAGTAAGTCCTTTCATCCTGCAGGGGAATCTGGCAGGCCAGCACCACGTCCACTAACAGACTCCTAACGTGTCTGTAACTGTGTCCATTGTTATTTCCACAAATGTATTATTTCTCTTGCATTTCCACATTTGTTTAATTGCTCTCCTGTCCAATAACCCATCCCAGATCTGAAAGGAGTCACTGAGTCTTGACACTTGGTCCTCATTAGCAGCTAATTCAAAACCTAAGTCTCTCCATCCTCCATCCTTAAATATTTTCTCTCTTCTTCGATCCTGCCATTGGGGACTAATGCGGGTGCACTGTCCCTCACCTAAACATCTGCAACAGTCTCTTAATTGCTACCACAGACTCATGTCTTACTTCCTGTCTATCCTTTATGTCCATGGTGAGATTTTGACAATGTCAAACTAAGCACATGAATCTTTCGTTTAGTTGATGATTCCCCGTTGTCTTCTGTATAATGTTCAACTTTCTATCACAGCATGAAATTTTGCCAGCCTCATCTGAAGCCCACAATCCAGGCGTTCAGAAATGCTTGCCGTCCTCGTCAGGCTATTCCGTGTCGCTGTGCCTCTGACAGGGATGCTCCTTCTGCCTGGAATATTATGTCATCCCATTCCCTTGCCTCTTGCCAATGCCTGTTCATCTTTCAAGCCTTAGTTCCGCAGAAACCCTCCATGAGACCTTCCTTGGCTGCTTTTATCCTTCTGGAGTCCTCCCATCCTCTATCTTCATTAATGACCCCACCATGTCCTGACATACCGCTACCTTTGTATCTTTAATTCTTAATTATACTTTTTTTATCCATGCCTATCTGCTCTTCCATTTGTATTCTTGAAGTCAGAAATGATGTCTGACTTATTTCTCAGAGCATGGAAGAAAGCACACTAATTAATGATGAATGGAAGATAGCTAAACAGAGAGCAGGATCCAGTTGCTCGCAGACAGGATGAATGTGAAAAACAAAAAACAAAATAAAAAAGCTTGGTTTTGTGACTCTCTTCGATAATGTCCAACAGCTTCATGATAGAAAGGGAAGAGATGATAGGAAATACTCAGGCTGGAGAACAGAAAATTTGGATCCATTGGAAGAACAAGACATAAAGGAGATTGAGGCTTCGAGTGAGGGCTTTATTAAAATGGCCACGCGAAGGAAATAGTCTGTGTCAGAGGCCGACGAGCCTTCACTTGGCTGGATGAGCTGCCCAGACCAAGGCACTTCAGGAACTGGAGGACCAAAGGCAGAATCAGTAACAGTGAGACAGTGGGAAGACAAGGAGGAAAGGAACATTTTAGAACTCAAAATTTTGGAGACAAAGTGGTTTGGGGTCATGACAAAGTCCACAGCGCAGTCTTAAAGGTAGGCAGCTTAAGGGGAGGATGATGAAATCAGTTCATTTTCACTGAGGAAACTGAAAATCTTTGAGATCAGGGCTAGGTAGATTATTACTGGAGTGACCATACATCCTGGTTTCCTTGGGCCCATCCTGAGTGGGGCCTGCTCTTTCAGAATAATTATTCATAACATTTCTTTTACTCTCAAAAATGTGTCCTTGTTTAGATGATAAATTATATGGAGCTATAGTTTTTATTAACCTCTACAACAGCATGATAATACTTAGTGTGGCAAAGACAAACCTATCCTTCTGGACTTTAGGACAAAAATCAGGCTGTCAAAATTAGAATTAATGTGTAGTAGGGATTTAAAGAATAGCTATTGCAAACCATGAGACGGTAACAATGAATGAATTTTTATTAGAATATATGTCACAAATAGAATTTTAAAATTTTACATTAATACACAAAGTTTTAGGTTTTCTGTAGTATGGGTTCTGCCTTTTTATGTTTTTAGAAATAGAGTACATTTTAAAAATTATCATAGCTTAACATGTAGCTAAATAATTTACCTTAAAGGGGAGTCTGTCAACTTCGAGATAGTCTCCAGTATAATTGGAGCATTGCACAGGGGAAAGAACGCAGGGTGAAAATCAGAGGACCTAGATCTGCTTCTTCCCAGCTAACACGAAAATAACCAAATTAATTATCCTCTCTAAGCCCATTTCCTCCCTTGTAAAAGGGGATAATGATATCCATCTGACCTTTCACAGGGGTTGTGGTGAGTACCAAATGAAATAATGGAAAATTTGTTAAAAAACTGTGCTAATATAAGCATATGAAGTGTCCTTTATTCTTTTTTTAAAAAATGAGATTCCAGGTGAGTTATTAGAATTTTTGTCTTGAATTAACTTGAATATTTTTGCATAACTATATAGTTAACAAATACATTTATCACCATGAATATGTGAATAAATGTATCGCTCATGACTTACAAACTTGTTTCAGAAAATGGAATATAGGAAGAACCCTGGGAGTAACTGAAAACCGCAGTCACTGTGTTAGATATATGTCCTTTCATTTTACATGAAAGATAGAATAATTAGTGAACCAAAGGGCTGATGAGAAAATGAGGTAATTTTTTTGAGACAGAAATATCCAATTCATTCTTTATAAGTGTTTTACCTATTAAAACTCCCAACCTAGCCATCAGAAGGTCAACCGTTTTATAGATTAACTCACTCAACCCGTGTCAGAGGTTAGAAACTCTCTGGTGAGAACAGCTGTTAGTTATTTGTCTTTCTGCATCAAAGATGCAAGAAGATTCTTTAGTAAATTAGGGAGGAATTAAGGAGATGAAATTAGTTCCTAGTGTAAAGAAAATATATACCATAACACTAGTTTCCCTATAATGAAAGTAGGAAGTATTAAAAATTAATTGGAGGAGTAAAGCTTCCTAGAAAATCTGTTCCTGATGGTGAAGCATATAAAACTATTTGATTTTTTTAGATTATGCTTAGGGCATTTTATTCTAACTTTGAAAATATATCAAAAATGGTATTTAAAACACCAGATATAAATTTATATTGGAAAATGATTTTTCATGCAAAATACAGATTTTTCAGGGAGTAAACTCAACTTTAATTGTTAAAAAGAGGCAATTTATTCTTGTACACAATTTGCAAGTAAGTTGCAGCCTAAAATAATAGGAAAAGAATGTAGACTTTGTGAAAATGAATATACTTTTATAAGAAAATGAATATATTTTAATTCCAGCTAAGGCCTAGGATCTGTGCTAGGCATGTTATATAGATTATGGCATTTAATTCTTATAGCTATTTATTAGGAGGTAGGGGTAATTCCCACAACCACTTTTTATTAAGAGAAGATACAGCTAGGTTAAGTGAGAAGCAATGGTAAGCAGAATTCCCAAGATTCTTTTCACTTTTCCCCCATTCCAGTCCTCTAGTTATTTAGTCAGACATGTATTTAAGTAGTGTTATGAAGGGATTTTGCAGTTGTAATTAAAGTCCCAAGTCAGTTGACCTTAAGACATGGAGATTATCCAAATGGGCCTGATCTAATCACATGAGCCCTTTAAAACGCAGTTGTGGGAATCAAGAGAGAGTCGAAGTGGAGAAGCTTGCTCTTGCTGCTTTGAAGAGGAAGAGGGCATGTGAATGTGGGCAATAAGGATATGAAAATATGTGTAACATCATTAATTATTACAGAAATGCAAGTAAAACCACAATGAGATATAACTATATACCTAGAATGGCTAAAATTGGAAAAAAAATGATAATGGTAAGTGTGGGTGAGGATATGGAGCAACTGTGATTTTCAGGCATTGCTTGGTGGGAATACAAAATGGTATAACTTTGGAACACGGTTTGGAAGTTTCTTATAAGTTAAGCACATACTTACCACCTGACCCAGCAATTCCGCTCCTAGCTACTTATTCAAGAGAAAAAAATATATATGTCCAAACTGAGATCTAGATGTGAATGTTTATAGCAATTTTAATCATAATCAACCAAACTGGAAACAACCTGTCAACTGGTGAATGATGTATGAGCCGTGGTACATCCAGATAGTGGACTACCACTTGGTAATAGGAAGGAATGAACTACTGATGCACACAGCAATGTGAGTGAACCTCAAAAACATTCAGCTAAGCGAAAGAAGCTGGATAAACATGACCACATATTGTATGAGTCCATAAGACATTCTAGAAAAGTCGAACTAGATGAAAAGCTGATCAGTGGTTACCAGGGGCTGGGGATGGGGGAGGTGATTGCAAAGAGGCTTCAGGGAACTTTTGAGGATGATAAAAATATTGCATATCTTGTTTGTGGTGGTGGTTACATAACTATATATGTTTATAAAAATTCATTCATCTATACACTTAAAAAATTTATCATATATAAATTATACCTCAGTAAACACGATTTAAACTTCTCCCTCCCCCAGAAAGAAAATATAGCACATGGTTCAAACAAGGGACTGAATGATTTCCCAGATGTAATCCCTCTCAAGGAAATGTGGCTTCTTAAATACATAAGGGCAGGAAACTCATACATGTGCAAAACTTTACAACCGTGGCTCATGCATTAAAATTCAGCTTCCATACACATTTCCTTGTCTGGTCTATTGAATCCATGTAAAACTTAAAAAAGAATATTTTAATTAAATATAAGAAGCCAGAGATGAATTAAGATAGCCTAAAAGAAAAACAGGAAATGTTCTCACATCATCTTCTTGAAAAATGAACTCAGATAAACAGTTTGATGCACAGTGAATAGTATATTGAGAATTACACAATAGTGTGCTGAAATGAGTGTAATTTATCTTGCTCAACATTCAGGAATAGACTTTTAAAGGACTTTTTTTACTAAAAAGAGAAACATTTTCATGCGTCTAAAGTGCTCTAAGCTCCTCAGAGAAAAATGCTAAGTACAGGGTATTATTATTTCATGAGCTTTGGGCTTACTTTGACAGTCATTATAGTTGTTCCATTTATAATATGCTGGGACTGGCTCCACGAAGTGCATCTCTTGTATGTGCATTTGTAATTCATTAGAAGCACACATTCATTTTGGGAAATGCCCTTTTCAGAGAGATGGGCATTGAACTTGCCAGAAGGCAACTATTTTGCCCAAATTATTTAGTGCCACTGAGGGCATAGAAAGGGTCAGTCCAAACAGGGGCTCTTGGCATGGTGTCTTCCGTATCAAAAGAGGGTCTCAGCAACTTCCTATGAATTACTTGAGAGAGATTTTTGAGAATTTTATTTTGTGGACAGCTCTTTTGAAGATATAATTTGGCAAGGAATTATCATCCTTGCCTCTTATTTTATAGAGGAGTCTGAAGATTGTAATAGGGAAACCATTAGATTAGAAACAACATACTCTTATTTCATTTACAAATTTTATAATCTAAAAGAAAAAAAAAAGCCCAGTCTGATTCTTTAATAAATGCAGCATATTTCATCTGTAAATGCAGTTAGGCTTCTCACTATTTTAATAAGCATTTCTGCCTCTTCCCTTGGGGTTTGTGATCGCAGTCAATAGCCATAAACTGTGAAGCTGTGACAGGATGTTTCATCTCATTAAGGTGCCATGCAACCAGAATTCCTTTGTCCTCCTTCTTATATCTGATTTGTGCTCCTCAAATATGACCTTTAAGGCCTTCGTTGCTTTGCAAACACATTGCATGTCCCAAGGGCACATAATTAAGTAGGTCACATGCTTCCTAGTGCATGTTAGTGCTTGCCTTTCAACACGCATTTCCTCTCTTCCACTGTGGGAAAATTCTCTTATTTCATAAGGCATTCTTGGATAAGTTCTTGGCACTTCCCACAGAAAAAATGTCCTTGATATATCGTGGGAATACTTAAGGTCATTTGGGATTTCATCAGTCCTGAGAATAATTGGTCTCACATTTTTAAAAGAGTAGAGTCCACTCATACTAATTGTAATATTGCCTTAGGCTTGTGTTTCTAGAGGTATAAAGGAGCTCTCAAGGATAACAGTTGCAGCTTTATCCTTTACCAATTAAAGTGTGTCATTTTTTTGGAATAACACTCTCTATGTCACAATAAAAAATAAAAACCATTTCAAATGTATTTTGATAATCTTTGACATTAATAAGTTGATTTGTATACATGCATATGTACCTGGTAGAGTTTCTATTAATTCCTCTTGGAAGTGGTATTTGCTATGCATGCTGTAGGATTTTGCAGTCAGATAAATAAATCTGCATGCTATAATAGTTCATAATTTTGCTTTCATAACTTTTATAACTGAGGGTGAATTTTTAGCAACAAGATAAAATTTCATTTTGTCGACTATAATTATTGAATTGTAAAAGATTTAAAAATATTTAGTACAAGGATATTTTCTTTCTTTTTTCAAATTTATTTTATAATTGACAGATAAAATTATATGTATTTAGTATAAGTAGATTTTGAAGAAAACCAGGATTAGTGGCTCTGTCCCTCCACCCCATCATCACAATTTTTATCTTGTGTAAATTAAGTAAATTTTCTCCACCCAAGTAATCAACTGGATTAATCCAAGACGAAACATTTGTGTTTTAATTAACCGGTCCATTTAATTAAGTTGGCTTGCAAGACTACTGACTTGTTCCTCCTAGTGAAGCTAATCAAGAGATAGCAACAAAACCCAATTGAGTTTTCTCATGATGATCATGTTAAGAAATCAACAGCAGACAAGATGGAGACAATGAAGACCAGAACCCTATAGAGCAGTGCTTCTCAGATTCCATGTGCTTACAAATCACCTGGAAATCTGGTTAACACAGGGATTCTGATTCAGTCACTCTGGAATGGGGCCTAACATTCTTCATTTCTAACAAGCTCTCGGGTGATGCCGATGCTGTTTGGTGTGAGGGACCAGGTTGTGAATAGCAAGGTCATAGACCACCCCAATATCACAGTTTACTATTTGGATAAGTACCAGGGGTTGGCACCCGCTGCTGTGGCACCATTCAAGGCTGAGCTGCCTCTTTTTGTTGCAAAGAAAGGAACACCCAAGGGAATTGTTAGCAATGCACTGGGTTCCAGAATATACCTTCTGGATTCAAATACACCAGTTTGGCTTCTCTCACCTTTATTCCCTGCTAGAAATGTCCTAAACTATAGCTAATGACCTTAAGAGGAATGGCTGGTACAGAATTTGCTGTAAAATATGTTCTCTGTTGACAGTGACAAGTGGAAAATAAGAGCCTAAATGTACTATGGACATAGTCACAAAGAATGATTTACTTGTGGGTCAGGGGTGGGTAGGGGGCTGTGGCAGACTCTGTTTAGGTCTATATGCATACTTGTGTATGCTCGTGTGTGGACTTCTACCCTCAGTTGGGTGTTATTGAACTGCAATGGGCTTCTTTTTTTTACTTTTTCCCTAGGACATGGACTGAAGCTTTAATTTCCAATCTTCTCGAACATAAGGACCTCCTTCTTAATATAAAGGAA
Source organism: Propithecus coquereli (assembly GCF_000956105.1). NCBI lineage: Eukaryota > Metazoa > Chordata > Mammalia > Primates > Indriidae > Propithecus > Propithecus coquereli. Next base: position 1,335,240 of record NW_012154173.1, on the reverse strand, counting down.
ACAAGGGATTTTTTTTATCCAACTAAAAATTCATAATCAAAAGCTTTGAAATGAATTTGTCTTTAATTAATCTTCAGATTACCTACATATATTTGGAAAAAAAAAACCCCAGGATAGCTATGAGAAGCACATTATTCATTTAACTTATAACCAATAGTTTCTCTCTGCAGCCATGGTTTTGGAGGCACTTAAGACGTTCTGGCCGATGAATCTTCTACTTCATCACACCACATTTAGAGACCCTTCTGTTTTGTTTCCAGCATGATTGTCTTCCTGTGAAGAGTAGTGAGCCAGGAAAGATGGACTTACACAGAATCCAGAGAACTGGAGGGTCCTCAAAAATTAGTATTTCGAAAATAGGAAATAAGGAATGCTCAACTTTTCGGTAACATAGTAAATAATGAGGAACTGACAGCAGAATTCAAAGATTCCATTTCAAAGAGTCTTAAGAATGCTTCCAGATATTTTTCTGTTTCTGTTTATTATCTTTGGCTGGGTGATGTTTCCTCATAAATATTAAATCAACAAAGCCTAACAGTAATGTGTTAAATCTTGGTGATTCGGCCAAGATTCTGCCATCAACAGGAGATTTCCATGTTTTAAAATGACAGATCAGTTTCCAATCTTTGATGTGTTCTCTATAACCCATTTCCTTTTCCTCCTAGGCACACGACTAGTCTACCTGTTGAACCTCCAGGACTGCTAATTGTGGCCACGTGACTGTGTTCTAGCTCTGGAATGCGGAAAGAAATGTGTTCCAAGACTGTTTCATAAAAAAAAAAAAAAAAACTCCCCACAATTCTACATGTGCCCTTTTCCCTCTTGTGACTGAGTAGAGAGGACTGAGAGAAGGGGACAAGAAGGAAGGAGGTGTGGTCCCTGGATGATAAATGGAAGAACATCTGAAAAGGAAACTCAACATTGGACTGTAGAGTTGGAGAAAACTAAACTTCTGTTGTTTGGAGGCATTGTACATTTTGGATTTGTTTGTAATGCAGTCAGACTACCCTAAGTGGTACAGGTGGACAATGGGAAGTTGAGTCTAGTTTCAATGTCTGCTGTGCAGATCCTGCTCCTTGTTCTGAGCCAGTGACGCAAAGGGTGACAGTCCAGAAGCCCATGTCCTGCTCAGACCTGCGTCCAGAAACAATTAGAGCTGTTTTCTTTTTTAAAAAATCATTTATCATGTACTTTGTATATATCTATTGCTAAGAAACTTTGTAAATGAGGGGTCTGAATGAATTCACTTGTCAATATTTCTTTTTTGAATGACTTTCTTCTGTTGCAATCTAGAAGATATTTTTATCAATAAGAAAAGGGCTACCATTAGTGTCTTAGTTTATTTTATGCTACTATAACAGAATTCCTGAGACTGAGTAATTTATAAAGTACAGAAATTTATTCCTCTCAGTTCTGGAGGTTGAGGAGTCTAGGATCAAGGTGCCAGCAAGGGCCTGGTCTTGGCTTCCAAGATGGCATCCTCAGGAGGGGAGGAATTTTCTTCCTCATGGCAGGAGAGCAGAAGAGATGAGAGAGCAAGAGGGAGAGCTTGCCCTTTATAATAACACCAATTCTATCCATGTGCGTGGAGCCCTCATGGCCTAGTCAACTCTTAAAGGTTCCATTTCTTAATATTGTTACAATGGCAATTAAATTTCAATATGCGTTTTGGAGGGAACAAACATTCAAACCACAGCAATCAGTTAGTTATTGGGGAACAGCATCTGTTTAATAGCTAGGAAAAAGGAGAAAAGGATTCCTTGTATGTTAAAACATACATTGGACTTAGTCTTTACTAATATTTCCAAGAAATTTGTACTTTCTGAGAATAGATGGGGAAATTATCTTCTGTGATCACTTCTGGAATCTTCTTTGCATACTAAAGAAGTCATGATAATATGTGGAATCCTTCTGTTTCTTGAGGGACCACTCTCTGGACTAGGTAGGCTACCTACGGAAGGACTCTATTTGAAGACATTTTTTTCCCTACATCAAGATTGTGACGTGGTCAGTTATCAAAAAATACTTAAGTTCCTAATTCATTGTATAAGGCTTCTAAGTAGACAGTACATAGACACTAAATTAGAAATGGTTCCTGCTTTTTGCAAACCTGTTCTTTGGACAGACAGAAACCACTAATGTGGACTTAAAAGAACATAGTAAAACCACACAGGTGTCAAACATAGAGTAGATGGCAACACTGAAAAGGAAAACAATCTTTTGTGTGGGAGGATGGCTGCATGCTGAGAACACAGCCCAAAGAATAGAGCATACATATCTTCTTTAGCTCTACTATTTCACTTTAAGAATTCTTAACCCAGAGGCTTCTTTGGCTCTGTGAAGCTTGTGCCATGGTTACTCTCAGCGTCCATGGGATACTGACATGAGGGCTGCCTCTGTAGAATAGAGTAAATGGCAACTCATCCTTGCTGATCGGGCCCCAAGCCTCAGAGCCATCCTCATGGCTCTCATCCTCTCACACCTGTACCCAATCCCTCAGGAAATCCTGTTGACACTACCTTTAAAACATCTCTCACCTGTCTACTTCTCCCACCTTGCCTGCTGCAAGCCTGGACTAGGCACCGTCAGCTCTAGCTTTGATCCTGCAGTACCTCCCTAACTGGTCTCCCCGCTTCAAGCACTTGTTCACCTACACTCTGTTTTCCCTACAGTAGCCAGAGTAATCCTCTCTGATGATATCACTCCTCAGCTAAATTCTGCAATGGTTTCCCAACTTACAGTAGTCTACAGCGATCAGTCATGGTCCACAATGGGGCCCCTGGGCCTCTCTGACTTCACCTTCCAGCACATTCTTCCTTGCCCACTCCATTCTCGCCATCCTGGCTGCCCTTCCTGCTTCTCTGCAAACACACTGAGCATGCCCTCGTGTCAGGGCTTTGTACCTGCTGCTTTAATGCTCTCCCTCCTGTGTATTTCTTAAGGAATGATAACTGCTACAACGAATAGATCCAAAATTCTATGATGCCTTGAACACAGTGGACATTTTCTTTCTTGAATAAGGTGTTGGGCGGGTGGACAACATTGTGTGGGGAGTCCGTCTTCCATGTTGTCATTCCGGAACCCAGGCTAAAGGAGGTTTTGCCATGTTCAAGGTTTCCATGGTTACTCAGGAAGATGCCTGTTTAGAGTGAACCAGAAGGGGGAAAGAGCATGGAGGGGAAGGTCTACGTTGGACAGGCGAAAAGTGGCAGTCATCACCTCCACTCATGTTGCACCAACTGCGACTCAGTCACGAGGCCAAACCTAATAGCAAGGGAGCTGGGACATGTAGTTCAGCATAGGCCAGGAAAATAGAAAGATTCTGGAAAGCATCTAACCACCTCCGTCACACCCTAGTAGCCACATGGATTTCTCTGTCACTTGCTGTTAGGTCTATTCTTAAATATCCCTTCTCAGTCAGACCTTCCAGTCATTGTACAATCACAGCGCCCCACGCCTGTACTCACTGTTCATTTTCTCTATTTTATTTTTCTCCATAGCACTTACTGTCTTGTTCTTTATTTTTAATAATTGTTTCTCTCCTGTAGTGGATTGAAATGTGCCCCCCACCAAAGATATGTCCATGTCCTAATCCTCAGAACCTGAGAATTTGACCTTATTTGGGGAAAAAGGATCTTTGCAGATGTAATTAAGGATCTTGAGATGAGATGGGTCCTAAATCCAATGACACGTGCCTTGATAAGAGAAGGGGTGGGTGAGGCCACGGGTGGGGGGCAGGGAGGCCACATGAAAGAGGCAGAGTTTGGAGTGATGCAGCCACAGCCAAGGGACTCCTGGAGCCATCAGCAGTGGGAAGAGGCACAGAAGGATTCTCCCCTGTAGCCTTTAGAGGGATCGTGGCCCTGCCAACACCTTGATTATAAACTTCTGGCCTCTAGCACCATGAGAGAATAAATCTCCATTGTTGTAAACCACCCAATTTGTGGCAATTTGTTACATCAGTCCTAGGAAACTAATACATCTCCCCTACTGTAATTTGAGCTTCTGGAGGGCAGAGATTTTGTTTTGTTTATTATGGTATTTTCAGTGCCAAGAACACTGCCTGGCATGTAAATACTAGTTGAATGAATAAGCAGAAATAGGGAAACGAATCTCCAGCCTACTCAGAAGATGCAATTTCCATTTTGAATAGCTTTTGAAGTCCTTATGGAATTGCCTTCCCCAGAGCACCCTTTTTGTTCTGATTTCTCCTCATTCTGAGGCCATAGATGCGGTGGTAAATAGCTGAGGTTCTGAATTTTGACAGACTTGGATTCAACCTCTGGCCATGGAATCACTGGCAAGTGTGATATTGGAAAAGTTAATTGATACTCTTTAGCCTCAATTCCTACATTTGTAAAATAGACCACTCATGCCTGAAATTGGTGTGAAGGTTGAATGAGATAATATATGTATCATCATTACGTGCTTGACCATGGAAATGTGTAGTAAATTAATCTTATAATAATGATAATTACTTAGGATTAATAGGGAATACCTAAAATTTTACGGACTCAATAATTTTTAAATTTTAAATTCCTTTACAATAATATTTATAAGAATTTCAAACAAAAAAGTCCTTCCTAAGCACAAAATACTCTAATATTTTAGGATTTGTAGAATTATTTCTGTGTAACTCATATAAGCCATAATAATAATTTCATATTAAATATAGGCAAATTGCTGGGCATTCCAGGTTGTAAAATGAAATCAGCCCAACCTGAGCAGCCTGCCTCACCCACTGACTCAGGAGAGATGAGCAGCTGGCCTCTTGCTTCCCACCTTTTGGCTTGTTGTGTTTAATAGGATTTGCCACAATTTTGCTGTCTCATGAAAATAAATGACTCTGTGCTGTTTACGTTGTGATTTAGTGCTTAAATATCACCTATTGATATTGTGTGCCACTCAGGGATATAACTTTCCAAAAACATAATCATTCATTTGCATTCATTAGCATAGCATTTGAGTGCAGACAAAAATTCATAAGCTACTACATCACTACTGCAAATAAAGAGCTAAATAAATATACCCGAAGGAAGGTCTTTGAAAACATGAGGAAGTGGGTGGGTAAAATCATTAAGTATTGTCAAAGAGGGGGTAAGGAAGGCGGTGTCTTTAGAGGGCAAGGTTAAGTGTTCTTGATCAGTTTTATTATTTTGTTCATTGAACATAAAAATGTTCATTAGACTTTCATAAATTCACTCTCAACCTCAATCTCTTTAATTTTCTTCTAAGGTCCTACATTTCTCAATGGCAAGGTAATGTAATCCTTGGGTTTGGAGACAGAATATATTGCACTTAGAATAAAATCTGGGCTCCTGGGCCTGGCTGAGGAACTCGTGCCGCTCTTCTTCATGGGCACTCTCCCCTCCCATCCCAGGCTGCGGCATAGCAACTTCCTTTCTGTTCCTCAGGGTTAGGTCAACCTGGAACCTTTGGCCCAGCTGGTTCCTTGGCCCCAGAATGCACTTTCCCAGATCCTTATATGGCTGGCTTCTTCAGAGAGACTTCCTTAAATTCCTGCTCACACATCATCTTGGTTTTATGCTTTACCCAGCATTAATGTTTTTCTTGGTATATATGCGCATGTTTGCATGTATGTGCACGTGTGTGTATATGTTTGCCCATTCATAGATGAACTGGGGATCTCCCCAGCCTATTAAAAATAAGCTCCATGAAAACAAGAACTTGTCTGTTATATTTTCAGCTATATACCCGGTGCCTAAAATACTTCTTACTATCTAGTAGATGCTCAATAAATACATAGTAAAATAATCAAGGCAAAAACTTCCTATGTTTATTTTATTGATAGTTTCTCTTCTCAGTCCTACATATTCTAAATTTTGACTTCCAAATTCGAAATTCAGTGAGATATTCCATGTTCTGACTTCTGGAACTACAGAATGATACACAATGTTAGCATGTAATATTTAGCTCTGGAATACTTCTATACACAGGTGTTGGCCAGTAACGTAGATGCGAGGTATATTGCAGACTGTTTGGCTAGGAGATTCAGTAATGTGAATGTTGTCTTAGTACTAGTATACCTTCTACCTTGGCATTCCTGAGAGAGACGCACATGCAGAGAAATGCTGACAAAGAATAGCCAAGGACAGCTTTATTATTAGTGGCGATGGCACCTCAGATCACAATGAAAGTTTGTTGGTAAAATGCACTAGTGTAAGAGGCCATTGACTTGAGATGTGTCAGGCAGAGGTGACACATCTGACAGCTTTATCTTCTCAGGCTCAGATAAAAATCTTGGAATCTTATTATTTTCTGGCTGACGATGTGATACAAATGACAGTAAATGTATGAAAAGCAGAGAGATGGGGTGTTGGCTCGGGCTCCTTCCGTATGGGCGAGGCCTGTTGGTCTTTTACTATCCCAGACATGGAGATTTAGAAAGAAGAACCACACCCAGTAAATATATACTTATATAACTGTGGGGCAGATTCTTAAGAAGTTAAACATTCACTTACTGGACGACCTAGCACACATACTCTTAGCAATTTGCTCAGGAAAAATGAAAACATGAGTTCACACTAAGACTTGTATTTGAAAGCTCCTAGCTGCTTTATTCATAATAGCTAAAAAACAAAATTGAGGAAATATTTGGTGCTGGTGAATCGATAAACAAAGAATAGTATATCCATATAATGGAATATTACTTAGCAATTTAAAAACTCTTCCAGTATATACAATATCATGGATGAATCTTAAAAACACTATATCAAGTGAAAGAAGCCAGGCAAAAGAGACTGCATGCTGTATGATTTTATGCATAAGGCATTCTAGAAAGAGAAAAACTATAGTGACAGAAAGCAGAATGTTTGTTGTGAGGAGCTGGGAGGGGGAAGGAGTTAGGAGAGTACACAGGGAATGTGCAATATTTGGAGTCATGAGAAATGTTCACAATAGTGGTGAAAATGTTCACAATAGTGGTGGCGAATCCACAACAGTGTACATTTGTCAAAGTTCATCAAAATGTACACTTAAAACTGGTCATTTTATTTTATATTAATCGTACCTCAATAAAGCTGATTTTATATGTACACATATATATCTCCTATAATACTCTGGAATCTGATGCAAAGAAAATAGCATGTCTTCATTTTGAAGAACAGGAGAAGAGGGAAGAAGGTAAGCTTTTTGTTCCCATTTAAAAGAACAGCCTCTGGGGCATGTTCTCGAAAAATTACAATGGCTGACACACTTTCTGTTTCACTCCACATGCTTCTGAATGGTTCTTCTCATTTCACATTTTGGAATTACAAATTCTTCTTTGTGTCCTTTAATGACATATTTTCTGGCTAGCATTTTTTTCCCCTTTAAACATGGTTGGGGAAGGGGCATGAGGGGGAGTGAGGAGTGGCAGGGTTATGCTCTTTCTAAGAAACAGGAAATGCATAGTCAAGGATTCTCATGGTTTGTGTGAGTAAATTGTGACCTGAACTGGATGTGACTTTGCCTGATGTGTTCCTTACATATTTAGAGTGGCCCCATTACAAAGGTCCCACTATATGGCGATTTCGGTAGAGCTTGTGTTTTAAACCAAGAATTGTAGGAGGATCCCTTTGATCTACTTGATCTACTTGGGAAATCCTTCTGAGAGTGAATTTCATTAGAGTTAGTACTACTAACAAATATGATTATTTTAGGTCTTAGGCAAAATTTGCTTGAGTTTGGCTTCAACCCATTTGAAGAACTGAATAACAAATGACAGAGGTCTTGCTTTATAAATTTATTTTTTAGACTATGTTTCTACCTGCCAAATATTTATACCTAAGATTTGTACCTATTTAACCTAAGTTAATGAGTTGAAAATCCGACAGCGTGAAGGAGAATGTAAACGTCAACCCAGGTTAGGCTCGTTGTGCCTAAACCAGACCTTTTCTGGGGTAAGGTCCTCTCTCTGCCCCTGGTGGGTATTCATACCCTAAAATAAGATGTAGCACTCTAGATTACTGTAGCAGACAGAGGTACGGCTGTTTGATACCATAGATATCGTCAATTAAATAAGCCAGGATTACAATACCTCCTCCTCTGTGAAGGAAGGAATGAGAAGACACATATCCTCTTTAGTTTTATTTTGTCAATTTTACATTTTCAAATATGTGGGAAATGATTTTAATTACTGGTTTGTAATTCTCCACTTTGAAAAATGAAAAAAAAGTTTCTTTTTAAAGCTTAACTACATAAGGAAGAATATTATTCCTGTCCCAATCTGCTAACATTGAAGGGAAACAGCTGTTGGTAACCATTGCTAAATCCCATGGCTTCCAAGATTTGACCTCGCCCAGTCCAAACTCTATCCAAGCTGGGCTGGTTCTGCCATCTAGTGACTTCCTTACTGAACTACATTGGCAGGGCACTACCTAGGTTGGTCTGCTCAAGCCCTCAGAATTAATTTTAATTTAATGCCATGCGAAGTTTTGGCCATCATGTCCTTTCATTCTTATCTATTATCTGTGCAATCTTGGAAAAATTTTTTAGTACTTCTGTGACTCAGTTTATTTATCTGTAGAATGGGGATAAGGACCTGCCGCCTATGGTTTTTAGGAGCCTCATGTGAGATAATGTATGGAAAACTCTTAGCAGAGTGCCTGGAGCAGGTAAATCTTGAAAAAAGACTTGACGTTGTTATATTTATAATTATAGCTGTAATTATGCAAACCCAGAATTGAAAAAAATAGAACAACTCCCGAGAAATCAAATTATAGATATACGAGTATTTCAGAATAAATTGAGTATATAGTATTTAAAGCTTGGAAGAGGAACGAGTTTATTTAGGCTTTCGCATACACTGCCAACAAATGCATTATTGCAATTACACTTGCCTCGTTCCAAGTCTCTCCCCATCTCATACTGAATGCTCCCACCACAGCAGATGACTCATTACTCTGTGTGCATTTTAATGTCTTTCTTCTTCTTTCTCAAGTTTCTCCTTCACATTTTTACACTTCAAAATCTTTAACTTCCAACTCAAATGTCAGCTTCCAGTGCACACTCCTCTGGTGCTGTCACGTGGCGTTTAAGCCTGCGTAGCCCTTTCTTTTCATCTCTATTACAGCGTGCGACCCAAACAGGCTGCACAGGACAGATCCAATGGGGTGTACGTGGCCACGTAACTCGAGGCTGAAGAGCTGCCATCAGGTACTGTGCATTATCCTTGTATCTTCTCTCCCCGACCCCAGCGCCTAACAGAAAGGCTTCACACAATAGGTGCTCCATTGGAACTTGTTGAGCTGAAATTAGAGCTTGGCAAATATTTTACAGTGACTTTCTATAAGGGCCGAATAACTCACAGAGAGGCCTCTAATGTGCATTGGACTAAATTGGCCTAATGGTTTGCATTGTTAGGTTTGGTCCAGCAAAATATGCTTTTATATTAAAAAATTAAGCAATATTTATAATAAAAGATTTCATTAAAGAACATTTAGAAATCATTAAAAAGTAAAGAAAAATCATGTTTGATGTATTTTAAGCATTTTTTCTGTAATTGTATTACATGGCTGTGATAATTGTCTATTTGCAGCTATATACTCTGATTTTAAATTTAACATATTTAATTTTCCCATTATACTATATGCACACTAAGAACAGAACTCGAGAAAGCAGAATTCCACTAAGTCAATGTACCATAGTGCGCTTAACATGACTATGCATTTAGCTTGTTTGTAATTTTTTGGCTGTTGCATATAACACCACAGAGTAAATCTTCAGGCATAAAGGTGTTCCTTTGTCTGAGATTATTTGCTTTCATGAGTCCCAGAAGTATAATCTCTTCTGCCTTTCTTATCATAGTAAGCCCCAATGGACCAGGAATTGACATATTGTAATAAGCGGGATGATCTGTCCATTGAAAGATAACCAGAAAATGATTTTTGACTTATGGTGCCTCCAGGTCACTATTATGATCTTTGACTACACAGAAGTTATTGTAGATACGAAGAAAGGCTTTGGGATATCAGGCAGAATAGGCATGGAGAGCATAATGTTTTCTAAAATCATTCTCTGATATGAAATTGTTCCTTCATTTTTCTTTGTGTATGCATGTGTGTGTGTATTTTGTCCTTTCATTTTAAAGGTGAAATATTGAAGCCCAGTACATGGTATCTGACTTTATATCTTTCTTCCACAAAGAATGATTCCTTTGGTTCATGGATTTATTCATGCATACATTTATTTTACAAATAGTTATTGATGTTTACTCTGCTGGGCACTTCTACTAGGTGTTAGTTACCCAGAGATTAATAAGACACATTCTTGAAAGGATTTTATAGCTCAATGAGAAAAGAACAAATAAACAAACAATGATGATGCCATATGAAGCTTACTTTAATAGAAGTAAGAACAATATGGCATTGGGAACAAAATGGGAGGATTAATTCTGTCTGGGATAACAAGGAATCTTCACAGAAGAGCTTATATTTGAGTCTTGAATGATGGTAGGAGTTTAAAAGATGGGCTTCAGGAGAATTCCAGTGAGACTGACCAACATATTCATGGATGTGAACATGATGTGGGAAAATTAAAACTTTCTTTGTGACTGAAGGGAGGGTTTACAGGGAAGGAAGGAGCAGGGAATCATGCAGGAAAGATAGAATGAGGCTAGACTATGAAGGGTTTTATATTTTTATATTCCAAGCTAAAAGTCTGTATTTTAAATTGAAACCTATTAGAAGCTATTTAGTTTGTTTTTAGCAAAAAAAAAAAAAAAAGAAAGAAACAAAAAAGGAAAGAAAAAGACACTACAATGATAGCATTCAGTAATTCAGACTTTGAGATTTTATGTCAGGCATGTTACTTGAGCATTTTACATGAGACATTTTCATAATACTACTAGGAGACAGTATGGCTATTTTCTTGAATAATATGGAAGAAGAAAATGAGACTTGGAGAAGTTAAGTAATTTGTCCAAGGTCACACAGCCAGTAAGTGGGCAAACAGAAACATAGACCTGGGCATTGCTGATCACAGAGCCCAGCATCTTAACCACTATGGTATTGAGCCTTTGGAGTAGTATTTTAGAAAGATCCCTTGGGAGTCTGGAAGGAGATCGTTTATAGCAGAGAGAGTCAGAAGTCAGAGAACCCATTTGGGAAGCTATTGCAAGAGTACAGGACAGAGGTGATGAGGCCCAGACCAGGAGGGGTAATGGAGGCTGAGAGGCTGGAAAAGTATCAGCTACTGGTATGAGGCTTGGATAAACAGAAAATCATTGCAGTTCTGGAAAAAATAAGTACATTTCTCTAAATAGACTCAAAATGCCCCCCTTTGTGGTACCTTCCTTTTAGGGACTATCTTTCATAATGCTCTGAAGGAAAGCTATCCATCTCTGATTAGTCCTGGATAATGACATTTCTCTCAAATCTGGCATAATTTAACTTTTAATCATGGGGCTGTCTTTAATACTCAGAAATTGTGTTTGAGGAAAATTATTTATTCAGCCATCCATTCAATATGTTGCCAGATCCTGGGGTACACAGAGATGGATGACTAAATACCTTTCCTTAAAATGCTCTCAATTAAGAAGGGTCCCCATAAGACCCACACAAAATAATCGTTAACACTGACAAAATGCACTCAATGTTCTGAGAGGTGATGACAAAGCATCCTAGAAGTCCCGAGGGAGAGAGGACTGCTCTGGCTGTGGCATATGGACAAAGTCCAGAGACCTTGTTTTGTGGTAGAAGCTTGCATTTAAGTTGGACAAGAAGGATTTTGAGGAGAGTGAGAGGATGATGCATTCCAGGTGGGAAGAAGAGTTTCATCAAGGAAGCCGAGGAAGGCAAGTGTTGGGTGCGTGGGAGGAGAGCAGGGTATGATCCAGTTTGGTGGGATCCGGTTTGGAACGTGCACACGAGGAACAGGAGGCAAGACTGGAGGGGTCTAAGGGCACAGCCCCAAATTTCAGAGCAGGGCGTTATGATTGGTACTGTTCTTTTTGGAATCGTAACTTACAAGGAGTGTGGAAGTGAATTCTCTAGATGAAGGGGAAACGTTTTTACTGAGAATCACTGGGCCATACATCATTCTGGATCTTACACCTTAAATATCCACACAGCCTTGACAGGGAGCCCCTGGCACACAGCAGATGTTCATTAAATATTTACTGAATAAATAATTGACTCTGTCCTTCCCTCTCTGTGTACGATAGAGAACGAGACTTGCTTCTGAACAAGTGCACATCTTCTAGAGAGGTGATCTAAATAATGGCTAGGAGTCACAAGTGGCTCCATGACTATACTTACGACACATTGCCAAGCCTCTCTCTCTTGGCCCCATTTCCTTGTTTATAAAATGGGAACGAAATTAGAACCTACTAATAAGGTTGTGACATTTTAAAAGTCTAGCATAGAAAGCAGTCCACAAATGTTAGCTGTCATTCTGGAGATGTTAGAATTCCAATTTAGCAACCAGAGCTGTTCTCTTAGGCTTCTGGCATCAGTAGGCCCATCAAGAGATTAGTCTACTTTTTTTTCACATCTGTCCGCCTGCCATTTTATTTCACTCCTAGAAATGCATAAACCAAAGAATGATAAACATAAAACTCATCACTTTTCTTGCCCTAACTGATTGAAACCCTCTCCTGGCAGGCTCCAACGGGCACGCTCACTAGCTGCCTGCTGGCCTCTGTCGGCTCTTGCAGCACACTGCCCCGGCCATCTGGTCCTTACTAGGTGAGCCATATGGAACTTAGCTCCCACTTCTCCGGAAAAGCTTTTTTCTTCCGTGGGTTCTCTGCTTGGCTGCACTTTCCAGTTCTATGGAATCAAGCATGGATGCAATAACAGTTTCCTTATCCTCCATCCTTGAAAGGAGAGTCAATGACTTAAATTTTATTAGGAATGTCTTTAAATCCTACATCTTAACTCATGTTAAATAATGAAACTCTACTTCAAACCCTCTGACATCTGTGACACAAGGCAAATAATTCAGAAATCAGTTATATAATTCTTTCCTACAACTGTCCCTGTTCGCTACAAAGGGAATACTGTTACATTTTCTTTCCTTCTTTCCTCGGATACTTTGAGCTGCAATTATCTGCTACCAAGCCTAGAACAGCAGGGACAGCCATGCTGAGATGATTAGTTCTTAACCGTTGTGGGTTATTAGCGGCATAGAAAATGACATGCAAAGTTCCAAGATATGGTTTGGCTCCTACTGTGATAATCTCAGTGAGATTTACAAATACTGAGGAGATTTCTAAGCTTCTCTTGAAACTCAGGGCAAAAATGCTTCCTTTTTAAAAGTAGAAGCTTAAGTTAAATCTTAATCAGTTCTGAAAAATAACTTTTGAGGGTATTGTTTAAATAAGTAAGAGTGTAGGATTGCTTATTTAAATATATGGATGACTTAGAAATTTTAAAAAATGGAACAAAAGTCAGAAGATGCAATCTTAGCTGATTTTCAGCAAAACCGTGAAGTGAAACAAGTAGGTCTTCAGCTGACTTAAACCCTTTTCCACCCTTCTCAGTTTTTTTCTCATTATGGCTGCAAGTCACTTATAAAGCATATTTTTTCCTATCATAAGAAAAAATATATTAAGATGCTAGCACGTTAGGATAAATTAATTAAAAAATGTGGCCGGGTGCGGTGGCTCACGCCTGTAATCCTAGCTCTCTGGGAGGCCGAGGCAGGCGGATTGTTTGAGCTCAGGAGTTCGAAACCAGCCTGAGCAAGAGCGAGACCCCATCTCTACTAAAAATAGAAAGAAATTAATTGGACAACTAAACATATATAGAAAAAACTAGCTGGGCATGGTGGCGCATGCCTGTAGTCTCAGCTACTCGGGAGGCTGAGGCAGGAGGATCGCTTGAGCCCAGTAGTTTGAGGTTGCTGTGAGCTAAGATGACGCCATGGCACTCTAGCCCAGGCAACACAGTGAGACTCTGTCTCAAAAAAAAAAAAAAAAAAAAAGTCAGACCCCTGAAGACAAAAAATTAACATGCTTTACAAAAAACATTTCCAAGGAAGAAATAAGCAATTGATCTTCATTCTCACCATGGGATAATCTTCATCTTCTATTCCTTTTCTTAGGTAGTGATTCTTCTTCCATGAAAGACAAAAGCTATTTTCCCTCCATTTTTTTCCAGGGCAGAGTCAGCACACTTACATTTCATATAATATAGCTATTTGGGTCCAGCTTACTGAGCTCAGATCATGCCCAGTTACAGGCACAATGTTTGGACCTACTGGGTGTATGATAAATGAATTTATGTTGAATGATATTGTACATTACATCACTTACTACGGAACAGAGAGCCTGGCATGACCTGAAGGCATCTCTGGAGTTATTCCTGCAAAGAAACTTAGATCTTATATTTGAACTCCAAAGAGGTTCCTTATGGTTTTGTGGTTCTCAACCTCTCGTGTTTACGCATGCTTTAAAGTTCTCAAATTTTTGGTGGCCCATTTTAAGGGATTAACAGAATAAGTGCTAACTAATTCATCAATAAGTACAACCTATAGCTAATATTTTGCAGCAAGGCATTTAGGGGTCAGGGCAGGCCCCCTGGGATGGTGTGGGCAGGAGGCACTCTACTCCTAGGGTCCACCCCATGTAATCTCCATCAGCATTTCCCTTGCCGCAAGCACCCCAGATAACATGTAGTATAAACAAATGCTTGTTCTAGCTATGCAAATGTGGTTTGCATGTCTCCTATTTTCACCTTTCAAGCAAATAACCAACCTATAGAAATTCAGTAGTCACTGCTGAGCACTTTGAGATCCACTATAACTTATTAATATTTCTGGGTGCGGTGGCTCACGCCTATAATCCTAGCACTCTGGAGGCCAAGGAACGGGGACTGCTTGAGGTCAGGAGTTCGAGACCAGCCTGAGCAAGAGTGAGACCCTCCTCCTTCCTCCCCCGCCCCCCCCCCGTCTCTACTAAAAATAGAAAAAATTAGCCTGTAGTCCCAGATACTTGGGAGGCTGAGGCAGGAGGATTGCTTGAGCCCAGGAGTTTGAGGTTGCTGTGAGCTAGGCTGACACCGCAGCACTCTAGCCTGGGCAACAGAGCGAGACTCTGTCTCAAAACAAAAACCAAAACCAAAACCAACTTACACAATTTGGGAGTTCTTTATGAAAAAATAATAAAATTACTAATATAGAATTAGCTACAAAAATGAATAGTTACTTAGAATGCTTAAATGACAACAAATTACAAATTTTAAAAAGCTGACATATACCCCAAGTATCACAAAATCCACAAAAATAGTATAATTTTTCAAGTTAATTAACTGCTTGATGCAACTCTACTATTTTTGATTGCATATTCTGATTATTTCTTTATATGACAAATGATAAAATTTCAGAGAATTTCCATTTTACTCAAACAGCAACCAATTTCAAATACTCTTGCATTGACAACACTCATGCCCCAGTTGGCTATCAATGCCCCCTTTGTGGTAGCATATTATGAATCTTACGCTATCTCAATCAATGATGGTATTGCCTTCAAATCAGCAATTCACTGTGTTCATATGATTTACTCCTCTTTACTAACTTGGTTATCAAATAATCCAAAAGTTTGGTCATTATTTCTTTTCAAAATTTATCTCTTCCTTTTAATTAATTATGGCTTTTGGTATGATCTGAAATTTTTAAAAATATATAATTAGCTTCTAGATGTCAGAATATCTCATCTTTATTGCTTTGGTTTCATATTCCATTAATTTTTATGTGAATTTTCTCTATATTCATTAGTAAATAAATGTTAAGATAATAAAGTATTTATATTCATCTAACTTAGTAGTCTGTAATTTCTTACTATTCTATTGAAAAACTTTTTCAAATTGCAGTTAAAATGGCGTATGTAAACTTCATCAACTTTTTGAATAAACTCACTGTGTTGAGGTTTTACTTCTAAGTCTTCAAAAATATACTTTAGATCCTTAAAGTATTATTGTTCCCAGGCTCTCAGTCTTAAATAGCTTTATAATGAACGTATTATCTCATATCCAGAGCACAAAAAACACACGTTGTTAAAGAAAAATCCAAATCACATGTGTCTCAAAATGTTCCATCTCCAAAGAGTATAAGCAAACAAAAAAGTGTTGCAAAATTTGAAGTAGTCAATGATTTCAGGTACTCCAGAGGCAGTTTTCTCCTTTACTGATGAGATTAAGTGGTTGAGTCGCATACTGCACACATTCTTCAATTTATGAATGTTTTAAAGAGCACTTACAGCCATTTGTCTTCACCACTGTCATTTGCTAGTCTCTATATTAGGTACTTTATGTGCATTACTATTATTATCTCTATTTTATAGATGAAAAAATAAGACTTGAAAGTGTATGTATCTAGCAAATGTTTGAGCCAGAATTCAAGCTCAGAAACTCTGAATTTAGGGCTCAGGCTCTTAATTACTACAAGATACTGCTTTCTCTGATTGCTGTATTAACAGAAGTGAGAAGAAGATTTGCAAGGAGGAAATGTTTGCCCTGAAGTTCTTGAAATATTTGCATTGCCTTCACCTAGGGGTATGTGGAGCAAGGAAAACACATTTAGCTAAGGCTTACAGGGTCCATTTCCCTCCCAGGCCCCCAGGGCTTGTTCTAATGATTAATTGGATTGTGGCAACCATTGTTAGCCTCTGAGACCTGCAGAGGGAGCACATAGGCTTTAAGCTCTCACACTGTTTTGCCAGCTATACAAGACACAACTTCCTCTATTGCAAGGACCGTAGTGTATTGCATTCTGCCCCTGAATGACCAAGTGACCGTGACTTTTGTTAAACTATGTCACCTCTCCGGGCTGCAGATTCCTTATCTATAAAATTAGAGAACTACATTAAATGGTCTCTGAGGTTCTCTTTAGCTCTAAAATTTAATTGCAGTGCCAGAACATGAGATATACCTGGTACCAAAGACATTTATTCATCTTTAGTTGCTGAAGTAATTCTGTTTAGATATGGAATCGTGGTTCCAGGAAGAATATAGAGTAAAAGACAAACCAAACTATTCCATCTTCCCCAAAATTCTGGTTTACTAATTATGTTCAAAATTAAAATGAAGGGTTTTGAAATTAATATGCTTTATCATATAAGTAAGAATATTATGTAAGAACTCTTAATACCACTAATGAAACAATAGCAATAATAATGTCTTTGCTTGCATTCCTATTGGTTATGGCAACCAGATTTATAAGTTCTGTAAATTCAGTTTAGAAACTCAATCAGTATTATGACTTGTTTACAAATAAATGTTCCTGACTCAGAATTATAAATGACCAATAAGCTCATGAAAATGTTTCATCACCAACAATCAAGGAAGTGAAAATTACAGCAATGCAATACGATTTTCTGTCCCTCATACTGATAAAGGTTGAATGGAAGTGTAACTTGGCAAACCTAAGGAAAAATTTGGTGATATATTTGGAATTTTGTATACACTTTGACCCAATATACTTTATCTCTAGAAATTAATTTATCTTAAACAGAGAATAATACTGAAAACTATAAAATATTGCCAAAAAAATGAAAGAACTAAATAAATAGACATCCTGTGTTTGTAAATTGGAAGACTTAATATTGTTATCGCCTAAAGTAATCTTCAGATTCAATGCAAATCTTATTAAAATTCTAATGGCAATTTTTGTAGAAATGGAAAAACAGATCCTCAAATTCATATGGAATTGCAAGGGGCCCTAAGTAGCCAAAACAATCTTAACAAAGTTGGAGGATTCATACTTTCCAAATTCAAAACTTACTCAAAGACAGCAACAAAACAGTGTGGTACTGGCATAAGGATAGACATATAGATGGTCATACACTGGTGCCCTGTTATCCAGTTTTGCTTTCCATGATTTCAGTTACCTGTGGTCAGTTGTGGTCTGAAAATGTTAAATGAAAAATTCCATACATAATTTATAAATGTTTAATTGTATACTACTCTAAGTATTGCTATAATTATTGTATTTTATTATTGTTGTTAATCTCTTAGGGTGCCTAATTTATAAATTAAACTTCATCATAGGTATGTATGTATAGAAAAAACATAGTATATAGGGTTTGGTACTATCTGTGGTTTTAGGCATCCACTGGGGATCATGGAACATATCCCCTGTGGATAGGTGGGACAACTATATAGACCAGTGAAATAGAGTTGAGAGTTCAGAAATAAACCCATACATATAAGGCCAATTTCTTTTTGACAAGAGTGTGAAGACCACTCAATGGGGGAAAGAATAGTCTCTTCAGTAAATGGTGCTGAGATAACTGGATATCCACATGTAAAAGGATGAATTTGGACCCCTACCTCACGCCATATATAAAAATTAACTCAAATTGGATCAACAAACTAAATAAAAGAGCTAAAAATAATAAAACTATTAGGAAAAAAAGGGTAAATTTTCATGACCTTGAATTAGGCAATGGATTCTTAGATATGACCCTTAAAGCATGAGCAACAAAAGACAAAAATAGATAAATTAGACTTCATCAAAATTAAAAACTTTTGTACAGCAAAAGACAGTTTCAAGAAAGTAAAAAGAGAAGCTACAGAATGTGAGAAATATTTGCTTATCATATATCTGTATGTGTATATCTGTATATAATCCAGTATGTATGAAGAAGCTCAACAACAAAGTAACCCAATTATAAAATGGGCAAAGGACTTGAATAGATATTTATCCAAAGAAGATGTACAAATGGCTAACAAACACATGAAAACAATGTTACTAGTCATTAAGGGAATGCAAATGAAAGCCACAATTAGGTACCACTTCACACGCGCAAGGATGTCTATAATAGGAAAATGAAAAATAATAAGCACTGGCAAGGACATAGAGAAATTGGAATGCTTGTACATTGCGGATGGAAATGCAAAGTGGCTCAGCCATGTGCAAAACAGTGTGGCAGTTTCTCAAAAAGTTAAACATGGAATCGCCTGCAATATGATCCTGCAATTCTACTGCAAGGTATATACAATTGACCCTTGAACAACATGAGTTTGAACTGCATGGGTCCACTTAATATGTGATTTTTTTTCAATAAATATACTAAAAATTGTTTGGAGATTTGTGACAATTTGAAAAAACTTGCAGATGAACTGTATAGCCTAGAGATATTGAAGAAATTTAAGAAAAAGTTAGGTATGTCATGAATGCATAAAATATGTGTATATACTATGTTATTTTATCATTTTCTATTATAAAATATACATAAACCTATTATAAAGAGTTAAAATTTATCAAAACTTACACACACAGACAGTACATGGTGCCATTCACAGTTGAGAGAAATGTAAACAGACATAAACATACAGTATTAAATCATAACCACATAAAATTAATTGTAATATATATATACCACTGCCATAATTTTGTAGTCATCTCCTGTTGCTATTGCAGTAAGCTCAAGTGTTATGAGTATACACTTAAAATGCCATGTGATACCAATCATCTCCCCTTGAGCAGTTTGTCTCTCCAGTAAATTAAGTATTGCAGTAAAAAGTGATCTGTCATTGTTCTTGTGTGTTTCTTGTGCTCAGTGCAATACTGTAAACCTTGAATAACACTATGGGAACCATACGAATTGCCACTGCTGGAAGTGCTCCCAAGAAGCAGAGAACAGTCATGATATTACAAGAAAAGTTCAAATTGCTTGATACATACTGTGGATTGAGATCTGCAGCTGCAGTAGCCTACCATTTCAAGATAAATGAATCCAGCATAAGGACCTGTTGTAAAAAAAGAAAAGGAAATTCATGAAACTGTCGCTAGAGCTATGCCAACAGGCATGAAAATCTCGCACTTTTTGGAAAATATCTTTTCATTTTATATTAAAAATGCAGTTTTTATGTGGTTGTAGGATTGCTATGAGGAAGGTGTACCTATAGATGCTAATATAATTTGAGAAAAAGTGAAGTTATTATATGACAACTTATAGCAAAAGGAAGGTGCAGGATCTAAAGCTGGAAAATTTAATGCCAGCAAAGGATGGTTTGATAATTTTAGAAAGAGGTTTGGCTTATAAAATGTCAAGATAACAGGAGAAGCAGCTTCTGCCAACCAAGAGGCAGCGAATGAGTTCCCAGGCACCAGTAAGAAAGTCATTGAGGAGAAAGGCTATCTGCCTGAGTAGGTTTTTAGTGCAGATGAAAGTGCCCTATTCCAGGGGCAGGGGAAAGCCACAGAAGACATTTATTAGTATGGAAGAGAAGTGAACACCAGGATTTAAGGCAAGAAGGGATACGCTAACTACTGTTTTACGCAATTGTAGTCAGGTTCATGATCAGGACTGTCCTTATCTATAAATCTGCTAACCCCCAGGCCTTGAAGGGAAAAGATAAACACCAGCTACCAGTCTTTCAGTGATACAACAAGAGGACCTGAACAATAAGAACCCTTTTTCTGGTTTTCCACTGATGCTTTCCCTCTGAAGTCGGGAAGTACTTTGCTAGTAAGGGACTACTTTTTAAAGTTCTTTTGATATTGGCAAATGCCCCTGGCCGCCCAGAATCCCATGAGTTCAACAATGAAGGCATTGAAGTAGTCTACTTGTCCCCTAACATGACATTTCTAACTCAACCTCTAGATCAGGGAGTCGTAAGGACCTCTAAGGCTTATTACTCACAATACTCTACACAAAGAATTGCGAATGCTGTAAAAGAGAATATCATGAAAAGAGAGTATCGTGAAAATCTGGAAGAATTACATAATTGAAGATGCCATTGTTGTTAAAAAAGCCATGAAAGCCATCAAGACTGAAACAATAAATACCTTTCGGAAAAAAATATGTCTAGATGTTGTACATGATTTCAAAGGATTTGTGACAGACTCAATCAAGGAAATCATGACACATAAGATCACATATATGATTCCATGTTTATGAAATATCCAGAATAGATAAACTCATAGAGACAGAACACAGATTGGTGGCTGTCAGGAGCGGTGGGGAAGGAAAATGGGGAGAAGCGGCTTAATGAATAAGCGGCTTTACTTTGGTGTTATGGGCATATTTTGGAACTAGGTAGAAGTGGTTGCACAATATTGTGAATATGCTAAATATCACTGAATTATTCATTTTAAAATGGTTAATTTTATGTTATATGAATTTCACCTCAAATTGTTTTTTTTAAAAGTAAAGTTCATATGTAATGGTATTATGCATGATTTCTTTTGCTGTTTATCTGCATTTTCTAAATTTTAACAATGAGTATTCTTTTAATAATTACAAAAGAATTATTAAAAAAACACCCAAAAAACCCCAAGAATCTCACAATTTAAAATTACCCTTTAAGGCAGCTGGAAAAAATGGCCAAGAAAAATCTAGACATCTTTTTGACACGCTTTTATAAAAATACATTTTTAGACAATATATTAAAATCATAATGTGTATAATTTTCTTCTCTGTTCACTGGCAATTAAGTTTCTTTCCATGTATTGTTTCCCAGAATTCTCTTAAGCAAAATAAAAAGAATGGCAGCAGAAAAGTTCATAGAGTTATTTTAGAACTAGTGCCTTTCGGGGAAAGGATAGTTGGACAAAAGGAACTGGGAGATTGGGATGAAAAGGTAAATTCAAATCTTACTTTTATGAAAGAAACGACGAGCCATTTTGAGAATTAGAGCAAAGTTCATTTCACAGCTACCTTTGTTTTCTCTCCCTTACTCTGCTTGATAAAGAACTGAGAGGAAATAAATACACAACTCTTTTTTATTTTTGCTTTAATTATAAAACTGTTCCCTGAAGAGTCTAGTTAGAGCAGTTGAGTTTTGTTTTGAAAAAATTAGGGAGGCAATAAAGAAGAAGGATTTGCAGTTCTCATCGCTTCTAATTTTCTTCTGTAATGAGTTTTCGGCTTAAATGTGCATGCAGTTTGTCCTTTTTCCTTTTGGGAAAATATATGCAGCAGCAACTCTAGCAGGAGCCAAGTTTCCTTATAGCGCTCAATTTGCTCTGTTGAGGAAAAACATGTTAATGCCAGCCCAATCTGAGAGTGGAAAACATTTGGAAGGCTATGGAAGGTGTTGTTGAAGAGTAGATTGGAGATTTTAATTTTTCTTTTTATGAGCTATTAAACAAAAACATAAATATCTAATAAAATAATTTGATATTGCTCGAGAAAACAATGGCTTAAAGTGTTTCTCAAAGTGTAGTTTGCTGATCACCTGATTCAAAATTTTCTAAGATGCTTGTTAAGAATACAAATAAAAGGTCCAAGCCCAGAACTAATGAAATGTGGACTATAGGAGATGAAACAAAGTCAAAAACAAAACAAAACAAAACAAAACAAAACAACAATACACATAAACACATACATTCTAAGCAAGAGATCAGTAAACTATAACCAGTAGGCTAAATCTAGCCCACTTCCTGTTTTTGTAAATAAAGTTTTATTGGAACATAGCCACACTCAGTCAATTGCTGCTTTTGTGTTACAATGGCGGAGTTGAGAACTTGTGACAGAGATTATACAGCCTGGAAATCTCAAAATATTTTTCCGGCTCTTTACTAAAAAATTTTGCCACCCCTGCTCTAAGCCAATGCCTCTCAAGCTTTATTGTGGATACAAATCACCTGGCAATCATTTGTAACATATGATTCCAATTCAGTAAGTCTGGAGCGAGTCTAAGAGTCTGTGTCTTTACAAACTCCCAGGTGAAGCTGAGGCTGCTATCTTGTAGCTCACATTTGAGCAGCAGTGTTCTAGAGTAGTGGCTCTCAGAGTATGAGAAATGTACATTCTCTGCTCCAAAACAGACCTAGTAGCTCAGAAACTCTCGGACGGAATCTAGCAATCTGTGTTTTATTGAGACAGCCTGGTAATTCTGATGCTTGCCAAAGTTTGAGAACCACTTGTCCAGATTATCCTTATGCAAACTAAAACTTGATAACCACTGTCTTCAGAGAGCCTGAAATTATATGTTTATATTAGATTCTATAATCACTGATTCTCTCCTAAACACAATGTGTTGTTTGTTGATCATAATAATTAAAAGAAGAGATATTGTATGAAATTGCCACTTAATACCACTTTATTTTTCCCTTATATCTTTAGTATGGTAATTTCGAAGACATAAAATTTCAAATGTGTCTTCACTGGCTTAATATAGTTTAATTAATATTTTACTTTTGGGGGGCATCTTCCATTTTTGTTGTTTCTCAAAATAGCTCCAAATGCTATGCCATTTCTGAAATGATCAACAGAGGGAGCTAGTGTTATAACACTAATCCTTCAAGATAGGAGTTTTTCCTCATTGGCTGAATTAATGAAGGAATGGCCCCTTGACTCTTCCTTGAGTAAAATGCTATTGTTTGGCTTTGTAGTTCCTACTGTCCGTGTTATATACAGCCAAACAGCTATATGATATGTTCAAAATGAGTGTTACCTGTAAGCCATTTGATTTGATTACTGTCAACATTCACAGACTCCTTTATATGTTCAAACAAGATTAAAGTCACCAGAAATTATGAAAACACAGATCCTGTTCTCATTAACTATAAGGTTTTGGAGAGAGGAAGGTGTTAACATAATCATGTGAATAAATCTAATAATATGAAATAAAATTCCTTACCAGGATCAGAGAGAAACTGAGACCAACAGGTAGATGGTTTGGTGCATTTCCTAGAATGATATGACAGAAGGAACCAAGCCATGTCACGCCGAGCTGAATGATGTCCCTTACCGCTAGCACAGAAGAAACACAAACTGTTAATCGTAATTGTTGTCAGCAGGAGAGCCAATGTTTGCAAAAGGCAGTGGAACATATTCCCAGAGGTGAAGGACCAGCACACAGATGGCAAGTGAACTATACTAGACCCCTGCCTTTAGTGCCAGGAAGATTTAAATGAGATTTGATTGGCATGGATTCAGGAGTTGGCTTTGCTTATCCAGTCATACAAACTATTGTTAATAATACAGTTTGAAACAAAACATACTGTATTAATTTGGCCTATCAAGTGACATTTCTTCTGATTAAAGAAGCTGTTTTATGGCACATTCTGTATACTGCTGGGCAAAGCACCTAGTGCAGTGGGGACTCAATAATGTTTGGTGATGTAGGAAAAGATGGGTGGAGAACTGACAGGATAAAAAGGTGGTTGGAGTCTAATGTAGGCATCATCAGCGCAAACGAAAGAAAAAGACAAACTGGACAAGCATCACATAGCTAGACTCTGAGGGTTTGATAATTATTTGGATATAGGGATGAGTGGAAACAAAAATGACTGGTGGCAGAGAGATGATGGTATCTTGAGCATTGATAAAAGAATTAGAAAAGTATTATAATTGAGCTGGAGAGGAATGTGTGACAAGAGGTGAGTTTCATCTTAGACCGAGTTGAAGGGCTAGAGCACCACTGAGGTTGAGCTAAATAAGGTCATTGCTATTGCAACTTTAAGGCTTGGACGAGAGGTTTGGAACAGAAATAGAGACTGGAGTTATAGAGATCTTAGGATAGTTTCGATAAATGATTAAAAAGAATATATTTAATTACAAACTTACTGATCCATTCAATGAACATTTAGGAAGACCTAATATGTTCTAAGCACCGGGCTACTGAGGATAATAGGAGCCAACATTTTAGAGTACTTATGATACAGTAGGTGCTTCTTTGGTGCCGGGGATGGAGCTTTGGTGAACTAGATGAAACTTAGATCCCAGTGGGGGGTGGTACAGAAAATAAGATTAATAAGTAAAATACATGGTATTAGACAGTGATAAGAAGAAAGGTGAAGCAAAAAGGTGGGATAGAGAATGTTAGGGTTAGGGACTTTCAATTTTAAATAGAGGTCAGGGAAGGCCTCACTGAGAAAGTGACAGAGAGGGCAAAGGAGCAAGGGTATCAAGGAAACAAAAGTTCCAGGCAGAGCAGCAGGCAGCAGCAGGAACACTAAGTGCAATGCCCTAGGGTAGGAGCATGCCTGGAGCATTGGAGAAATGGCAAGAAGGCTGGTGTTTCTGCAGCAGGGGTAGAGTAGAGGGTGGTGATATCAGGTGGTAGCAGGGACAAGCTCATGTGGGACTTTAAAGCTACTGAAATGACTTCGGATTTTACTAAGAGTGACAGGAGCATCCACTAAAGGGATTTTAGTGGAGGAGTGTTATCATCTGACTTATATTCTGATAATATCACCCAGCTTCTGTTGGAAAAGATAACTAAAGGGGCAGCAGCAGAAGCAGTTAGGAGGCTAATCCAGGCAAGAAACAATGGTGCCTGGGACCAGGTTAGTGGTAGTGGAAGCAGAGACCACTGGTTATATTCTGGATATATTTTGAAAGGAAAGCCAACACAATTTGTTTGATTATGTAGCATGAGAGAAAAAGAGGAATAAAAGATAACACCAATGTTATTTGCCTTGAGTAACTGGAAGGATGGTGTTATCCCTGGCAGAGGTAGAGAAGGCTGAGATGGAATTTGTGGGAAGAAGTAAGGATCAAGGGGGTTAACTGTGAGACATTCAGATAACCAAGTGAAGTCACAGAGGAGGTTGTTTTATCTGGAGTTGTTTTATCTGGAACTCCAAGTCTGGAGTTCAGGGGAGAATTCTAGGCAGGAGATGTAAATGTGAGCATTGTCCTCTACAGATGGTGTTTGCAGCCTGAAGCTGATGAGATCCTCAAGGCAGTGGGTGTAGATAGAGAGAAAAAGAGAACAAAAGCCTGAACTTTGGAACATCTAACATTGAGGGTCTGAGAAAACTAGAGGAACAAACAAGGAGAGGCTGTCAAGTAGTTTATGCTAAAGGAAGACACACATGAAAATAAGTGTATTTGTATTCATTACAGAGGGGTTCAAAGAAGAGAGAGAAGTATCAAGTCTACCAAAGTAGTAGAACATCAAGAAAGGTTTGATAGAGAGGAACCCATTGGAAGTGGGGCAAGGATGAGGATGTTCTAGACAAAGAGAGATGACGTTAACAATTCAGTTCACTGTAGTGGGGTGGTCAAGCGTAATGACCTTAGAGCCAGAGTGTCTGTATTTGAATCCTGGCTCTGCCATTCACTGGCTGTGTGACATTGGTTGAATCACTTAACCTCTCTGGGCCTTAGTTCCCTCATCTATAAAATGAAGATAATAATAGTACACACATCATAGGGTTGTTATGAGGATTAGATAATTTAATATTTGTCAAATTCTTAGATTACATAGCAATGTATGTGTTGCATAGAAGTGTTAGTTAAATAAAAGCATAGAGAATTGGAATTCTATGGAACAATTTGGAATGACAATCGTTGGAGTAGGGGATGGGTAGGGAGAGGAAATCGTTAGTCATAAGGCTGGAGAGGCAGGCTAGGACCAGATCTTCATATCGCAGTAAGGAATTTGTACTTTTCCTGTAAGCCATTGGTCAGATTTGTGTTTCTGAAACACCATTCTTGCAGCAGGGTGAAGGTTACCAAGTGATATGCTGAGGTCAGAGGCAGAAAGATGAGTAAGAAGATGGAACTGAGATGGAATGAAGAGAAAGAGCAAGACTGAATGAGCTGCAGGGCATTAGGAAGATAAAATCAACTGGGCCCGATCACTGGTTGGATATGAAGAGTGAGGAAAATTGAAAAGGCTGAAATGACTCCCAGATTTTCAGTTGTGTTACTGCTTAGCTGATGATCCATCCTGTTAGCAGGAATATAGGAGGTAGAATGTGTATTAAAGAAAGATAATACTTCTGTTTTGTGAATGCTGGGGTTGAGATAATACTTCTGTTTTGTGAATGCTTCTGCGGCATTCTGGCTAAGGTGATCAGGCACTGTGGGACTTGGAAGCGTGGAATGCAATCTGATACATGGCTGTGACTTCAGCAGAGGAGTCCAGGCTGGACACACAGGTTCAGAAGTCATCGTCACGTCGGTGGTGGTAGGAGTCATGAAACTGGTCAGGTATAGGTGTGTAGGATGTGGAATCCAAAGCAGAACCTTGCAAGCATCAACAATTGGAGATGAGAAGGCTGAAAAGGAGACCAAATGTTACAGAGGTAGAAGCAGCAAGAAAGAGGGACTTTAGAAGCCAAGGAAGAGGGAACAGAAAGGAAGATAAGGACTGGAAGCCAAATGCTTCATGTATACAGGTCAAGGAGGCTGAGAACAAAAGAGATTTTATTAGATTGGGCAATGATGAGATCATTGTCTCCTCACCATAAAAGTAAAGTGGTGAAAGCAGGAAGCTTATTATAATGGGTGTAGCAGACACAGCTGGTGTTCCTCCCATATCCCTTTGGCACTCACCATTCCCGTACTTGTTGATGGCTTCCTGTGGCAAGCACCTGTCACTTTCTACCTGAAGGCTTTGTCACCAGCAGGCACCCAGTTTCGTCTTGGCACTGGCCAAATGTGCCAGAGAGTTAATGCCCCCAGGAGCAACCCTCAGTGATTTGGGATGTGAATTGATTGATAAGTACCCCAGTATTCCCACCCCCAAGGAGGAAAAACTCTTAATACCTGTTCTACATAGTTTCCCAAAGATGTTGAATGAGATTCAAATCCCAGGTCTCCCATGGTAGTAACCCACGCATTAACACACCCTATTCTGGCTCTTTCCATTCCTTGACTCACTTCCCCTTTTCCCTAGCAGCAATTATCTCTCAAATAAAACACTCCCATCAAATTCTTATCAGAGTCTTCTGAGGGTTCCCCACCTAAAACATTAGGTAATAAAAGTTTTTTTTTTTTTTTTGAGACAGAGTCTCACTCTTTTGCCCGGGCTAGAGTGAGTGCCGTGGCGTCAGCCTAGCTCACAGCAACCTCAAACTCCTGGGCTCAAGTGATCCTTCTGCCTCAGCCTCCTGAGTAGCTGGGACTACAGGCATGTGCCACCATGCCTGGCTAATTTTTTCTATATATTTTTATTTGTCCGATTAATTTCTTTCTAATTTTAGTAGAGGCGGGATCTTGCTCTTGCTCAGGCTGGTCTCGAACTCCTGAGCTCAAACAATCCGCCTGCCTCGGCCTCCCAGAGTGCTAGGAATACAGATGTGAGCCACCACGCCCGGCCGGTAATAAAAGTTTTAAGGTATGAAAAAGAAGCTGTAATATTTAAACTTGGTCATGAATGGAAAAAGAGAGATGACAGTGGCTAAAATATGACATAGAATCATGGGATATTTTTTCTTTCTATCATCAGAGAAAATCAAGCAAGTTTAATACTGAGGGGAAACAGCCTATTGGAAAAGGTGCACATGTAGGACAAGTAATGAGCTGACTGGCAAGGTCCCTGGGATAGGTAGAAGGCATGTGCTAGCACAAGGAGGGGTGAATAGTGGAGGGAAGAGACACCTCTTTACTGAGTAAGAGGAAAGGAGAGAGATGGTTGCAGTAACAAGTAAGAGTGCAGTGTATTGTGTTCTGGAGGCCAGAAAGCAGAAAGGGACCTCATTTACTAAGGGCGGAACAACTGGGGTGAAGGTGTAAGTCTATTGAGTAAGAAAAATGATAGAAGATGGAGAATACTAGGACGCCTTCATTTAGGTGGTGAATAGAAGAGGAGAAAAATTGAGAGAAGAAACAAGTAATGTAGTAACATGAAAGCCAAGAAGGAACAATTTTAAAGGAGTGAACAAATTGTACAATTTCTTGAATGATCATCAGTGATTTTGGAGATGGGAGTTTCTGTTGGGTCAACAGAATAGAAGCTCAATGGATAAAGGAGTGAGTGGATAGGGAAAAATTAAAGAAAGGCAAACAGATGAGATCTTGATCAGATGATAGTTCCGAAATATACATTCATATCAAGTTAATCGAGAAAGAACCCCATGTTATTTCCAGGAACACGAAAATACCTATATTTAAAACTCATTGGCTATGTGGTTGTATTATATGAAATTGCTTGGATTTAACCACTTTTAACCTACAAAAATGTCAATTTCATATGATTCAGTCCAATATTCAAAAATATCATCGGTGAGGATTCTTACTGACCAGAAGTCAAATTCTTAGGTCCTCTGTGTCAACTGTCGACTCTAAGTCTACAGCAAATACTTGAGGCATAAAATTGCCAAGAACCCTTTGTGGTGCACAAGACACATGGATGAAGGATAATGAAAATTGACAAATTATTAATTTCACTTTTAGTATTTGCTAATAACATATTCTCTGCCAAAAAATAATAATTTCCATAATAAGGTATTAGAAAAAAAAAGCAGCTTTCTTTTTGCTGGGTTTTCATAAATATTCCGAAAATAAAAATCACTCTCCAGATCCTTCAGTTTTTAATCTAAGTAGTTTTGAGAGTGAAATGGCTGTAGTAGGATAAAACTAAGAATGCTGATTTATCTGCTAGAGACTTCATTGAGTGAAAGCAACTTTGGTGAACTTGATTATTTTGGACCTTACTCCTTGCTTCGATAATTTTTTCTCAAATTTAATTGCTTTGAGGCCAATGAGGAAGGGCATGTAAAATGCAATTAACAGATGAAAAATATCTCTTGTGATTTGATATTAAACAGGAGTGATGGAGTGTGACATTAAAAAATGGTATCAGAGGTGTATATTCTGCATTTCACTTTAATTATGTCAATTTCAGGTTCTGGAACACTGCAGTTTCACACATGTTTAATTAAATTATGTCAGTACCAATACTTTTAGCTCAAAAAAAATTGGGGGGGAAGTTTCAGAGACAGGTAAGCTGGGGACAGTAATTCTTTGCCCTTCTGGCTATTAGACCAGAGGAAGCTCTTAAAGTCTCTTTGGCCTGCAGATCTGTGGTTGCAACAGGGATTGATTTGAATGGAATTCAAAGCCTGCAAGACAATGGACATGATTTTGAGTGTACTTCGGGACCATGGGAGGGAAAGTGGTCTGATTAATTCCCCAACTCTCCACCCGCCCTAAATAGTTTGAGACTGATGCATTTTTTGAAGATATATATATATATATGAAATAAAAAACAGAGAGACTATTAAAATTACTTTTTTAAAAAATTAAAGAACTAAATCATTTTTTTCAAAGAAAATTAAAAACTCTAGTTATATCCAGTTTATAGATAAGAAACTGAGGCTTTAAGGTGTTAATACTTAAGCTGTGGACTGACAGACATTTGATAACCAACACAGCATGCACTAAATTCCTGTTCCACATGTCTTTCTATAGATTTTGCGAACATGCAGGAATTACATATTTTCTGTTTTCTTCCCTCCTTCTTCCTGTTTATGTTTACTGCAATGCTTTCTTTTATTTTTTTCTTCCTAGAGCTCATGCCCTGTCCTCTTTTCTCCACTTTACCCTTTCCTAGAGGCATTCCATGATAAAACTACAAATGAAAGTCTTTGAAGGGGTCTCGGGGACATTAGTTATACTGTGGTACCAGGTAAGCCTTAAGGGCATAATGGTTAGCTCAGATCCTGAGGAAAGTATTTAGGCCTACAGAAAATACCAGGTTCAGACATTTTTGAGATAGACCAGCTATTTGCTGGGGCCGTAAGGCTGTGCTTTGGGAACTTTTTTTCTTGTTTTAGTATTTTTTTATTTTTCAATTTATGTTTTTTTGTTTCAGCATATTACGGGGATACAGATGTTTAGGTTACATATATTGCCTTTGCCCCACTAGAGTCAGAGCTTCAAGCGTGTCCATCCCCTAGATGGTGCGCACTGCACCCATTAGGTGTGAATATACCCACCCTCTCCCTTCCCCTTCCCACCTGCCCTACACCCGATGAATGTTACTACTAAATGTGCACTTAAGTGTTGGTCAGTTAATACCAATTTGATGGTGAGTACATGTGGAGCTTGTTTTTCCATTCTTGGGATACTTCACTTAGTAGAATGGGCTCCAGCTCTATCCAGAGTAGTACAAGAGGTACTAGATCACCACTGTTTTTTGTGGCTGAGTAGAACTCCATGGTGAACATATACCACATTTTATAATACCTAGGAATATATTTAACTAAGAAGGTGAAAGACCTCTACAGGGAGAACTACAAAACACTGAGGAAGGAAATAGCAGAGGACATAAACAGGTGGAACATTTTAACATGTAGCAAAAATCTTGAGAACAAAATAAGACTTACACTTTATGTTCAGTTTATTTGCTTTGTTAACAAATGAGTTAGGCAATTCTACTCATAATAATAGTTACCATTCACTGAATATTATGAGGCATTTATAACATGCACATACATACATGCACACATATGTAAGTAATGTAGTCTCCATTAACACCAGTATTATGATCCTCTTTAAAGATGAGGAAACGGAGAAAGTGATTTGCTCAAGATTACATAACTAGTTGTGGCAGATTTAAAATCCAAACTCAGTTCCAGCTGGTTCCCAATTCCACAGGTTTTTCACCCTGCCATGCAGCCTCCCAAAGGAGCCTTCAGATATCTTTCTTATAATAGTTACATGTCACCTCCCAGCTGTTATTGTAACCTTGTAAAGTGGAGGGTCAAAAGTAATTGTGTGGCTCCGCCAAAATTCACTTCGTTAATTGCTGAACTCTGCCAACTCTAGCTGCACTCAGCTGACAGGTTAAATTTGACAAAGTAAAAATGGCTAAGTTATGTAACCTATACCTAATAAAAATCATTTAAGAGGACTCTTTATAAGCCAGGATTAATAATATATGTAGAATTTTATTGAACCATTTACTACTTTTTCCTGAGACACTTAAGGTATTTCATAGTTCTTTCGATCATCATCCTATTTTCTTTTAAAAAATAAACATTTCTAGCTAAAGCATAGCACTAGACAGAGAAGAATGCACAAATCCTCTGTGTACAGTTGGGTGAAATATCACAATGTGAACCCACCGTGTAATCCTCCTCCAGACAGAAAACTTTATTAGCACTCGGAAGGCCTCATCTCCTTCCCAATCATTCCTCCTCAGAAGAAACCGTTATCTTGGTTTCTAACACCATAGATTAATTTTATCTACTTCTGATATTTTCATAAGTAGAATCTTTAGGTTTTCCATTTTTTCGTGTGTGAATTCTTTTGCTCAACATGATGCTTATGAAATTCATCCAAGTGGTTACAAGTAGTTGTAGTTCTTTTATTTTCATTGCTTTTGTTATTTCATTGAGTGAATATACCACACTAAAAAAAACATTCTGTTGATGAACATTTGAGTTATAGACATGTACTGCATGATGTTTTGGTCAATGATAGACTGCATAGACAATGGCGGTCCCATGAGATTATAATACCGTATTTTTACTGTACCTTTTCTATGTTTAGACACACAAATACTTATCACTGTGTTACAATTCAGTACAGTAACATGCTGTATAGGTTTGTAGACTGGCAGCAATAGGCTCTACCATATAGCCTAGGTGTGTAGCAGACTATGCCATCTAGGTTTGTGTAAGTAACTCTGATGTTTGCGCAATGATGATGCATTTCTCAGACCATATTCCTGGCTTTAATTAACACATTACTGTATTTCCATTTTGAGGCTATTATAAATAACAGTACTGTGAACATGTCTCCTGGTATAAATGTTCAACTTTAGTAGATACTACGAAACAGATTTCCAAAGCGGTTGCACCAATTTACAATCTTACTAGCCAAGAATAAGAGATCCTACTTTACATTTTAGTCCTGATTTTTGATCTTTGTTAACAAGGTTGGGAGCTAGAAGGAAGTATCACTCTTGTCCTAGTGCAGCATAGGAATTTTAAATATTCTACCTAGGATGACTCAGCAGTCTTCCCGGACTCTTGTCATTGCGAGCTACTCTCTGGTTGCAGGTGTTAGTACCCTAACTGAAAGGGTTTCCTGGACTGTGCTGTGAACACAGGCAATTTAATAACATGTGGCAGGGCGCCAGAGGATGATCTCACATGTGAGTACCCACTTTAAAATCATCTTAGTATTGCTGCTGATTCATTGGTCTGAAAAAAGCAATATTAAAGTAAGCCATGCAGGATGGTAGAAGCACATTAAGTCTGGACGCCACGCTGTGATCACAGCAAAAATCAACACTGGGTCTTCCTAATGCATCTTCCTATCACAGTGTTTGTATGGGAGTCCCGAAGATACCAGAACTTCTAAAATGCCACTCTAGAAGGTAGCATTAATGGAACTGACAGCAGGTGGCTAAACATCTGACCCATTTCCTTTAAGTAGGTCAAAACCTTTTATACAAGTTCTTTATAAAGTCTCATACACTTATTTCAGAAATTCTTGTAAACCATACCTACTTTTTACTTAGTTAATAGAAAATCTTTGAGAGATGACAATTTACCCTAGATAATTCTGAGTACCAGGGACAATTCCAAAAATAAGTTTGAAAATGAAATAGATTTGTAACTTGTCTTTGAGAAGTTCAGTGAGGGTGTAAAGGAAAAAAAAGGGAATGATATTCTTGAATCTATTTGACATATATATATATGTATATATGAATTTTCTTCTTGCTGATGTTAAGGAGAAACTGAACAAGCAAGTTAAACTTGTAGCCGTCAAAGAGAACCTCCCTCTTTGCCTCGGGAAGCTTAAGTAGGTGAAGAGGAAAAGTTATGATGATGTAATCTCTGAATAATAAAAAGAGGATTAATAGACGTTTAATCTCTACAATATAACATTTCCAGTGCTCAAAATTTCTTTGACCAAAAATCCATTCTCAAACTCTTGGTTGTCTTTTCTTTTCTTTTTAATTACATTAATGGTCACCAATTCCTAGTAGAGCATCTATATTCTTAATTACCTTTTCTTCGGCCCATGGAGTCATGTGCAGAACAGTGGTGTCATCACTAAGTATTTGATCTTAGTAAAAAAACCCAGTAACCTAAAAGTGAAGTTTTCATGTTCACATCTACTGATGTTGTTTTCTTGCCATTTGCTTTTGTTGGCATTGGTTGACTTAGTTGATTAACACAATGCATTTGCCATTGACCCAATGCAAAATGCATTTGCAATTATTTTAAGAGAAATGGCAGAAATTCCCTACAGGTGGGAAAAAAAGAAGAGAAGTAAGAGTGGGGTTATGGGATGAGGAAAACGAGAGAATGAGATTGCTCTTGTGCATTTCACAGGCCTAAGTCCATACACATGTCACTCATAGGTTTGAAGAGTGGGCTTTCTCACTGTGTAAGCAGGAAGCAGTTTCTTCCCCTCCCTCAGCTCCTACGCAGGTTAGAAAACCTCCACTGGGGAAGGGTGGAGGTTTTTCAGGTATCTTCCTGTCTCCATTAGGCTACCTTTGACTGCTCTAGTGTTAGACAGGACAAATAAAGGTAAAAAAATAGTATTATTTGACTGGAATTGTTTTATCTGAAATTTATTTTTATCAGAATAATAAATTTAAATATATCTGAAATTTGTTTTATACTTAGTGAGTATTTAAAGCTGACTATTTTTTTTTTTCATGGGATGTTAGTGTGGATTCTTTGGAAAATTTCCCTTCTCCCATCACTGGGGATTTCTCACTTATAGTTTCCTTGAGTCTTTTATCTCTCTGCTTGTAACTCTTTCTTCAGCAAGATTTTGCTGGCAGAAGGGGGCGCTGAGCAAAAATAATAAAATTCATATTATAAAATTTCCCAGGACTATGAGTCTGAAAATAATAAATGGCATATATTTTAATTTTCAACCATTATATTTCATCCTTAAATTAGATGACAAATAATTAAAAGACAGTATAAGGTTTTTCAGTTGTCTTTATCAATGCAGTTTTCTTTTTAGGTTATTAAAGAAATGCTCTATGAAATTATTATATACATCTTTGAAAAAAAACATTTTACTATACTTCCTGTGTGTGAATATTACAAATTAGGTAGGTTTAATGATGCCTACTTAGAACAAAAGTGTCTAATTGTTCACTTCTTGAGAAATAGAACACTTGACTTTGGAAGAGCAATTTAATACACCACCAGGACCACCTGCTGAAGCACTTGGTGACTTTGCTGTACTTTTCTCTTTTTTCACTTTCATTTAAAATCATTTTTTGCTCTGTGTCTTCCAACCACTTTCTCTCTATCCTTACCGCTGTTCCAGTCATCTACCCACCACCCATCCTGGTGTGTGCTGATGCCTGAAATGCGACAGTTAGTGGTTCAGCCTTCCGCTTAAGCATCACTCCGTCTGTAGTTTTCTTTTTAAAATGCAAATACCTCCTAGAGGGTCAAATATGAATTAAACCACTTGATACATTAGAATGAATTAGTCTTTCAAGTTCCTGTGGCCCCAAGGATAGCATAAGAGTCTTGGAATTTAAAAGGAGGGATTATGGAAAAGGGAAAAGAGAGGCATTACATGAAGATGTTGTTCTTCACAATTCTTCCTGGTATGACATGTCATCCATTCAAATCAAGACATAACCTGACCACAGGGGCCCAAGGACACTTGCCAATGGCTGGATTTTTGTAGAGGCAGAGCCTGTATCCTAATCACCTTTAGAAAAAAAGAAAAACTCTCAGTGTATATAACTTTTTGGCAAAAGATGTATTTGATTCCTGCCTCCTGCCACCGCCCCACCCAGCCAGCTTTCTCTTTTCATTATCTACAGAAAAGGTCAGGTGTCCAAGCAACTTGGTCCCTTCCTTCTTTCCCTGCTTCAAATTTATTCTCCACTACTCAAATGCTGGGTGCAGATTTCAGAAATAAACTAACTCAGTCCTATATTATATACAAAGCTCTCTCCAAATACTGTGTCTTTGATCTGCCTTAACTTTCTGAAGTGTAACAGCGTATGTCTAGAACACTTTATTAGGAGATGAGTTTTCATGCACAGATGTTTTCCGTGAACGACTAATATGCATGTGTTTTGAGGTCATGACTAATGATGTACTATGCTTCTTCATGCGCATATACTTTCGAGGCTGAAAGTTTATCATCAGCATTATCCTAAAGAGTATTCTTCAGAGTACCCTAAGAGCTGCTAAAAGGGTGGCGTCAAACAAACAGGCGGGTTTTGTAATCAATCCATTTGCAGAATTGCTGATTTCAAAAAGTTAAATGTATTTTTTAAGTTCAAGATTTCCCCAGAGACTTTCATATACCAAAACAAGCTGGAAATACCCAATGGGAGGGAATCATGGTATGCCTAATTTCCCAAATTTTCCAAATTTGTTTGATGATGGAATCTGTATTCAAAAAACTTCTCCTAGGAAATTTTAGTTTACTCTGTTATTCTCATTTCACAGATGAGAAGACAAAAATCTTCATTTACACAATTATTTTGTAGCAGAGTAAAGTCTAACTAGAGTCTCCTATATCCTTGGCTACTGGTCTTTCATCTATACCATTGTGCCTTTAGGGTGGATATTTAATAAAATTATTGTTTTATGAATGATGCTAGTATTTCTTTGTCTGGCCTATCTTAGCATGTTGGGTCCTAGAGCTACATAAGTACAAAAGCTTACTCTAATTTGATTCTTAAAAAGGGGAACTGAAGCCATTAAAATTATGGTTTTTAAAAAATATTTTTAAAAAAGATATATGTTTCCAAAGTTTCTCTAAGGAACCTGGAATGCCCTGCTACAGTTTAAATAGTGAGCAAATTATGTCTATGTGTGTATTTATATGACACATAATTATTATGATATAAGGTTTTCTTGAGGAACAAGGGTGTAGGCCAAGAAAAGGCACAATTCATTAGAGCATTAAATTCCCCACATCTATTTAAAATCCACACTCTGGTATTGTTTTAACTATCAACTATTAACTATTATTTTCATAGGTTGAATATGAATTGATAGAACTAATTTCTATCAATAGTGATGTGGGTTGCTTCATGATCTCTAACCCAGTATTTCTCAGACAAGATCTTTCTGATCTGAGCAACTTTCATCGCAGATAGCTTTGTGGCGCATTTGGCACATTAGTTTTAAACAGGATGTATCCATTTAGTACACTATCTGGTTTCTAAAAGAGAGGTGGCCTGTTTAAAAAAACAAAAAGACTCTGTGGTATCTTTCTGGAAAATTCACTTAATATTATACAGATAAAATGATTACCTAGACCAACGTCATGGAGCTTTTCCCCTATGTTTTCTTCTAGTAGTTTTAGAGTTTCAGGTCTTACATTTAAGTCTTTAATCCATTTTGAGTTTAATCCATTTTAGGTTAATCTTCTTATGTTTTCATTTTCATTTTTCTTCCTATTATTTTTAAAAATACTTAAATAATTACAGAATATATCTGGTATTCTTGATAAACCTATAATTTGAGATCATATATTTGCTTGCTCTGAAAAAACTTTTATGTAGGGAATGGGTGTTAGCTGAATTAGAAGATATCTATAATTCCTCTAAATGCTGGGATTTTAAGATTTTCCTTTAATTCTGAATCCAAGTCCCTAATCCATTTTCTAAAATGAAACTATATAATTTTAAAGAATTTACTACTAATATGTCTGCTCAAGTGACAACTAATTGTGCTGAGATCAGGTCTGACCAAGAATTACTGCCAAGATATGCAATTAAAAATAATGTGTCTTGGGTGTGGGCACCAGAGATCAAGTTTTACTTCTACATATGGATTAGTGACTTGGACTAGTTAGGTTCTCTCAGAGCTCTGAGGCCTTGAGGCTTTGGGTTGTGAAAGATCAGTGTGCAAAAGAACTAGAGTCTTGCCTTGCAAAATAAGAGGCTGCTCTACCAGCTCAGTAAAAGCATAAAGTAAAAGGAAACCTGCTAAATTTTTAATTGGATTTAGTGTCACTATTCATGTTTATTGGAAAATGACAAATAAAACGTTTGCTGAATTCTTAAGTGATTTTTAGTTTGTTTCCATATATAATTTAAATCAGCACTTGCTTTCAAATGGACTATTATAGTTTTCTGTTCCATAATTGGGACAAAACTTTGTTTCTGTGACTATATCTCAGAAATGATTATGTCAACCAAAATGCAAAAATAGAAAGCAATGGAAAGATATTTAATTTGGGAAAAAAGTTTTCTTTTCATATAGTAACATAAAGGAAGCAACTTATACAGTAAGTAATATTCAAAGGGACACTAGTAAATGGTATTCTTTCCTGTTTATAGAATCTGGCCCTATTTTAGAATAGTAAAAATAAGAAAAGCAGAAAGTGAGTTCCAGGATATGTTTCTGTTTAAGGGATTTTTTGCAATATTGGTTTGGGTTTGTGGCTTCGTAGAGGAGTCGTTGTGATATTTCTATATGTCTTGACTGACTAGAGATTTTAATACTTTCTGTGATATCTTGATAATATATAATAGCTACATAAGTGGTAATATTTTATAGTATGCAAAAAATACAATAAAACTTGATGTACAGAGTCATATTCTTTGCCTAGGAACCACACGTAGTTTCTATTGAAAAACAAGGGCACCAGAGTATGTGTGGTAAAAATCATTAAGCTTTGCTTCTGAGTTTCTTCTCTCAATTCTCAGAAATTCTCAGAAAGGGGACAGAGCAGGATTTTCTTGTCCTTATTAAGCTGGTTGGGGTGGTGTAGAATTCCAGTTTTGACTTGTATGCTGACAAATTTTATTATGCAAGTTGTATATCTCAGCATGCACCACAACCTCAGGGACAGCCAAGTGTCAGTTTATTTCCAAGTTCACAGCGATGAACTAACTCTAAAGCACAGGGAGTGTTGGGTAGTGATGTGGGTTGCTTCATGATGTCTAACCCAGTATTTCTCAGACAAGATCTTTCTGATCTGAGCAACTTTCATCGCAGATAGCTTTGTGGCATTTGGCACACTAGTTTTAAACAGGATGTATCCATTTAGTACACTATCTGGTTTCTAAAAGAGAGGTGGCCTGTTTAAAAAAGCAAAAAGGCTCTATGGTATCTTTTTGGAAAATTCACTTAATATTATACAGATAAAATGATTACTTAGACCAACTCATGGAGCTTTTCCCCTATGTTTTCTTCTAGTAGTTTTAGAGTTTCAGGTCTTACATTTAATCTTTAATCCATTTTGAGTTGAGTTTTGCATATGGTGAGAGATGAGGGTCTAATCTCATTCTTCTGCGTGTGGATATCCAGTTTTCCCATCACCATTTATTGAGGAGACTGTCCTTTCTCCATTGTGTGTTCTTGGTAACTTCATCAAAAATAGATTGATCATAAATGTGTGGGTTTATTTCTGGGTTCTCTATCCTTTTCCATTGGTCAATTTGTCTGTTTTTATGCTAGTACCATACTGTTTTAATTACTATAACTTTGAGTGTATTTTGAAATCAGGTAATGTGATACATCCAGCTTTGTTCTTTTTGCTATTTGTTCTTCTTGGGTCTTTTGTGGTTCTGTATGAATTTTAGGATTGTTTTTTCTATTTCTGTGAAGAATGACACTGGGATTTTGACAGGAATTATGTGGAATCTATAGCTCGCTTTGAGTAGTATGGGCATTTTAATAATATTAATTCTGCCAATACAAGAGCACAGGTTATCTTTCCATTTACTTGTGTCATTTTAAATTTCTTTCATTAGTGTTTTATAGTTTTCAGTATACAGAGCTTTCATCTCCTTGGTTAAATTTACTCCTTGGTATTTTATATATATATGTGTGTGTGTGTGTGTATGTGTGTGTGTGTGTATATATATATACATGTACATATACATATACACACACACACATACCATAACATCACATTGTATCCCATAAATATATTCAATCATTGTCAATAAAAACTAAAAATAAAAACGTTATTGTGCAAATAGAAAATATCCATGTAGATTTTTAATTTAACAAATGATGATTTAAAATCTGTATCTCTTAAATAAAATAACGTGCTTTCTTTAAAAAAGATAAAATGATTTATGGGAAACCTAAGGGCTTCTGTTTATCCGATATTTCAAACACTTGAGAATTTTCATAATGTGATGAACTAAAACAGAAATAGATTTTTAATAAACATTAGTTAAATAGGAAAAAAAAAAAAGAA
The DNA here is from genome assembly GCF_000956105.1 of Propithecus coquereli. Taxonomy (NCBI): domain Eukaryota; kingdom Metazoa; phylum Chordata; class Mammalia; order Primates; family Indriidae; genus Propithecus; species Propithecus coquereli. The sequence continues at coordinate 1,295,492 of NW_012154173.1, read as the reverse complement.
GCAATGCAGTTCCTTAGCTGGTACAGACTTAGATACCAAACTCCTTGAAGATAAGGACTAGCTCCTATTTCACATAATTCTTAGCTGGTCTAAAAATGTGGGCTGGCTTGAATCAAAGGAATCTGTAGTGTGTAGATGGCTCTGCTTGTCCTGCATTTGTGAATAAGCAGAGTAGTCCTCACATGACATATTTTTTTGATGCCATATGAGTAGGGAAAGACTGAACATGGCCCATAGCATTTCTTCCCTCCTGTAGGGCATCTTTGGGTTCTACATTGGATGATACTTTAGTGTCATGTTAATGCTTTACTTGAAATTTAGACTTGAGAGCTGCCTGATAAGTGAAAATTAAATGTGACAACTTTTTATCCAACATCATCCAATTTGAGATATTTGGAGTGAAAGAGGGTACTGTTTATAATCACACCAGGACAACAAGCATAGCCCAGAACTGCCCCAGTCAAACCAGGAGATGGTCACCATACCTTGCACTAAGCAAAAGATAGTGTGCTTAATTATGGTAACCTACAAAGGGCAGACGGGCCACTAGGAGTCCCAGCTTTGCCCTGAGAGTGAGTCTAGAATTAATATTACTACTGTAACATGCTATTTGATGTGCTGATCAGGGAGAAGAGGGTGAGAATGAGGGGCACAGAATAATTTTTGTGTTACTCTTGGGATTTGACCATCAGCCAAGATCTTGCTAGTCCCTTTACCTGAAAGCCGAACTCTGTCTACCATTCTCTTGCTTGAGTCCAACTCCAAATCATAAGAACCCATCAGAATCATAACACTACTAAAACTATCCCCTTGAATTCTAGCCTGACTTCCATGGCTCTGGCTGCCATGTCCCACCCACAGAGAAGACCCTCTTAGAACTCCAGAGCCTTCAGATCCTTGCCCAGGAATTATGAGATGGGGCAAGTGTTTCAAAGATGACTCAGGCTCATTCTTCATTCAAAATGGTAAATCTGACATAGAGTGTGAAGAAGATAGGGCAGGGAGGGAGGAGAACAGGAGGAGAGTAAAAGATGATTTCAATTTTTGAAGTCAATCATATCAATTAATTATTGATTGAGTCAATACAACACTGAAGTTGAATCAAAGGATATCCAAATAAAAATAGCCATTTTAGGAAGATACAAGTTTGTAGCTCAGGCAAGCTTCGAGCTTTAATTTGAAGTAAGAAGGAGGAATTTCAGACCCACATTCAGAATCCCGAGGCCATGAAGTTTGGGGATCTCCTCTTTCTAGTCCTGCATGTTGACAAGGGAAACCCAGCTTGTGGTTAGTATTTGGCCATTCAGTAGGATGTCTCAGACCCTGCTGGGATTAACTATGTAATTTGAAGTTGCAAGATAGAAGACAAGATTTGGGATTTGTAGCACAAATACTTTTTATCCCAATTTCTAAAATAGACCCAAACTACTATGATGGTTGCCATCCTCAATGGTAACAACCACTCAACCTCCCAATTCCACCATGACATTACAGTGTTCAGAAAACACAATATGATTCATCAGAAACTCAATTTTTTTGTGATTAATTGTGGGTCTCTTAGATGAGAAACCATTGCTGTAGAAAGAAGGAATTCAGGAATGCAAGAAGCAAGATAGCACAGGTAATGCATGGGAGAGTCAAATATACCTTCCCCTGCATGCTGTTGAATTTGTATCTTTAGGTTTGGCAAATGCAGAAGTGAGGAGATGAACAAAAAGTGTCTTATGGTATCTATAGGTGGGAGAACAAAAGGCATCTATCGTGCTGCTTGAGTCCTTCAGAGAAATGCATAGAATTGCCTTCATGCTGGTTTTACAGCATGCCTCTGAGGGCTTATGGATAGCGCTTCCCAAGGCCAAGTTAGGAGGGCCAGAGACAGGATCGAGAAAGCATCTTCAGTCAGATTTAGGTTGGTTATTAAATGCTGATGATTCTTCTTAAAAGCTAATCTAGGAAAAAGGAAGTAATGAGTCTGATCTATTGGGATAAGTAACTCAGCAACAAGCAACCCCATAGTTTTGTAGACTTGATTTAAAAAATCATTAATTCCTAGATAAATACTAGAAAAGGGAAATCATCAAATGATGTGAGAATCTCAGAATAACCAGTAAATTATAGAATATCACGTGGAAGGTAGGACTGAAATATGGGAGAGTGTATTCTGCAAGAAAAAAATTCAGCTTCTTCCAGTGGGAAAATATTATTTGGAAGTTTTTCATTTTTACAAGTTTTAAAGGGCAAAGATGCCTGTGTGTTCAGGTTGGGCCATCCTTAGACCTTACATATAAAGAGGTTTAGGAGTGACAATTTGATTTGAGGTAGATTTGAGGAGGTTGGGGTTCCCATGGGATTTGTTTTGAAGTTGTGTCACCAGGTAAGCACAGTGTTTTCACCAAGATTTTGTGATTATTGGGGTGGTTTTCTGAACATCCTCTTGCTCCTTTTCAAGCTACTCCCTTTGGCGTTGTGGTAACTTTCAACACTGCCCATGTGAAGCATGAAAGGGTTAACCCAAACTACATATTTTTGCATCTGTTGCCATGAGCTAATGACAAATGTAACATACAATAATACATACACCTGGACAGTAGGAAGATCTAGGTAAGTAAGGGAAATGTAGCAATCTTAGACTGAGAGATTGTATTATAATATGAGCCGTTATGTCCTCAGCCTTATTTTGAAACCACTCAAAAGTATTCCTGTAACTTTTGCAATGCCTCATTTTCCTTCTAGCTATCCTCTAGTCCAGTTAATTTAGCAAGCACATGTTTATGATGGATCATTTAAGCAACTGGAAAGTTTTAATGGTTAGCCATGGCAGTCACATTGTGTAAAAATCAAACTGCTTTAAGTAAAAAGACAAAGTTCATAAAATAACTCTCTTATAAGTGCCTTAATTTGAAACATTTAAAAAAAATACACAATTTTATTCTGAAAAATGAAACAAAATCACCTTCCATTGATGGATGGTAGCTATTTGCAATTCCTTGTTGTGGCTGGATGCATTAAATGATTTAAAATGTAATATTCAGGGTGTGCCTTGAGCTGTGTTATTCTCATATGGAATATTTTTGCTGCTACAGACAGCTGACAAGATGTAGATCCACACTCTACCTGCTTAGTATTTTCTTTTGAAACTGATTCCAAATGGGATTTTCTTAGGGAAGATCTGGTTAGAAGCTAGGTATGCAAAGTATGTCTACAGCAAGGCAAGCCAGAAGGAGTGTGGGTCAAAAAACTGATTATAAAATTTAAGAGAGACAATAGATTTAAATAAATATATTCTTCAGCCTCCCCATCTCCATATACCAGCTGGAGCCTCCTACCAGGCTTCTTGGTAAGCAGACAAAAAAATAGCTGTCTCAGGCTAACTAAAAAAAAAAAAAAAAAAAAAAAAATCCAAAAGTTGAATAAGATAATCGTTGGGGGCGATTTTGTTCAATTTCTTATTTATCGCTATATTTTTATAGGGATAGAATCAGAGAATGTTTATGCACTGAAGTGAGGATACCCGTTTGTAGCAAAGCCATGTAGGGATTCTTGCATATTTTACAGCCCTCCTACTCAAATCATGGTTCCCAGAGCAGTGGCACTGACATCACCTGAGAGTTTCTTAGAAATGTCTGCTCCTGGGCCCTGCTCTGGAGCTACTGAATCAGAATCTGCATTTTACAAGACCCTCAAGTGATTTGTTTGCGCACTATAATTTGAGAAGCACCACTTTATCAGTGATCATTTTGCTTTTGTCCCTTTTTTGATTATTAATAATTTGCACATGTACTTGGAGAAAACTCAGTTGTCTGAACATGGCTTACTTTGGGTATTCTCTACAATAATTTATTTAATGTGGTGGTCTCTTCTTCCTTTCTCTACCAACTGCATGCTCCTAGGCCACCAGCACTTACTGTCCTTAGTAATGATTATATACTATAAGAAATTTTGTGAAGGCACATCTATCTACATAAATTGTCACTAGGAAGTTGTCTTTAAATAAAATCACACAGTACGCTCCAAAGCTATGTGTGTGATTGTGGAATGTGGAGCTGACAAGCTACTAATAGTTATCAAATAAAACCTAAGAGAGATATTACGTTTTCACCACTAGGGGGAAATAGAGTAATTTCGAGTGTATTTTTTGAAGGCCATGAGCTGCTGCAGTAGTACTTCATAAGCTGAAAGGAACTTAAGAAATCATTTAGTCTAATTCTCATCTCCTTAATTTCATAGATAATAAAACTAATGCTCAAAGATATTAAGTAAAATTATATCTGTCTTACAAAAGGTAGTCTTCTAGAGCTCCTAGAGTAAGAGTTGCTAGTAATTCTTGATTCTTCAGTCATTTTTATCCATAAGAATAATGTGTTATCTTTCAGCATGAAGAAGACATGATGTGACACCTATATCATCTATGTGCTCTTACTAAAAAATAATGACCAACACAGCTACTAATGTTTGTAAGGATAGGCTAAAATTATTGTTTCTTGTTTTCTATATTGTAATTCACCACACTCAAGTGATAATCCTCCTTTTTTCCAGTGAAGAGATACCCAACAATCCCCATAATGTTATGTGAGACTTTAATGAGATTTGTTTTTACATTTTTGGTTTTTACACCTCATAATAGGTTCAAGTTAAGTAACCTAGAACAGGGCTTTAATTAGCAGGTTAAGGGAGTACATAATGCTTTTCAGAGCTTGAAATCCGTGGCTTTTTTCTTTTTTTTAACAGAGATGAGGTCTCACTATGCTGCCCAGGCTGGTCTTGAACTCCTGGCCTCAAGTGATCTTCCGACCTCGACCTCCGAAACTGCTGGGATTATAGGCATGAGCCACTGCATTCATCCCCATGACTGTTGAAGGAAGAGAATCTGAATTTTAGAGTTTAAGAGACGGTAGAAATAACCTACTCCAATCATATGTATGTATACATATCAGACGAGGCATCTGAGAACAAGGTGTTGAATGTGTTGGCCCAGTAGCAGAGCAATCACAATGCCCTTCTTTGTTCACAGGAGACACTAACAGGTATTTTGCCTTATATCTTTGTATTGTTTGTTGGTGTGTTTTAGCTACCTGTGGATTATTTCCACTCATCACATCAAAGATTGTGTTTAAAAGTTAAGTTTTAGGTAATGCCTTGGGATTAAAAGCTGTTTCTTAAGTACCTAAGTATCTAGTACTCCAGTGCCGTTTTCTTGTTGATATTTCTGTAACATGGTTGATTATGATAATCTAAAAATTAGTTTCCCTGTACTGGGCCCTGACTATTATTACCATAGTCTATATACAGATAGCTAAAACATGTTGAAATGGCACATGAAAAGGTCAAATCTAAACACACAGGAGCAGCCCTGCGTGTCTGGAAGCCAGAGCTTGCATCACTGACAAAGGCTGCACTCTGCTTCCCTCGGAACGTGAATGTTTTCTGAGCAGTAGAGCGCTGGGTGTGGGACATGCAGGCCCTTTGTGGGACAAGCACTAAGTTTTAAAGTGGTACCACAAGGAAGACTGTGCTGACCCTAAAATTAGAGTAGGGACTTGAAATGAAAAGGATGCAATGGAGTGGCGTACACGTCCTGCCACATGCTGAGAGAAGCAAACCAACCTCAGATTTTAATTCTGTTAAGGATGATACAAAAGCTTGGCATGGTGACTGCGGCCTCTCCTCAGAGCTCCATCACAGCTACAGCGAGAGTGCAGTTAGGTGTGGTCCTCTTTCATAAGGTCTTCAGTGAGAAGGACCTGGATGGGGATTCTGGTTCTACCACTGAGCAGACTTTCCTTGCCTTATTTTCTCTTTTGAAAAATTGGGATGACACGCCTTAGCAAAAATTTAGTGGAGATTAGAGTAAACGGCTATGAAGTGCCCGGGAAGCACAGCATCTAGCACACAGTAGGTACTCAATAAATGGACATTGTCTCTATCAAAACGGCCAGTCAGTGTAGCAACTTCCTCACTTCACTCCATCTCAGCTCCTGCATGGATTCGAGAGCACAAGCAAGAAACCGTGAAAAGTACACTTTGAAAAGTATTAATATAACGTTCTACACACGAGTATACGGTGTTGTTATGATTAAAGGTGAAGACTAAACACGCTGCAGTCTAAATACCCAGTAGCTGAGAAGAAACTGTGAAGGGCTCCCTCCACAGGGAATATAAACTAATAAAACATTCTCGAATGGCAGTGACAGTCACTTAAGCTGAAACTTCATACAGACTTTTAGTTTAGAAACGGCACTTGCGGAGACATCCCGCATCCGACCCATTTAGAACCTTCTGATAGTATCTTAGCTCAGCTCAGGCATACAGCCACCCTGAAGCCCTAATTGGGCCAGGAGTGGCTTGAGGGTGTGGGACGTGGGTTTGTCCCCGGACAAACAGCACAAGGTCAGGGTGGCAAAGCACTTTATCAATCAATCAACCAACCAAACAGAAGATCAATCAATTCCTGCCGCCCGAGCCCGGCTAATCGATCGGTCCGGGTGTCTCGAAAGGAAAAGCGGCGGCGGCTTAGCGGTCGAGCGGAGGGGAGCAGGACAGGCGGGGCCGGGGCGCCCGGTTGCCTCGCCATCCCCCACTCCCCGGCGTCCTGGGCGTGCGGAGGCTCCCGAACATGTAGGAGCTAGCGTCCGAGAAGGCGTGAGGCGCGCCGGGCGAGTCCCGGCTTGCAGGAGGCACCCCAGGTGCCCTCGCGTCCCGGGGCAGGTGGAGCCGGTTTGCACCTCCGGGCCCCGGGAGTAAGGCCGGAGGGCGCGCGGGAGGCGGGGCAGGGACCGGACGAGGCGCGCCTCCCATTGGCCGCCGGGCGCCGTGCCGTGCGGGCCGCCTTCATAAAGCAGCCGCGGGCGCCGGGAGGCGCACAGCACGCGCCCCGCGCCGGCCCCTTCTCCGCTCGCTCCGCACGCCCGCTCGCGCCCACCATGGCCACCATTCAGCAGCTGGAAGGAAGATGGCGCCTGGTGGACAGCAAAGGCTTTGATGAATACATGAAGGAACTAGGTGAGGCACCTGGCTCGGCAGCGCCGGCAACGTGGCGTGTGTGTGGCCGACTGTCCCTAGGTCCCCATCAGCGTGCCAGATTCCGGGACGGGGGATGCTGGCTGCCTAACCCCGGCCCCTCCCACCTCCCCATCACCACGTGGCCCCTGGGTGCGGCGCAGCGCGGCACCGCGCGGGCAGGCGGCAAGATTCCGGAGATGTTCCGCCTCGTGGTCCCCCTGCGTCTCTTCTACGTCTCTCCTTTCCGCCAAGTGGCGGCCAAGCTGCACTTCTCTCGACCCCCTCCTGGCAGCCCCCTTAACGTTCCTTTTCATCCTTCCCCTGCACTCATCCTTTCCCTTCCTGCCACCATCCTCTCTCTCCCACTCCCCTTTCCCAGCCTGCCGCATCTTTTGTTTCTTGATGGCGCGCGGGTCCCCCTCCCTCTTCTGCACGGGAACACGGCGCTGGCGCGCGGTTTCCAGCGGAATCCCTGAGGATCTGAACCCGGCTACGGCTTCAGCTTCCATTCGGCTGTCGGCCCCACCATCCCCAGGTCCTCTGCCCACCCTCACCCTTGAGCCCGGCCCTTTGGGTTGGCGCACCGAGGAGCACCGGGGCTTCCTCGCCCTCTGTGCCCCCAACCACGCGCATCGCTATCCGCTGCTGGCACTGCCTGGCTGGGACGCCGCAGTGGGTGGGTGGCCTGTAGGAGGTGCGCCATGAGGCCGGCGGTGGCCGTGCGTTGCCATCCTGGCCTCTGCGTCTTTAGGGTGAGAGATAAGGAGGCAGTGGGCTTTCTTGGAAAACCATAACGGAAACAACGAGGCCCTCCGGAGGCCGCTAACTGCATGCATAGGTGTGGCCCTGCTGAAGGTACTTGACTTCTTAAAGCCCTTCCAAAGGAGAATGAATCTCTGTATAAAAATTCAGGTTCTCTGTCACTGAAAGTAATGCTTTATTTCTGTTACTGCCCTTTTGTAGGCCAGTGACAGCGATTGCATGCTGGTTGACTTGAGACAATGAATATATAGCAAAAAAAATGGACCTTTGTCACAGGCTGCTAGGAAGTGAGGTGGAGTTACCATAGCATGGATCCTCTCTGGAAGGAAGGATGCTTTCAGCGCTAAGGGATTGCTGGAACTATGAAGGTGCTTCAGAAGCCAGTATCCACAAATGCTAACCTGACTGCCCTCTGGTGAAGTGACTACAATGACCCTCTGTTGACACCTAGTCACTGCTGCACTTCAGAATCACTCCACTAGCATTTATCAAAGACTATGTGGTGTTAAGGCTGGTTTGTGGTGAATCACGAGTGTATTTATCATATTGTTGGTAAAATAAGAAGGCAGGGTTTTCCTCTGTAAACCTAGATCAAGATGACTGGAAAAAGCCATTTATTACATTCATCCAAGAAATAGAGTTTTTGTATGTGCACAGGTGTGAGGACCAAATAGAGAGCACATTCTCTACCCACTGGAAATTGTGTTTAGGGTTAGAGAGCTTGTTTCCAGGATTCTGGAGTCATAAGGTTGTCAAGACAATTCATTAGGAAGTAATCAAGGTGTGAGATGAGCAGAGCCCATTTATTTGTCAAAAGTGAGAATAAACAATGACTCAACTAACAACACAAGGCAGCAGCCCTGAGCTGGCAAAAGAGAAGGCTCCAAGGGGCAATCTAAAGCCTGGCTGAGTGTTCCTCATCAAGACAGTCATGCTGCTTAGGTTGTGAAATGGATTCGGCCTGGATCAAAGGTTCCTTATAAATGTTAACTCTAAGAGGAAATGCACAGATCATAAATTAATATATAATTTATTAATATGAAATTCCATAGCTGTATAAATCAATATGGTAATTGAGTTACACATCTATGAAATGTTTTCTCTTTAGGGGTAAGATTTTTTCCATTTATTAGTATTACACTTGTGCTACTAACTCTTAAAAAATTGTGCTATTTGAATATCTCAAGATTGATTTCTGTTTTGTGTAGCTTGTTAATCAACTATTTATCAAGGGCCTTTTATGTGCCAGACTATGTGCTGGAATCATAGACTAACATAATGACAGAATCCAGTAGAAGGAAAAGACTGAGCAAGCTCCAGAGTTTGCAATTTTGAATGCTTTGTCTCCATCTTCTATCAGCTTCTTTGGGTAAATAAGTTTGAGGAGTTTGTTATTTCTCCCCTCACTTTTTGAAGGCCGGTGTAGCATGGTGGCCAAGAGCTGAGATTTGAAGCTGAATTGCCCACACTATTGGTTCCCAGCTCCATCACTTCTTAGCTGAATGAGCTTGGGCAAGTTACTTCAGTGCCTCACTTTCTAATCTGTAAAATGGAGACAATAATATCCACCTCTCACAGCATGGTTGTAAGGCTTATATGAATTCATATATGTAAAGTGCTGATACATGGTGAGCACTGAGTATGTATATTGTTTATGATAGTTACCAATAAGCAAACAAGTGAAAATATGCTAAGCATAGTGATTACAATTGAATTATAACTTTTATCATCTAAATGACAAATTTGGTATTTCTCTAATTTAACATGATTTAACATTCTACAGGAGTGGGACTAGCTCTGCGAAAAATGGGTGGAATGGCCAAGCCAGATTGTATCATCTCTTGGGACGGCAAAAACCTCACCGTAAAAAGTGAGAGCACTTTGAAAACAGCACAGTTTTCTTGTACCTTGGGAGAGAAGTTTGAAGAAACTACAGCTGATGGCAGAAAAACTCAGGTTTGTCATCATGTTATAGAATCACAGAAGCTTCTAGCATGATAGGTTGTATTAATACCATTTTTGTTTATAGTCAAGAACTTAATGGAAAAGTTAATTTATGAATTGAGTTTTGACAAATTAGTAAAAATACCAACTTTGTAGAGTGAGTATCTATTATGAGCATCTTGATTGAAAAGCACAAACTATATTGTAAGTGAAATCAGTATGGGTTAATGAAGTAGACCCAGAAAGGGGAAGATGAAAAAAATGTTGATTAAGGAGGTTATGAGTTATGGAAACTCTCTTGTAGTATACTTTGGAAGATTAAAAAGTGAACTTTATTTTTCCAGACTGTGTGCAACTTTACAGATGGTGCATTGGTTCAACATCAGGAATGGGATGGGAAGGAAACAACGATAACAAGGAAATTGAAAGACGGGAA
>NW_012154173.1:1283579-1284720 GCF_000956105.1 Propithecus coquereli | reverse complement strand
TAATTTTAATTAATTACAATGTGAATTTAAATACCCACATGTGTTTAGTGACTGCTCATTTGGATAGCATGGGATGTTAATGTTTTCCAAAAATCAAATTTCTTATTTTTTTTTTATTTCAAATCTGCTTTTCTTGAAGTCTTCTCCACCTCATTGTGTGAGAATGTCAGTTTTCCAATTCTCAGGCTAAATGCCTCAGAGTTTCCTTTGATTTTTATCTTGCTTTCCCATCTCATATCTAATCCATTAGCCAGTTATTTCGGTTTTACCTTCAGTTTGTACCTAGAGTTCAATTACTTCTCACCTCTTTCACAGATACCACTCTCATTCAAACACCATTGTCATCTCTCCCCTTCCCTGCCTGTTTGCACCTTTATCCTCCCAGAGCTATTATTTAAAAAAATGGGTTAGAATGTCACTCCTCTATTGAGAACCTTTCACCTGCTTCTTATTTCACCTGAAGTAGAAGCCAAAGTCTTTGCAAAGGTTTTGTTTGATTTGCCTGTGTCTTCCAATGTCCCAACACCCTTCTCCAACATTCTCTCAGCTATGCTGCCTCAGGGCCTTTGCACCTGTTGGCCCTGCGCGGAACAATCTTCCCCTAGGCATGTGTAGCCCACACTGTCTCACTTCCTTCGGGTTTCACCCTAGCAGTGAGTCACCACACTATGTGTAATAGCTGCCATCCTTCCCCCATACTCTCAATTCCCCTAAGCTGCTTTATTTTTCCCCGTGGCCCTCGCCTTTATCACCAGTTCTGACTGACTATATATTTACTTGTTTTGATTTTTAAAATTTTTTGTTATCTCCCCCACTAGAAAGTAAGCTCCGTGGAGAAGGGACTTCACACAGTGCTCTTTCTCTAGCACTCAATCAGGGGAGAACCTGGCACACAGAAGACGCTCAATACATATTTGTTGAATGAACAAGTTCGTTAACAAATTAATGGCTTCTTGATGCCTATTTAACACATTTTAATATCAATTAATGCCCTTTATGATGTTGCTACAATCTACTTTTAAAACCATATTTCTTTTTTTTTTTCTTTATTATTCCAGGGTTTTGTGAGGGTACAAACATTATAGTTACACTTTATGTCTTTGCCTCACCCAAATGCAGGTTAAAGGCATGCCCTTCCCTC
>NW_012154173.1:1280050-1283529 GCF_000956105.1 Propithecus coquereli | reverse complement strand
CAGACTGTGTGCAACTTTACAGATGGTGCATTGGTTCAACATCAGGAATGGGATGGGAAGGAAACAACGATAACAAGGAAATTGAAAGACGGGAAATTAGTGGTGGTAAGTGTCAAACTGCTTATGTCTTACTGGGCTGCTTCTTTCATTCATAGTTCACATAACTGATCATTATCAGGAGAACTAAGTTTGGGAAGGGAAAAATGCGAAATAACAAGTTAAACACTAGAACACTGATTATGTGGGGATACAGAAGTGACATGAGGACGTAGCTGGGGCATATAGTCCTTTCTTGGCTCTGCCATTTCACAGTGCAATCTTGGCAAGCCACCCAACTGCCCTCTTAGCATACATTTTTCCCTTTCTTTAAACTGGGGAATAATATTTGTGAAGACCAGATGAATAATTTGGATAAACTCAACACTGTAGTTTTCAGTAAAGCGTAGGCATGTTATAAGCAAAACAGTAGGTTCCAGCTTCTCTCAAACCCAGGAATCCAAATGTCTCCATTTATGAAGTAGATTACAAGGTTTCGTGGGATCCTTGTCCTAATATTTTTTGTTTGCCACTGTTGCTTTAGAATGTAAGACTAACCTCACTCTTTAATATCATTCTTTCTCCTAGGAATGTGTCATGAACGATGTCACCTGTACTCGGGTCTATGAAAAAGTAGAATAAAAATTCCATCATCACTCTGGGCAGGAATTAGTTATGAGAATGAACAAGCTCAGTTCAATGAGCAAATCTCCACACTGCTTTTTTTTTTTTTTCATTACTGTATTCAATTATCTTTATCACAAATATTTTACATGCAACTATTTCAAAGTGTTGGTTTAATTAGGTTCATCCCTTTGGTTAATAAATAAATGTGTTTGTGCTAATACATGTTGTATGCATTCTTTAACTTTACAGGAAATTAGTAATGAGTTTTAATAATTATAAATTGAGTAAATTCTGAGGTAGTCCTGACAGGGGTATATTGAGATTATATTCTAGCCATTTATATGTAGAGCTACTTTTGTGGCAAACACAGTACCAATCATTTAAGCTGACCCTACACTATTTGAACTTAGTATTAACTCAAGAAAAATTTCTGGCAGAGATTTCTCATTAAAAGGTAGCTACATAAACTTTATCATTTAAATATTTAAAAAAGGTTAAATTAGCATCATTGACTAAATCATGCTTTTAATGGTATGTTTATAACTATTACTCAGGAATTCTCTGTCACTAAAAACTCATTTAGTAAACTTATTGAAGACCTAACCATGTGCCAGGAACTGTTCTAGAGATTGAGGTATATCTGAGCACAATGGACGCATCATTGCCCTCAGTGTAAGGAAACACTCACGGCTTTAGGAGAACACGGCACTCATTAACAAAAGTCACAAAAGTATTAGTAAGTCAGCTCTAAAATACTTCTGGTGTGTATTTACACAAATATACACAATATGCTATGTAAAGAATAACTAGAATTCTAGTGCATCTCTGCTCTATTTATTGGACCCAAATACAAATATCTGCAATTCACGTTTGGAGAAGTAGGTTGTCAGCCCTGGCCTAAAGCTTTGTGTATGTGATCCTTAGAGCAGTCATTAAGGGGCTGGTACCATTGTCTCCATTCTGCAAATAGGAAAACAGATTTTTGACTAGCTAACTTGTTCCAAGGACACAGAAGTACTAGAGCTTCATTGTGAACTTGTAAAGTCCACTCACTATGTTCAGTTATGCTATAACACTGCCTCTTCTCAGCTCATACAGGGATCCTGAGCCTAAAGTCCTTACATGTATTTCTTTGAAATCACCCTCCATGTACTGAGACATTAGCTGCTAAGAATCTTCTCTTAAGAATTACCTAAAGCTAGCAGTCAGTGAAAGAGTTCTCACTAATACTCTAGCCCTGTGCTGTTTAATAAGTAGCCATCAGTCACATGTGGTTATGGAGCCCTTGAAGTGTGGCTATTATGAATTGAGGTGTACACATGGGATTTCAAAGTCTTGGTATGAAAAGTAAAATACCTCACTAGTGATTTTTTTTATATTGATTACATATTGACATAGCATTTTTGGATATAGTTGGTTACCTAATTATTACATATTAATAAAATTAATTTTGTCATTTTGTTACCTTTTTTAATGTGGCTAGGTAACATTTAAAAATTGCATGTGCTTGCGTTTTTTCGTCCATATTTTTTCTCTGAGCAATACTGTTCTAGACTTCCTTTCTATTTGAATTTCCATCTTGCTTATTTTAGTCTCTAGACTAGAGTTCCTCTTTCCTTCCTCTTTTCCACTTATAATAATTGTGTACATTTATTCCACATTCTCCCTGAACTAAACACTGGGCCAAGTACTTGGCATGTTTTGTGATTCTCAGAACCAGCCTAGATGATGTGTATTAACTCTGGTATTGCTGCATGATATAGATGAGGAAACTAAGGCCCAGAGTCTAGGTAGTGGTCCCAAGCCATACAGCTAATGAAAGTTAGAGAACGGATTGGAGCACAAGTTTGTGTGACCATACGACCTGTGCTGTGTTAGCCACTATGTTCTGACCCCTATACTGCTTAGTTACTGGGCTGCGGAGTGTCACCAAAGGGACAGCAGGCCCACTTTTCTTACATGGGGGAGGTCTTGACATTTTGGGTGAGAGAACTTGGTGTTAAACTGTTGCAAGCATCATAGGACTTTTAGCATCATAAAATCATGGCCACAAAATGTTCACGGCACCTACCAGTCTACCCCAAACACCCTGTACATTTCCAGATGTTCCCTAAAGGCATGGCACCATACCTAGTTGAGAACCACTGGGTAGAAAAGTCTATCTCGACTTTGCGCTACTTGGTGTCAGTTAAGCTCTTCTTTCTTCTGTGCAATTCTTTAACGATTGCTCCTTTATTGAAAGACCTAAAACCAGTGCCTTCTCTGATAATTTTTATTTCCTCTTAGCTGATGCTATGCTGGAATGTCTCATGTTTAATTCTACAACACACAGGATCTCTGGGCAGTTTCACTTTTACTACAGATCTTTCAAATCTCATTTTGTTCCTATCCTTCAATGCTTTGTTGCTGATAACCTATAAACATTCCTCTATGGATGCATATATCATTTCAAACTAGTTTAATCTTTCTAAAATGTGGTGTGATGGCTTAAGTGCCTGGGCTGTGTGAAGGCAGACAGTCCCAGAATCCAAATCTGGCTTAGGGCAAGTTTTTAAATATTTAACTTCTTTGAACCCTAGTTACATTCTTTATAAAAGAATACAACATTGCCTGATTTGTAGAGTTGTTTTAAATATTAAATTAGGTAATGTAGGTAAAGCACTTAGCACAGAGCCCAGAGTATAGTAAAGGCTTAATGTCCTACCCTGATTGCCCAATAGAACTTCTTTAACATGGAAATGCTGTATAATATTCGCACTGTTCACTATGATAGCCATTAGTCACATATGGGTGGGTATTGAACACTTGACATGTGG
>NW_012154173.1:1259703-1278467 GCF_000956105.1 Propithecus coquereli | reverse complement strand
CAGTCCCACCAGCAGTGTAGAAGTGTTCGTGTCTCTCCACATCCTCGCCAACATTTGTTGTTTTGTGTTTTTTTGATAGAGGCCAATCTCACCGGGGTTAGGTGATACCTCATTGTGGTAAAACCATATTTCTTACCTTTACATAAGCCATTCAACTTTAATCACATCTCTTACTTACCCCAGAAGTAATGTGCTTGACGACTGTGGGATAAGACAGTTTGAAACAGGAAGGAAAGAATTCAGCCTTGCTTCGGGACTGGTATGCCATGGCACTGCACTCTGCCAGGCATAGGATACCCGATTTTGATCCATGCATACAATTTATTTTACTGCAGTGGAATATTCCGCTAATAGGCAATGTCTGTCGAACAGAAATGGGCCTGAGTTGTTTGTGAAACATGGTGCAAATTAGATACTATTTGCTACAAGAAAGGTGGTTTAACACACGTCAAACCCTCACCAGAGAAAATTCTGCAGGATACAGATGACTTAACTTTTGGATTATGTCCTTGAGCAGTGCTAGGGCATCAGCTGTTCTCTTCTAGCAGGGTCTGAGTGCCTGCGAATGGGTAATTACAGCGAATCATGACTGTGAGATCTTTGTGGGCAAGACGAGACGTTATTGTAGGCGAGTAGTGGTTCTGCTGCATTTATCACTAACATATTCAGTGATTTCTTGAGTCTTAATCTATTCAACTGTTTTCTCAAAATTCTGGTACTTGAAATTGTGCTGTGACCATAAAAGGGTTGAGAACCATCTTTTTAGCACCTAGATTTTGATACTGCCCAGTCAACGTAGGCTATTACTCAATTCTTGCTGCTTGTAAATCAATGACTATTAATGTCTGTTGTATTTTACATTCACTTTTAAGTTTACGGGAGTAATTACAGCTTTTCCCTGGGTTTCATGAACTTGCTGTTCCCTTAGAATTCACTGCTGTCCTCCTAGAATTGCCCTCTTAGAATTACTGCTGTCTGGTGAGTCGTGTGACGTGGGTCGGTAGAAGGAAGAACTGATGCAGCTGGTATACTGGTTTGAAAAGCCGAACGACACGTATTTTGAAATGTTACAAAAGGCAGCGTGGTATGACTTGCCACGGGTCACAGCAACTGGAGAATAATTGGAGTCTTATGACACCTGGTCTGTCATAAACATTTACTTTTGACTAAGTCCCTCTCCTCCGCTCATTGCCTCCTCCTCCCATGCGTCTTTCTCCCACACTGCCCACTTTGAAAATGTCTGAAAAGAGGGTCATACTGTTTTTAAAAGAGCACTTTTTTTAAAGGTGCTGGTGACACCTGGCATGGTGAACAAGGTAGAGGAGGGTGAGGGTCCTTTCTCGTGGAACTGACCTCCTAGCATGAAAAGATGTACCTTAGTCCATTCTGTGCTGCCATAACAGAACACCTGAGACTAATTCATAAAGAACAGAGATTTATCTCTTACAATTCTAGGTGCTAGAAAGTCCAAGGTCAAGGGGCCTGCCTTTGGCCAGGGCCTTCTTGCTTGCTCAAGGCGGAAGGTGGAAGGGCAAGAGAGAGTAAGAGAGCAGGAGGGGGCCACGCTCACCTTTATTATAATAAATCCATTCTTGCAATAACTAACACACTTCTACAATAAGGACATTAATGCACTTACGATGGCAGAGCCCTCGTGACCTAATCATCTCTTATTAGGCCTCACCTCCCAACACTGTTGCATTGGGGAGTAAGTTTCCCGCATATGAACTTTGCGGAACACATTCAAACCACAGCAAGATGGAACATACAGGATTTCGACAAATGGCAGAGAGTGATAGATGCAGGTAGAAAAAAAAATAAAACAAGTAGAGTGATAAGAGGTGAGTAGGGTGGAGGCTACTTTTTATGCAGCAGTCAGGGAAAGCCTCTTAGAGAAGGCAGTGTTTGAATTGAGACTTGAATAATGAGCAGAAGGTAGGCAAGTGAATATCTGGGGTAATGCCATCTAGGCAGAGAGACTAGCAACTCCAGAAGCCTCGAGGTGGGGATAGACGAGCCGCAGAGTGGCCAAACTTGCTGAGAGAGGAACCAAGCTGCAGTCTGAGATTTGGGTGGGGAATAGAGCATGTGAGACCTTGTCACTGCTACTAGGGGATTTGAGTTTATCTAAGGGGTCCAGGGAAACCACGGAGGGTCTCAAGTAGGAAGTGACAGATGACTGTTTTAAAAATACACCCTGGTTTCACTTTCATAATGAGACACTGATATTTGGAATAACTGTCTTATTAAAAACAACTGAAAATACTGGACAAAATATTTTTGAAATGCCTTAAAGTGACAATGAGCTAATAAAATTGTGAGGAATACTTGGCCTCTATCTGGGAATCCAGAGGAGCAAGCCCAACTGCCAGGGGGGATTTTGCCCTGGAGTATTAATTGCAGATCCAGAAGAAAGGCTGACAGGCTGAGCTGTGCTTTGGGCAGCTGGGAAACAATAGGGCCTTTGTCTGACAGTAGATGGGCTGACTCCATCCCCTACTCTCTTAGAGAAAGATCTCCTAATGGTTGAAAATTTAGTTATGTTCATCTGAGTGCTTTGACATTAGCAGAGTATTAGAAAGCACATACTTTTCTAGAAATAAAAGATTGGTTAAATAATCATGATATATCCATACTACAAAATACTGACCGGTGTTAAAAGTATAAGACTAATAATAGCTTGGAGAAAAGGCTCATAATGCACTGTAAAGTGAAAAAAACTGATTATAAAATATTATGTACCTATTGTACCATTTGTGTAACAACAGGTGTATATATGCAATGAAATATACAAGAATGTTAACAGTGGTTATCTCTTGGGATTGCGGTGATGTTTAATTCCTTATTTATTTGCTTATCTATAAGAAAAATGCAAAAATATTTTAATTCAAATAGCTTTATTTGTATTTTTAATGATAAATTTATACTAAAAAGTACTTCAGAAGTACTTTATATTAAAAGCGCAAAGAAGAAAATAAATATCCCTGGGAGTCTCTCTTCCATAGAAAATCAATACTAATATTTATGATATATTCAAATAATTCTTCATACATTGACATACATATATACCCAAATCATTTTATACATGGGATCATATAACACAGTATTCTATTGTCAATACTTGTTTATTTAAAAAATTTTTTTTTACTTTATAATATTTATCTTTATTTCAACTCTATTATTTATTTTGTCCATTTTCCATTGATAAATGTTTAAGCTTTTGAAATAGTTTTGCAGTTATTAACAATGGTTCAATGAACATTCTTCTTTTATGTTGATGTAATAGAATTATTTATAAATATTGACTCTTCAGTTAGATTCCCTAAAGTCCCTGCTCAGCCCATGCTACTAGGGTGAGTATTGCCTGGCTGCAGACAGAGCTGGCTTTATAAAGTTGTAGCGTATAGCAGGCACCTGGGTAAGGAAACTTCTACACTACAAAATATTTTGCCCCCAACAGGTACTTTTTCTACTTTGACAAGGAACATTTTCTTTTTCTTTTTATGTTAAATATCTGAAGGGAGTGGGAGGAAATGTTTTATCTAAAGTCAACCCTAATGGAAAAGTTAAAGGACCAATGTTTTATTTATGCTGTAATGGATAATTTTGCTCTTTCTCTTTTTCTGGGCTTTATGCAAGGCCTTGGTGCTTATTTGGACACAACTTCAGAGGCCTTCATTCTTAATCTCATCTATGTGGATGCCCGGCCGGGTTGTGCATGGCCTGTGGTTTACCTGGGTGTGTAACTGTGTGTGCATGCTGCTGAGGCCTGTATTTGGTTTCGTTTGTTTCTTACTTGCTGCTTCTTGGTGTATTGATTTTCTAACTAGGCCATTACTAAAAGAAATATAAGGAAGAAAAATCCCGGAGATATGTTCCAGAGTTTCAGAACAGTAGCAGTGAAGATAGTATTCACACTGAAGCTTGGAAAAGTTACATATAAGGGAACAAAGACTTCTTTCATTTTAGACGGAGTTGGTTTGACAAAGGTTTTCAGCAAATCACATCACCAAATATGGAAAGTAGGCTTGCTGACTCAGCCTATTGCACTGACCACTAAACTCAGCTTCCTCCCTCAGCTACAGGGCGGACACACAGGGGCAAAAAATGCCACCGTTTCTGGAACAGGCAGACTTTTGGAAAATGGCCAGTTCTGGAGGCTGACCTATATAGTGCATCATTGTGCGAGATGTATACCACACCCGGAAACCTGGGAGAAATCATCATGACAGATGATACAATGTCAAAACTTTCTTATTTTATGTGGAAATAATTTAACACGCCAATAAAGGGTTCTTATGAGAACTTAAATGCTTTATTCTGGAAATAGGCAGTAATTCTAGACTCTTAGAAAATTTAAATGTTTCTGTTTGGTATGTTTGATGGAGAAATGGTGCTGTTTCCATTCCATGTATCTAGGGCATAAAGAAATAAGAAATAAGGCACCAGACCAGAATGAGGCAGCACAATGTTAACAAAGGCAGTAAGTCCAGAGATAATTTTATTAAAATGTCATCAGATAATTTTATTAAAATGTCATCAGAATAATTGCTAAGTAGAGAATCACATTGTCCTATCATGTCTCTTATTTCATTATACCTAGAACCTGTATACCTGCAGCAATTCTTTCAGGATTTAAAATAAATTCTTTATGCCTAGAACAAATTTATATACAACTTATATTTCATGTATAAGAAGTCAGTTCTCCCTGACTGTATTCGTTCTGATGAGTTATCTGATGAGGTCTTTGAGTCCTACCCTATCAGCATGTCTGAGATGAATGTATTGATTGATGATTGATTCATTCATTCAATTTAGCAAATGTATGTTGAACAGCTACAATGTGCCAGACATAGTGCTAAGGGCTGGGCGTACAAAATTGAACAAGGTGGAAGGGCTTTGTCTTCATGAAGTTTAGAGTCTGGAGGGAGAAACGGACAATAAACAAAAGCTAAAATAATAGTTATAGATAGATTTAATTGCTGGGAAGGAACTAAACAGGGTGCTTGGTGGAGACTAATAGCAGGAACCAATAGTGGAGACGTTAGGGAAGGCCTCTGTGGGGAAGAAAAATTTAAGTTAAACCTGAGGGAAGAAAAGGGACCTTCGAAAAAGGAGGAGCAAGGAAGAATATTGTCAACAGGAGTTACAAGTGCAAATGGCCTGAGGTAGAAATAAGTTGGTGAGGAGCCAGGCACAGCACCAGAGAGAGGGAAGGACTGCGCTGCAGAAGATGGTCCTTGCGGCCAGGTCCTGCAAGGCCTCACAGATTGAGAAAGAGCAGGGATTTCATCCACATCCATTGGGAAGTCACGGAGTGGTTAATGCAAAGTAGAGTCACAGTCAAGGGCAAACACTCATATCGCAATCCCTTGAGTCATCTATATTTTGGGATTCAAAATTAGTTTTTCATTTTAGAAAGTGAATATAGTGCATATATTATATCCACATTTTACTATAACTCTACCGGAGTTGCCTGGGACATACCCTGTAATCAGACACATGAATGTATCTGCAGTGAAATGTGAATATTCATACTAAATGGGGTAATAAAGACTGTACGTGGGCCCCCATCAGTTCACTTCAGGCTTTGCTCTCAGATGGGTTCAGGTCCCATTAGGTTTTGCCACCAACTAAATTATGGAAAAAATAATCAGTTTTCAGAGCTTTTTGGATTTTTGGATTGGTGGATAAGAGATTGAAGGTTTGTAACTATGCCCCCTTTTCACAACTATTATGAATGTCATTTATTGATTCACTGATTCAACAAATATTTTTTGAAGGCCTTTCTATGTGCCAGGTAGTGTTCTGAATGTATAGAAATGTGTTAGACATGAAAATAATTCCTATTTTCTTCTTAAATTTTTCTTTCTTTCCTTTAAATGACAAAAGTTGTGTTTATTTATGGTGTTCAACAAAATGTTTTGATATATTTAGCCATTGTAGAATGGCTAAATCAAGCTAATTAACATGCATTTCCTCACATATTTTTTTGTGGCAAGAACACTTAAAATCTATTCTCTTAGCAATTTTCAAGTACATGTTGTTATTAACTATAGTTACCATATTGTACAATGGATCTCTTGAAGTTATTCATATTTTTTTTTGTTTCATTTGTTTTATCAGCCCATAGGTGTGGGAAGAAGAAAACAAAAGGTACTTTGATTATGAAAAATCTCATTTTGTTCTTAAGGACCCCACACAAGCAAAACCCAGAGATGGAACATTTTATCAATGAGTTTTCCTGACCCACATAAGGGAAAGAGAGTAGAAATAGGGGCCGTGCGCCAGGAGCCTTTGCAGCTGTCGTCTCTAGATCTCTACTTGCTTGTTTGTTCTTGCCTGTCTCCCACTGGAAAAGAAGCTCCAGGAGAGAGGGAACCTTGTCCGTTTATTCATATTTCCTTCTGAATATTTTTTAAATGGGAAAACTATTTTTAAAAATATAGCTATGTAAGTTTGAAATGTTATTTCTACCATTATAGTAAAATACTGCTGCCAAGAACTCAACAACAGAAACAGCAACAAATCCCAATAAGCTAGGACAACGCACTTTGGCACATATGCTTATTTCTAAGCAACCAATATCATGTTTTTAGTAAGAGGGTAGTGAAGTGCTAGAATCTACAGCATGCTTCCTTGAAACTCTTTTATGTGATGATATTGTCCAGACCCATTCAAAAGTTCCTGCTACATTTGCTTTGGTAATTATGGGGATTTATTTATCTGTGGTGAAGTATTTTCTGTATAGAATTTAGAGGAAATATTACGTATAAAATAAATTGCATATTTTGGATAATTTCTGCTCCAAATAATGATTTGCAATACTGTTCTTACAGTAGTGCCAGACACTAAGGTAAAAACTTTATGTGCGTAATTTTATTTAATCCTAAAAAATGAGGTAGATAGAAACTGAACTGCAGAAATAAAATAATAATTTGATTTAAAAAATGGGCAATGAGTTAAATAGATACCACTCAAAAAAGGACATATAAATGGCCAAAAGATATAGGAAAAAACACTCAACATCATTAATCATCAGAGGAAGGCAAATCAAAACCAGAATATCATCTCGCCCCAGTTAGAATGGCTGTTATCAAAAAGACAAAAAATAACAAATAACGAATGCTGGCAGAGACATGGAGAAAGAGGAACTCTTATATACAGTTGGTGGGAATGTAAATCAGTGCAGTCATCATGGAAAACAGCATGTAATTTCCTCAAAAATTAAAAACAGAACTACCATATGATTCAGCAATCCCACCCCTGGGCATATATCCAAAGGAAAGAAATCAGTATATTGAAGAGATATCTGCATCCCACGTTTACTGCAGCTCTATTCACAATAGCCAAGATATGGAATCAACCTAAGCATCCAACATTAGATAAGTGGATGAAGAAAACATGGTATATATACACAGCAAAAGACTCTCCAGCCATGAAAAAGAATGAAATCCTGTTGTTTGAGGCAACATTGGTGAATCCGGAGGATGTTATGTTAAGTGAAATAAGCCAGGCTTACAGAGAGATAGACAAATACTGCATGTTCTCACTTATATGTGGGAGCTAAAGAAGTTGATTTCATAGAAAAAGAGAGTAGAATAGTGGTTACTAGAGGCTGGGAAGGGAGAAGAGAGGAGGTATGGGGAGAGGCTGGTTAACAAATATAAAATTACAGCTAGATAGGAAGGATAAGTTCTAGTGTTCTATAGCACTGCAGGGTGACTATAATTAACAATTTATGGTATGTTCTCAAATAGCTAGAGGAGAGGATTTTGAATGTTTGTACCTTAATTACCCTGATTGGATCATTACACTCTGTATACATGTATTGAAATATTACAGTGCACTCCGTAATATGTATAGTTGTTATGTGTAAACTAAAAATAATACAAGCCAAAAATGAGGTGGATACAAATATTATTTCCACTTTACAAATCTAAAAACAGAGGGTGAGAAGCAATTTGAAGTGGGCTCTGGAGCTGCACGCATAGAGTCGGATGTGCTTTGGAGCTCACCCCCGCATCTGCCCTGATGCCCCGGGTGGTGAACCACCAATGACTGCCAGGTGTGGGAGTGCGAAAGTTCAGGTCCCTTGCACCAGGTTAGGACAACTCTGAGACGTAACTGACACTCCGGAGTTGCCTCCTGGATCAGGCTAGAGCCTGCCCTCCGCAGAACTTTGCCCGAGATCACACCCTGCCTCAGTGTCCTTTTCCTTCTCCCGCTTCCCCTTTCATGCCTTTACAGGTCTCTCCGAGAATGTCCTTTAACAAATCACTTGCACGCAAATTCTTGCCTCGGGGTCTACTTCTGGGGAGCTCAGTCAGAACAGTCCTACTGAGCCCTGGGAAATTCCTGACCCTGGGAAACCATGACGGATAATAGAACTATTGTTGCTTAAGCCTGGTTTTGGGCTGATTTGTTATGCAGAAACGGGTAGACAGAATTGCATACAATCCACAGTAAGTGTATACAGCAAGGGTTCCTCCGGTTATTCCTCAAAGGGATCCATGACTCGGTTCATCCTGATACATGCAACACATGGGCTTTCCCTTCTTCCGCAGGTCCTTGGCCAATCTCACTATCTGGGGGCCCGGAGTGTTTCATCTGCTGATAAAACAACACCCCGAGCCAAGGGACCTACTTTATGGTAAATGAAGTACGAAAAAGAGTGCATAGCAAGGGAGTCACTGCTCCTGCCACAAACCACCTGGAACAGTCTCTTGAAGGCAAAGCTAAGACTGGGACGCTGGTCCTTCAGGATGTGGTAAGTAGCATAAAGCAATAGCTATTATGTACGGCTGGGGTTCAATCACTCCCAGTGAGCTACTTGTCTTTTTGGATATGTTTTTACAGTTTCCTTTTTCCCCCCGGCTTTCGTGTACTTTCAGCAACCAGCAGCTGTGGCTCTTCTTGGGAAGACCGTCCTCTGACTACGAGAGTCATTCACCAGCACGTGCGGAGGGCTGGAAGTGCCTGAGAGATTATGGTCTCCTCCTTTCCCTGCCAGGGCTGCCGGTGCAGGGTCGGAGTATGGAACCTACGTCCCTTGCTGAAGATTGGGACAACTCTGAGACCGGACTCACACTCCAGAGTTTACCTGAGGGACCTCTCCTTCTGCTTCAGAGGAATCTGACCTAACTCACTTGTTCAGGGTCACAAACAAAATAAAAGGTGAGATCAAAACCAAGGTTTACTACACTGAGCAATTAAAAATACAGGACTCCCAGTTAAATTTGAATTTCAGATAAACACGGATAATTTTTTAGTATGCCACATGCAATATTTGGGAGATGCTTATACTTAAATTTATTCATTGTGTATCTGAATTTCAAATTTAACTGCGTGTCCCGCTTTTTATTTGGCAACCATAGTCAGAACACTAATCCAAGTCTGGCTAATTACAATACCTATGTTGTTTTTCTAACAATTAACAAACCATTTTGAACATGTAAATAACTTCAGTGCACATAGTACAAAATCTGAAAGGTTGTACAGGAAACTTTAAGTCTTCCTACCACCCCTGTGCCCAGCCATTCAGGCCTCCTTTTTAGACGAAATCATGGTAAACCTTCTCTCGTTTATCTTTCTAGTGATATTCTCAGTAGAGGCAACATAATTATATATGCATTTCTGTACCTTGCTTTATTAGTTTAACAACTCAACTTAGAGACCTATCTTATCAGCACATATTTTGCTGCTTTGTTCATTTTAATAATTGCACATTTACTTGAGAAAGGCTCAATTAATATTCGTGTGAATTATTTTCACTCTTTTGCTCTTGTAGATAACCAAAGTTCAGGGTATGTTGTTTTATTCAATTTAAAGAGACTCTAGAGTCTAAGTATGAATGTGAATCAATAGATTGAACAGCTAAATGCTGCTAATGGCACTGAGGAGAGATGTGGGTTACTTGATGATAAAACAACACAAGAATTCAACAGATGCTACCTGACATTTAAAATTATTCTGTTCCTTATCAGTACATAGACAGGAATTCTTTGAGTGGATATGAATTCATGCTTACACTTAAGCCTTTACAATGAATCCCATCCCCCCAGGAAACCAATAACCATTAACCAATAACAATATCATCATCACTCACAATAGGGGTGAGAATTTGTGACACTACCTAATTTCATCTGGGTTCAGTGTGTTTCCTAAAGGTGAGTGCTTGACAGTGGAGTGTCTGCTGCTAAAATGCAGAAAGACAAGAGTGTGATCTAAAAGGACTGGTCCTGCAAGAAGCAGAAGGGCCTACCAGTAGTGCTTCTTGCTGGAAAAGCAGCCTCAGAGAAAGTGGAACAGATTCGCGGCAAGTTCCTGGAAGGTTGTTTCGCTAACAGTTGACAGAAGGGGAGATTCATTACAGAGAAGACACAGGGCCCAATTTGCTCAGGGTTGTGACACGTGATGGGTTGGTGGTTGTAGAAGGTTGGCAACAGCGCATAGTCCAGCAAAGAGTCAGACACAGGGGGGTTCTTGCTGGCTGACAAGATGGTAGGGAAAATGGGCTGCTGGCTGTGTATATTAGTCCATTTTCTGTTGCTTATAAGAGCATACCTGAAACTGGTAATTTATAAAGAAAAGGAATTTATTTCTTATCCTTATGGGAGCTAGGAAGACCAAGGGCGGGGGCGGGCGGTTGCATCTAGTGAGAGCCTTCTTGCTGGTGGGTTCTCTATAGAGTCCCCAGGCAGTGCGGGGTATCACATGGTGAGAGGGCTGAGCGGGCTCACATGCTAGCTCAGATCTCTCTTCCTCTTCTTATAAAGCCACCAGCTCCATTCCTGTGATAACGCATTAGTCCATTAACCCATTCATCCATGAATGAATCAATCCATTCATGAGGGCAGAGCCCTTGTGATCCAATCACCTCTTAAAAGCCCTACCTCTCAATATTGCTACATTGGGGATTAAGTTTGCAACACATGGAATTTGAGGGACACATTCAAACCATGGCAGTGTGGTAAGCATGTAAATATTGTTATAGACTAATATTTATTTGAGACTACTCCCATTAGGTTAGACATGCTCTCTGCCCTCGGGAAGTTTACTACAGTGCAGTAGACTGACATGGAAACAGATGTTATCTATTATAAATAAATACAAGAATAATTTTGAACAGAATTCATATATTACTGTATAGTACACATGTAGTGCATATGGTTTAGATTTTTTAAAACTCCTTAATTCTAAGTTAGTTAAGTATATTGAACTAGCCCCTGAAGTAAGCTTCAACAAAGTCAGACTAATGTTGTAAAAATTTAATTAAAAAGGGAAGATCATGGTTCTTTAATTGCTATATATCCTATGTTTTCTCCCTTCTCAATTAATTTTTTTCACTACCTTTAAAATTTTTTTATTACTTAAGGAAGAAATAGCATTGAAATGTTACATAAACATGTAGATTTTTCAATCTAGTTAGATGGTAAATTTATTAATTGGGAAAAGAACACTAGCAAAATAAGCGCCAGAGCTTTGTTTATTTTTTTATTTTTAATACTCTCACACTGAAGTGTACAGAGTGGCAGTTATTTTCTGAATTGTGTGCATGGTATGTGCGCTCTCACACTTTAATTTATAAGTTAAATAAATAACAGAGAAACTAAAACAATCTGTGCTCCTCCAGTACTGTACAAGAAACTTCTCAGCCATAGGATTTACTTTAGCACTTCCCGAGAAGTGTTATGGTAAATATACAAACTCACACCACCCACTTGCAGATCCGTACTTCAATGCCAAGTGAGGGAATCTTGAATGAATAAGAGAGGCTAGAATAAAAAAAAATTGTTTCTTTTAAAACAAACACAAAAATAAAACATTGATTTTTTTCAGGCATGTGCCTGGTAATACCAGTCTGCCTATACTACACTCCTGTTTATTATTTCCTGCTCTTTCTAGGCCACCTACACATCATTGTTTTAAAAACAGTAAAAATAGTGAAAATTATCTTTGGTCCTAAATCTCCTCACCTTCCCCATCTTTGTTCATCCACTATTGTCCTATCTGTTCTCATGGGTTGGCAGATGGGAGTCATGGAATCAAATAAACCCCAAGCCCAGCATAGAGGGACTTGGAAGGATCGTTTGGTAGAAAAATCCAGGGGAAATAAATATAGGATCTTAGATTTTCAGGGCTAGAAGGAAACTTACGGAGGGTTCGACCTCATTTCAGGAATTTGACTCTCTCCTGAAATGTGTAGAATTGTTTCAAAACAATTTTTAGCTTTGTGAATCCTTGAGTCCTTAATTCTATTCCCTTACGGTAGACCTTTGAAACAGTTAATTATCACTTTCTAACTTTCAAAGCAATATTGTTTAAAAATGTCATAAGATAATGATTGTACATATCACATAGAACTAATGTTATATGTCACTGCCTAAATTAAGTTCATGATCACTTTTTCTTTAACTCTCTTTCCCAAGATAATATTCTGGTATGTTTTTCTATTTTCTACACTCTCAGAGCAGTGAGAAAACAGATATCATCTCTGTTTTCCTATTCTCTTAGTTCAAATATGAAAGGGGATTGAACTGGGAACTTGAGGAGTATAAATAGAAAATAAAACAAGAAAAAGTAGATACAATAAACTATTAAAAAGTCAAATTCTAAAGCTTGAGGGTACCTCCGATATAATAAATTATCTTCCTTTTATAAGATGAAGAAAGGAAGACCTAGAAATTTACATGACTTGCCCAAAGATACACAAATGGTTTATAGTGGAGCCTCGGTTAGTTAGGTCCCATTCTCTTGACTTCCAGAACAGGGATGTCTGTATGAAAGATCTCAAGGGAAAATTTAATGCATAAATCATATTTTGAAGTCTCTTGGTTCCTGAAAGCTTATTTACTGGGTATTTGGATACTGAGAACTTGATTTTTTCTCCTCCTCCTTCTTTACTTTCTCTTCCTCCTTTTCTTCCTCCTCCTCTTCTTCCTCATCTTCCTCCCTACTCCTCTTCTTTTTTCTTCTTCTTCTTGCCTAGCAGCTAACTCCAATTTAAACTCTTTTAGCTCCAAAGTTATAGAAAATATATTCATTGAGCCGGTTCAGTTCTCAAGACAATTCTCACTGTCTGGAAAGGATTCCAGAGTCTCCCAGTTCTTTTAAGGAGAGCAATAGTATAGGCAATCCAAAATAATAAATAATTCTTGAGAAATTTCAAATTAATTGAAATATGGAAATTAATAGCTAGGTTAATATATTAATGGGATCGTCCATCTTAGGCAAGGCATACATGGGATTCACTGCTGGATGGGAAGAATTTATGTGGATGAAGTTCTTCCTCATCCTCTGTAGATGGCATATTTCCAGATTCTTTAGAGCAGCAGTCCCCAACCTTTCTGGCACCAGGGACTGGTTTCATGGAAGACAATTTTTGCACAGACGGTGGGGTGGGGCGGTGGAGAGGCAGAGCTCAGGCAGTGATTCAAGTGATGGGGAGCGCCTGGAAAGACAGATGAAGCTTCGCATGTTCCCTGCATGTTCCACTTCCTGCTCTGCTGCCTGGTTCCTGGTACTGCTGACTGGTACTGGTCTGTGGCCAGGGGTTGGGGATCACAGCGTCAGAGTCTTTGCTTTTTAAGGATCATTTTACCCCTTGTATATTCTGTTTTCTTCTACTTGTTTCTTCTTATTAATAAATAAGGGATCTCAGAACTAGACACCTTCATGGATAAGTTTTTTTTGCTAAAAAGCAGTTCTTCCTCTTCTACAATCTTTGCTCCTTCAGGCCATTCCCACTTCCTCTTCCTTGGAGAGCTCACTTCCCAGTTTTTCACCACTAGGTGTCATAAGTATTCACACAAATGCCTCAAAGGTGTAAAAATAAGCTTTCTCTTAGGATATGCCCCTGAATATCTTGGCTTTTCATGCAAAATCTTATATTGTTTGGGCCCACTTATTTGCTCACATTTACATGTGATTATAACTCAGAATATAAAGTTCAAAAAAAGTCATAAAATCAAGGAAAAACAAAATGGAAATCTCTGTGGCAAATACGTGTAGCTTTGAACTCTGCAGAACTTGTTCCTTGGAGAACCCGTCCCCACTCTGTCCCCAAAGATGCCTTTAGCTTCACTCCATGAGATTAACAGGCAGCTTCCCCTTTTAGCGATGGGTGGCACAAGAGCACATGGGAAAATCTTTTAGGAATCTTCACATTGTTTTGTAATGGGGAAAGACACGAGACATGAGAACCCACTCTCATTCTACTTATTTGTATTTCAGCTGAAGGGGCCGACACATTAAAAAATTATTTTCAAATCATGGATTTTTAGAGGTAGAAGGATTCTTAGAATGGTCAATTCTGATCTTTCATTTTATGTTAGGGGAATAATGCCTGGAGTGGTCTGCTCCTTGTCTAAGGTTGGTGGCGGAACTAGACCCTGGACATATACTTCCCAAATCCTAGATATCTTATGGCCTCTCTGTACATGCTACTGTTGGAATAGATTCATGTTATCTACTCTGGAATTTTAAGGAAAATATAAGCCGGAATGCTCCTTAGACTATGGTTAGTATTATAAGAAAAAACTTAGCTCAGTAAACCTCCTCAGTGGAGATTTGATGTTAAAAAAATCAGGCTATTAATTACTGGCACAATTAATTACTTTTCTAAATGAAGAAAAAATATGAATTTTGTTAATGTAAAGAGCATCAATGATATATAAAATGAATATTAGGGAGTAAATCATATTATCATTTACATACAGGTTTAGGAAAATGGATGAAAATCCTATTGATTCCTTTACACCTTCAGTGTAAAGGATAAGAAACAAACTGCTTTCATTATACAGATTTTGCAGATTGCATTTTAATTCAGAATGATGGGATAATTGTTCCATTTAGCTTTTCTTTGCAAGTCAACCAGACCCATACACATTCTTTTAATGTAGCTTTGCTTTTTAAATGAGATGACTATATTTAATGAAAAGATATAGTCAGTTCATTGATATTTTAAGTAACGAAGACTATTATTATTGTTCTCACCAAGATGAAAGGGAAATTAGCTAAGGCAGTTAGATAGAAAAGCAGTGAAAATATTGTATCTTCAAAGTAGCTATATCATAAAATAATTAATCTTGTTTGTTTATACACTTTATGTCTTGGGAAGAGCGGGGCTGTCCAAAGGCCTGGAGAGTCCTTGTCGTATGGTGCTCACCCAATTCCCAAGGAGAGGGTCATGCAGATCCCTCCGGGAAATATGGCTCTTTTTTCTTCATTCTGATTTTCTTCATTCTGAATTCATGGAATTTCAGAATTTCTTTTGAGTAAGAAATTTTACCTAATTATAATATAAGATAATTGGCTATATTATCTTTTTTTTCCAGAGAATTAAAAACATTTATTTCTATCTTTATTGAGTTATGATTGACAAATAGAGGCTAAATTTTCTTATAGAAATTCGAATACTAAGTTAAAAACTAATTCTTTTGTCACAATGATAGTGCATGGAAACTACTTAAACTGGTGATTCTGAATGGTGTTTGAGATGTTTCACTAAAACAAGCTTCCAGGTCAAATAAGTTAGGGAGATAAGGTTGTATACTTAGCACATTTTCTTAGACATTCATAGTACTTCTCAGCATATTACAGACTGAAATATCTTGCAATTAAGAAACCTGATCAACTGTGTTTAAACTAGCATTTTCCCAGTATAGTTGATCAGAAACTTTCTTTGTAAAATACCAAGTAACATCTTGCGAAAAACAGGTTGAGAAATCTTGATTGCCAAAGTGACTTAACGTACTTGCTTGATAAATCTAGTACTGCATGTCTTGCAATGTGCAACCCTCCATTTGATTTTCATCTCACTTATTGGCAGTATCTTACCAGTATCCCTTTTGCTTCCAAGACAACTTTCTTCTGGCCAACAGCAAGATTCATAGTTGCAACATTAAGATCCCAAACCCAAGTTTATCCACCGAATTTCCCAAGTAGCAATGTCCTGTCAACAGATGGGACTATTTTAAATGTTACTTTTGTGTGTGTTATAAAGCAATCTTTTCAGTTGATTTCCTCAAACCCTTTTTTTTTTTTTTACTTAATGTAAAATTGTTCAGTGTTGCAGAGTCCGAGGCTATCTACTAGGCAGTGAATAAGCCGGGATTAAAAATACAACGGGCATAGTTCCTGGGAGCTGATATGGTTGTTACCTAGTGTCAGGAGTAGCTAGTACATTCAAGATAAAATACCAACTCTTTAGTATGGCATCAAATGTTTGGTGTGTTTGTTTATAAGGTTGCATGGAAGTGGGACATCCGGATCACCACTCATAAAGGGAGGTTAGCAGAAGAAATTCAGATAAAAAAGGTAACCTGGACTACCTTCACATTGTTGTTGTAAATTTGCCTTAGGTCCTGGTACTTCAATAACTGGGTATACCATAAATCTCATGGAGAATCGGAACAATATTTTTACACCGTTTTGGATGTAGCTATAGCTTAAGTGATTTATTTTCCTTGTAAGCATTTTCTGTTCATACATCCCAAGAGAGAGGATGTAGACACTAGTTGTCACCATCCCATACAAAGAACTCTCAGTAGGCAGAGTTTTGTTTCAAGCTACTGCAAAGGCCATTGACTACCCTCTGGTTCAGGTTCAACTGGGCACCGAGGGCCTCTGAAACTAGCCCAATCCCGAACTCCGTCAATTATGTGGAGGATACTGGTACATCTCCTGATGCACATGTCATAAATCCTAGCAAATATTCCAGAAATAATTAATTACTTTTTCTGTCCTCAAAGGTGATACAATGATTGTGGTCACGGAAACTCAGATTTTCGTAGAATTCATTTTGGTCCAAAGCCTTTCGTGATCTGATTCCTACCTGCTCCTTCAACTGATCTGTCACTACCCTTCTCCTTTACTATTTAAAATAAATTATTAAAAATAAATGAATTGGTATTTATTTCAAAGTATTTCATGCTTTTGTTTCCTGCCATTATTTGTACATGCTTGTCTATCCACTAGAATGCCAATTCTCTTCCTTTATTACCCAAATAAATTCTGCTCATATTTCCAGGTTTGGTTCAAGCAGTGCCTTTTCTAGGATGGTTTTTATGAACACTCCTAGGCTCAAAGAGAATTTCAATTGCCATGAAAAAAATTACGATTAGAAATTATAAGAGTCAGTGTATTATTTGGCATAGGAGTAGCCACTGTAACACAAAGTATCCCAAATGTACAATTGTTCAAATATGATATCATTTCTCAATCACGTGAACTCCGAAGGAGAGATTCCTTATCAGTGGGCAACTCTCCTTCAACTGCTGATTCGTGGTGTTAGGCTTGGTCTATCTTGTAGGTTCACCATCCCTAACGCTGCTCATCATATTAAGCCAGTGGAAGAAAAAGAGAGAGTAAAAAAGACACAACTACTTCTTAACAAGCTTGATTCGAAAGTGGGACACATCTGCTCATTTCCGTTAGTAAGAAGAGGCTATCTCAAATGAGAAGGTACTGGTTTGTGAGATGTTAAGTTTGATCATCAAATCATCACAAGCGCTCACCTTTATTTGCTGCATTCTATGGGGCAGGTGCTTGGTATGTGTTATCTCATTGAATCCTCACAAACCTGTGTGGTAGACTCTATTTTTAACTCTGTTTTACAAATTTGGAAACTGAGGCTTAGAAAAGTCAAGTGACCTATCCAACATCATCTGGCTGGTAAGAGGCAGAGCCAGGCTTCGATCCTGCTTCACCTCCCCATCCCATCCATCCACAGCAATGGTCTGGCACAGGCTAGGCACAGGGGAGCCGTCAGCTGGTATTGCCATGCAACAGATTCCTGAACTAAGCCTCATCTGGAAAAGTCTCCATTTCTTTATCTTGAAAGCATTTTTTAAACTCTAGTAATAGTAATGAGACTCTGTGTGGTACGGCAGAAGAGCAACCCTTGGGCTTATCTAGGACCCTGGAGGTAAAAAGGGAAAATCAAGAAATGAGTAGGGAAATGGATCAGAACAACTAAATTTAAATCTTGAATCTTCTATTTCCTAATTGTATGGTTTGGGATAGGACATATAATCTGTCTGAACCTCAGTTTCCTCTTGGGTAGGAGTTCCTCCAGGATTTAAAGGGGAGATTGAAGCTCCTGTAGACTACATACCTTTTTTAATGACTTATTCAGTACTTATCTAGAAATTTAGAACTTCATTCTTTTGGATGAAACATATATTGTAGGGACTAGGAAACTAAATGCTACATTTCCAAGGCTGAACCAAAATTGAAGTTCTGGATGTGATTTAGGTTTTGCCCGTCAGATGCACTCATGCAGGATTTGAATTAGTGAAAAAAAAATAAGGACGGACAGAGATATAGAGGCAGTGACATGCAAGTATTGGGGAAGTACAATTAAAAACAAAGTCTTCTGCCAACCAGAAAACCTCTCCACAAAGGTAGAAGAGAAAGAAAGTGGTTTTATTGCTGAAAAAGTGTAAACCAGAGTGGGACCTGCGTTACAGACAATCTGCAAAAAAAAGACTACAAGAAAGAAAGAAATCTCTTCCTTTTGTATCACTAAGCAGACACAACCCATTCCAGACATGTTCTCAAGATAAACAATCACTAGTGCTCAAGTAAGAGGACATGTCAGCACCATCTATCACAACAGCGTTGATCCTAGATTCACCTGGTAGCTGGAGTAGCCATCTGTGTTTGCTCATTTCCCTTATCGAAAGGAAAAGTAAATTTGTATCTTTATGACAGGAAGGTGTGCAACTTGGAGCCAAGCACCGGCTGAAGTCAGGCCCCTA
>NW_012154173.1:1257379-1258558 GCF_000956105.1 Propithecus coquereli | reverse complement strand
TATATGTGTATGTATATATCTCAAACTGCCTTTCAGAAGAGAGAGGCCATTTGGAAAGAGCCCTGGGATATGAGACTGGAAGGAGAGAGTGAAGTAGACTAGTCAACCCCAAGCCAGCCACCCCAGCCACCCTGGGAGGTGTGAGATATTGCCAGGTATTAGTAACTACTGGCCCTTCCCTGGAAAGCCTTTTATTCCCCCTTTTCCTAGTTTACTTTTACTCATCCTTCAGGACTCAGCTCGAGCATCGTTTGTTGGAGATCTCTCAGAGAAGAATAGAGATATGATATTATTGCCTAAATCTTCTAGGGATCCTAGCCTGGGGTTGGGGCCGGGGAGATGGGAGATTAAAACCACTGTCTACTATATTCACACAGCACTTTTGCCCCCAAGTCCACTGCATTTGCCATTTGTTAGCTCTGTTGGTCACGGTCTCTGCATCTCATAGGTCACTGCACAATTCCAGTGTCTCAGTGTACCCTTGGCATGTCCGCTTTTCACTGCCCGTAGACTATGATGCTCCTGGCACAGACCATCTAGTTCCACAGAGTTCCCACAGCCAAGCTTTTAACAGAGTTCTTTCCATTTACCATAATCTTTTTCTTCTAAGAGAGCATGGTCATTCAGTGGGACAATATTAAAAGCAAGCAAAACAAGAGCCTTACCCCTTTACCACAAGAGAAAGTGTGTTCACCAGGTATTTACTGAGCCCCTATCACGTGCCAGTCATCATGCCAAGCACTGGCCTTACAGAAGTGCACAAAACAGAAACTGACAATTAGAACTATGATGAGTATTACAATACAAGAAATACAAGGTTGAATAAACTGTGGTTCAACTTTAGCAAATATATTTATGCGAAGATGATCTAACACAAAGAAATTGGAGAATATCTGATTTGTAACTTAATACTTTGGTAAATATTAATAGAAATAATTAATACTAATTAGTCTGCATTAGCACAGAGATAAAGTAATGGCAAATCTTAAACTTTTAACACGCTACCATTCCTAAGTAGGCATAAAATCCCATTAGTGACAACCGAAGATGGGGCAGTGAGAGTAGTCTAGTCTGCATATAGACAATCAAAGGGCGCTTTCTCTGTAGAGAATTTAAAAACATAAATAAAATAGGTTAGGTGGTCTGCTTTTGATTATTACCACATACAGACAATTTTAA
>NW_012154173.1:1244622-1257139 GCF_000956105.1 Propithecus coquereli | reverse complement strand
TATATTTTTGAGTTTAAATAATGAAAAATGATATGATTTTTCTTTTTTTGTGTGCTTAGAATCAAGGGAATACAAATTGAAACTATAAGGAGATAACACTAAATGCCATCAGAATAGTAAGGGGTTAAATTTAAATTTGAAACTGATAATGCCAAGTATTGACAAAGATGTGGAACTAGTGATTTACAACATTTTTGGGAAAACTTTTATATCTACAAACTTTAAACATGTTTATATTCTGTGACCCAGCAATTACATACCTAGGCAACTATCCAACAGAAATTCATATGAACGCCAAAGGACATTCAAGAATGTTCAAAGCTATATCATGGCTAACAGCCTCAACCTGAAAACATTCGAAACTCCTGTAAAGAGTTGAGCGAATAAACCAATTGTGGTATTTATACAATGGAATGACACACGGCAATGAACAATACAACTCTGTACTCAACAACCTGGATGAATCTCAGAAACAAAATGTTAGGCTATACAAGCCGTATACAAAATGATATCTGCTTCATAATTCCATTTATATAAAATTCAAAAAGAGTAAAAATTATTCCATGGTGTTAAAATTCAGGGTCCTTATTATCTTTTGAGAGGATGGAGAAGATATAGCTCAGGAGGGCATGAGGGTTTTTTTTGGTGTTTCCTAGTAATGTTCAATTTCTTGATCTAGTTGATGTTTATATGGGTGTGTTCTCTTTGTGATAATTCACTAAACTGTACTTTTATGACTTGTATACTTTTATGAACATAAAATTCAATAAAAATGTTTATTGAAAAAACATAGCCAAACCATGAAAGTATGAGCAAAAAATATTACAGGCATTGTGCTTTTGGTGTATTATTGCACAATTTGATATGGCTGAGCTCAAGAGTTTAGTTGTAACATACAGACAGAATTTCCCTTAAGAAAATTTGAAACCAAAAAATCCACATTTATGAAACAAGTAAACCAACAGGAATGTTATTTATATAAAAATGGATGCATCTTTTAAGAAATGAGTCTTTGTGCATTAAAATATAGTATGATTTTAAAATATTTTATTGCAATACTCAGGAAGAAATCTATTATGCAATTTTAAAAAGTGAATTAAGTATTCCACCTTCCATCTCACCTTTGTATATTTCTTTTCCCTGCACAGTTTCCTGATGAGACTCTAATGGGATGTCACCACCAACTCTGGTATCATCACTATCCTATTGCATTTGCATCATGCTTAACAGTAGCAAAGAGCTTTCTTGTTGAGTGCACAACAAGCCTCAGAGGTAAAGAAGGCAGATATCAGTCTCACATTCTGCATGAGCAAACAAGCTCAGAGTCATGAAAAGATTTTCCTAGGATCCCATTGCTCATATGAGGTGTAGCTGCACCCTAGTTTGGATTCTCTCCTCAGTAGCCCTAGAATCTGTTGGGTTTCTTGGTTGCAAGCTATAGAAACTAACTCAGGTTATCCTAAGACAAAGAAAGAAAGGAAAGAAGGAGGGAAGGAAGGAAAGAATGAATGAATGAAGGAAGGAAGGAAGGAAAGAATGAAGGAAGGAAGGAAAGAAGGAAGGAAGGAAGGAAGGAATGTATAGAGGGAGGAAAGAAAGGGAAACGAGAATATACGGGCAGCAAACCAGTGGCTCCAGTATTAACAAGTAGCTGGAGAACCAGTCTTGGAAAACTGGCAGTGATCAGGCAGTCCTGGCATCAGAACCCATGATGCAGAAACCATCTGGTCTTTGTGTTGCTGCTGGGATGACTATAACTCAGAAAGATTTTTTCCTTGCTCAGAATCCAAGTCCCAGGAAGGAGGTCTGATTGGCTGAGTTTTACTTTTATGTCCACTCCCTGACTACACTAAGGAACTAGGAGGATTTGGGTCCCTTCATTCCTAGGAGGAATTCCCCAGTCAGGATTGGGGAATCTTCCAAAAGGGAGATTTTGGAAGTCAGGGACTTCCTCCAAAGGGAAA
This sequence comes from Propithecus coquereli, assembly GCF_000956105.1. Lineage (NCBI taxonomy): Eukaryota > Metazoa > Chordata > Mammalia > Primates > Indriidae > Propithecus > Propithecus coquereli. Next base: position 1,255,175 of record NW_012154173.1, on the reverse strand, counting down.
TTAGGGTGCTAGTTCTAGTGAGTTGCTGGATGCTGGAGTCCCAGAAAAATGGCAAACCTCTTCTATAATACCGGTCTTCTTACTGGAGAAAAGAGCAAACAAATGATTCGTGTTAGCAGCTGGAATCATGATCAAGGTGCCAGTTTGAGGGATGGTGCAGGTAGGACACTGGACTATAACTAACTTCAGACTCTGAAGACATTCAAGGTTGAACCAACCTGGTGGTTTCTGGTCCCTTTGCAGCCTTTGTGGTTGAGTGGAGCTGTGTTACTTTAAACTGAGCCCAACACTTGCTTTCCAGACTGACTTGATTCTCAGTCTTGACTAGTAAACTACAAAACAAGACTGCATGCCCATCATACTAAAGATTCAACGGGGTGGAAAAACAAACAGAATAACAATAACAGCAGGAAAATCATGGGCATCTAAGAGGATATGAAATAATAATAAACAACACAGTGGCAACAAGAGATGTCAAGGCTGCTGCCCAGTGTGGCAGCTGGAATAGTTTAGGAAAGCAAGTAGAATTTTAAGGAAGTGTGTTAGTTTGCTAGGGCTGCCATAACAAAGGACCATAAACTGGTTGGCTTAGATACAGATATTTATTGTCTTACAATTCTTGAGACTAGAAGCTCAAGATCAAGGTGTCAGCAGAGTGGGATCCTTCTGAGGACTCTGCAGGAGAATCCGTTCCTGGCCTCTCTCCTAGCTTCTGTTGGTTTCTTGGCAATCTTTGGTGCTCTGTGGCTTGTAGCTGCATCACCCCAATCTCTGCCTTCATAATCACATGATGGTCTCTCTCCGCATGTGTCTATCTCCGTATCCAAATTTTCCCTTTGGATAAGTACACAAGTCATACTAGATTAAGGCCCAGTCCTAATGATCTCATTTTAATTTGATTACCTCCGTAAAGACCCTATTTCCAAGTAAGGTCACATTCTGAGCTATTGGGGATTAGACATATTCATTTGAGGGACACACTGCAACAAACAATAAGGAGGACGCTTGTTATTAGTCAAAAGCAATACTTTTTGCAGAATATTTTTCTGGGGACCAAAAGGCATGTTCATCCACTGCTTCCTACATAGGAACAGCTCAATTCGTGAAGAGGTCAGTGATTCTACCGGGCTCAAATGACAATGCCAAGGCTGCAGATATTATGTCCTGAGGTCTGACCTTTATTAACTCCTAGTTCCATGTTTACTATAAAGTACTGAGTCCTTTCCTAGGAAGGTGTTTGCTGTGCTGTGTTATTCAACACATTTATTTTATTTAGAGGTTTCATTTCTTTCATTTCAATCTTAGTTTTCCAAAACTTATCAAGAATTTTGCTTTCATGTAATACTTTTTTAGCCCTTAAATATGATATTGCTGGTAGGGAGGTGTTATAGGTTTAGAATTTAATAATTACAACCAACATTGATTAGATAATTATTATGTTAATAAGTATGAAATGTCCAATTTCCTTAAGTGTTAATTTTGACAGTTGATATCTCTGACATTTCACTTTGACACTTCTTGTTTTATTTTTATTGTGAAAGTACAACCTCAGTCTTTCAAACGCATGGTTTGGCTTGTGATTATCTTTTAAAAAATTTTTTAGAGCAATTTTTGTGAGACCATGGATAAGTAAAAAATTCATGTTTTTTTCAAGTATGAGTTCCGTTGTGGAACCAATGCAGCACAGACAGCTTGAAATATCAAGAAGTGTTTGGGAAGGATGTGGCTAATGAACACACAGTATGTGGTTTGAGAAGTTCCATTCTGGTGATTTTAATCTTGAAAATGAGCCACGCGGGTGACCTGAGACCAAGGTGGAAAATGATGAGCTGAAAGCTGTAGTTGGAAGTGAATCCATCTCAACCTACTGGTGAATTAGCAGCAAGGTTTGATGTTACTATTCCAACAATATTTGATCATTTGAAACAAATGGGTAAGGTGAAGAAGCTGGATAGATGGGTTCCACATGAATTAAACAAGCATCAGCAGAGAAATTGTCTCAAAGCTTGCCTTTCTTTGTTGTCACGACATCAAGGTGAACAATTTCTACACCGTATTGTTTCATGTGATGAAATATGGATTCTTTTTGACAACTGCAAGTGTTCATTACAATGGTTGGATAAAGATGAAGTGCTTTTTGAAACACAGTCCAAAACTGAATATTCATCAAAGAAAGCTAATGGTGTGTGTTTGGTGGTCCAGTGCTGGTATTATCTACTACAGCTCCCTGAAACCTGGTCAATCAATTACAGCAGCTATCTACAGCAACCAACTGGACAAAATGATGAGGATGCTTGTGATTAAGCAGCCAAGGTTGGTCAATAGCGACAGGGCAATCCTCTTGCAAGACAACACTTGACCACATGTTGCACAAACAACACTGCTCAAACTACAGCAGCTGGACTTGGAAACTCTCTATCATCCACCATATTCACCAGACCTTGCACCAACTGACTACTACATCTTCCAGGCTTTGTACCACTTCTTGCAAGGAAAAACATTCAATTCTCAGCAAGCTGTGGAAAACGCCTTTTGTGATTTCCTTGCCACTTGCTATCCAGGCTTTTTCGGGGCTGGCATAAAGCAAGCTACCATTAGAATGGTAAAACTGTGTCAATAGTTTAGGCCCATCCTTTGATTAATTGTACTGCTTCTTGTTTGAAATATAATAAACTTTTGATTCAAAGTTGGACATTTCATATTTAATGACCTACTATTACATGCTAAAAACATAATAAAATCTTTATATAGATGATCTCATTGAATTCTTGAATTATTCTCATTTTACCCATGAAAAAGCTGGGGCTATGAGAAGTTCCATGAAATTCTCAGGGACAGTAGCTTTCCAGTGATGGCAGAATTTGGACTCCGGCTGATCCTAAAGTCCAGGAATCACCACCACGCAATATTGCTTAGGAAAGTTTCCACAAATTGAGATTATGCAAAATTTGCCTTTTGGTTCCTTGCTTACAAACCGATATCTTTTTTATTCATAACTAAAAATTTTCTAAAATATTTGCTAGGTGGTAACAGCAATATTCTAATCAACTGTTCCGCATATCTTCTTGTGAAGCCCTCAGTGGGGGGCTTAGAACTTGAGGGAGAGTTTAAATACTATATTGGAGAAACACTCTTTAGGTATCATCACGTTGTTATAAAAAGGATTACTTTTTCCTTGGACCCAGGTCAGCTCTCACCCGGGTTATGTCATGCAAGTTATTCAGTGCTGAGAGATGAATTCGTCTCCACCTGGCATGCACTGCATGGCATTAGATTTCTATCGATTTAAAGGAAGAAGACACAGCTGTCTCGAATACCAAACTTTCATCTTCTGTAGCTGGTAATGGATGAAAAAAACTTCATCCTTTTTTTTCTTATGTCTGGACAGAGTAGAGAGAGAGGAGACAGAATACATTAAATTATCCTTTGGCAAGCTTTAGCTTCTGAGTGCGTCAGGCCTTGCCTTGGAAATATGCCACATCAAGAATGTGGCCAGGTACAAGAAGAAATTAATCTTGACATTGGTAACATTTTGCATTTGGAAATTCTCTGTGTCAAAAAGTATCAGCTTCCAAGAGTTCTCGCTAGTTAATTTTTCTTTCTTTCTTTCTTTCTTTCTTTCTTTCTTTCTTTCTTTCTTTCTTTCTTTCTTTCTTTCTTTCTTTCTTTCTTTCTCTCTCTCTCTCTCTCTCTCTCTCTTTCTTTCTTTCTTTCTTTCTTTCTTTCTTTTCTTTTTCTTGGCTCTCGCTCTGTATCACCCAGGCTGAGTGCAGTGGCATCATCATAGCTCACCGTAACCTCCAACTCCCGGGCTCCAGTGATCCTTCTGCCTCAGCCTCCCAGGTAGCTGGGACTACAGGCACATACTTCCATGCCCAGCTAATTAAAAAAAAAAAAAAAATCTGTATTGATGGTGATCTTTCTTAGTTGCCTGGGCTGGTCTCAAACTCCTGGCCTCAAGCGATCCTCCAACCTCAATCTTGCAAAGTGCTGGGATTACAGGTGTGAACCACCATACCCAGCATAGCTACTTTCTTAATTGCCTTTGCAACACAGCAAATATTTTCCCTTCTCTTCTAAAGGGAAGATAATTTGCGCTTTACTTTTCTCCCTGTGTGCAAATGCTATGGCCTTTAACAGGTTTTTTGGATGGGCTTAAGAGCTATAAAAACAAATCCTTCCTGATTTTATAAACTTATTCATGTCCTCTGGGAATGTGCTGAAGTGTCCACAGCCTCCTGCCGTGTCAGATAGTAAAAGTGGTGTGATGATGACTGCATTGGATGGTGAATGGAGGATTCTCAACACCAGGTGCTGGCCGGCCAACAGGGCATAAGCTTGTCCCATGGCAGCAGAAAGTTGCTCTGTAGGCCAATAGCAAGGCTGAAAAATGGCTGATGCAAAGAAAAGCCAGTCCTGACTGCACCCCAGTCCTGCCTACCCTGTCAGTGCCAGGAGGCAGAACACTCTCCCACTGCTGACGCTGCAGAGCATGGCACAGCACTCACAAAGGGCTCCCTGTGGGCTCTGCGGGGACCTCCCACTACTGCAGATAATGCACAGGGAGATTAGCGGGCGGGTGTTAAAAACTAAGCAAATAATTCAAGCGGTGATATTTCAACACGCTTATACATCTAGATCTTGATCTTCTTGTATTCAATTTCACGGTAATGCAAATATTTAATATATAACAGCTTGAGATATTTTTAGCCCTGTGCAGTGTGTGCTAAAATAGATTCTGGCTTCTCTAGATTTCAAGATCTGAGTCTTATTTAGCTATCAATCCAATGAGCAGAAAGTTTGCCAAATAAATTATATGCAGAGAGGGCGGAAGTGGGGGGACCCACAGCTGCACTGATCGGAAAGGACATTATGGGTCCCTATGGGTGACCTTTCCATAAACTGAAAGCATTCTCTCTTCCTCTCCTTGGAAGGAGAGGCGCCCTGTGACTTTATGCAAGTCTGAAGAGGGAAGTTTCATCACAGCAACAACCAAAGAGATACAGTGTGGCCAATCAGGGTATTTCTCATGAACTACCATCGTTATATCTTTAAATTGGAAATGCCTCTCTATTAGGCTAACAGAAAAGTGTTGTGTATTTATGTTATGACATCCAAAAGGAGGCCCTTTGGGGTTATTAGGTGAGAGGTACTAAATACTTGACAGATTGCCATCAATACTCACTAAGGGCTGTTGAATTTTCCAATAGATTTCTTTTATTATCTTTACACAATAACTTTACAGTTATTAAAAAATGAAAAGAAAAGAAAATAAGGAAAAAGACAAGACTCCAGATGTTTGCTTTACTATCATTTTGTACCTCTGAACTGAAATTATTGGAGCGATTGCTTTTGCTATGAATACTACTAGGTCAGAAAGGTTAACCTCAATGTACCTTCTTTTTCCTTTGGCAAAAATGGTATTTAGATCATCACATGCTAACTGGCTACTTCAAATCCATACTGGAAACCAGTTAAATAGAAATAATCTCCAAAGATTAAATATTCCCAAAATGATGTTCTCTTTACTCTGGAAAATGAGAGTACTTTGAACAGCCAAAAGGGTGGCTCTTTTATTATTCCTTTCCCCCTTTACCTGGATTTATGTTCAGGTTGAGGAATCACGTTATTCCACAGAGGATGATGCAGAAAACAAGACAGAGAAATGTTAGAACGGAGAAATACACAGCAGTGAAGTACCAGCAGGAAAATGTTGGCAATGTGCTGCTTGTTGGCTGCCCCCAACTCCCTGCTCTCTGGTGGAGGGCATTCTCTCTCTTTCTCTATGGTTTTTAAATTTTTCCTTCTGCCACACAAAACCATAGTGGTGTCCAGTATGGATCTGAAGTAGCCAATTAGCATGTGATGGTCTAAATACCATTTTTCCCAGTGGAAAATGAAAGTACATTGAGGTTAACCTTTCTTACCTAGTAGCACTCATAGCAAAGGCAATCACTCCAATGATTTCAGTTCAGTTCTCTCTTAACAGTTTACATATGGCATCTCAAAAACAACCATTTCTAAGTTCTCTGCATTCTGAAAGAGTAAGAATTCTGGTCCTTTCTTTCTCTAAGCAAAAGAGAAACTAGTAAAATTCTCAACAATTTTACTAGTTTGGGGACTTACTACATGAAGGTGCTAAATATTGAGAAATCCCTTCTGGAGTGTATATAAACCCTTAGAGAGAAATCTCATGACCACAGCCTTTGGTACACATTACTTAACACCATTCGCCTTGGGCATGTCGGGGACAGGGATATTGATGTTAGATTGGGAAATATTGCACAGATGCAATAAGGACTGATGTGCTTTCTCTAGGAGTCCTCTATTTCCAGATTAGAGATCATAACTCAGTGTTTAATTAAAAGGCCGAAAAGACACAAGGGAAATAAACTTCAGAGACTTTTCAGAGAGCAATTCTTTAGAAACTCCTATAACACTAGCTACTAAACTTATAATGATTGCATCAAAAGAGTTGATCTCTGGCACTGTATGTTTCAGAAATGCAACTGCTTTAGCTGAGAGTCAGCTGGCTAGGCACTTGGCAGCTATTTTTTTATGTGCTGCCAAAGGTAAGAGTTTGCCATTGCTAGTAATTATAAATTACAAAACGTCAGTCAAATGGGAGTGATTATGAAAAATGACCCATGAGCCAGTTTTTATAAAGTTGTCCAAATAAGTAAGAGAATTTTTTTTTAATTAATAAAGTTTAATCCTATTTTTGTGTCATTAAGAAAGTCAGTGGTGGAATATATTAAGTACACAGGATTCAGATAAGCAGCAAACAATATGCACTCAATCATGTACAACAGCGTATGACTCAACTCCAGCGTTTCACTTCTTGGTTTGAGGAGACAGGTTTCTTGAAGGAAGTGTGAAGGCCAGATATGTAAATGGTAAGACGCAAAGTCATTTAGGGGAACGATAAGGAAAGGAGGTTGCTACCGTTATTATTAAGCGTCCGCTACAGAGTCAAGCACTGTTCCTAGCACTTTGCATGTCTAATCTCAGGTACTCTTCTGAGCAACTCTATGAAGCTGGTGAAATCATCTCTGTATTTCAGATTCTTACCATCGGGAAAGTTAAGTAAATTTTTTAAGGTCTCAGATAGTAAGTTGACTTCAGAGAGTCCCGGGCCATTCTGATTCCAGCTTCCAAAGTCCACGCTTCTTCCGGTCGCTCCTCCTCTAGGGGAACGTCAGGGGCACCCAGTAAACGGGAAATGAAATCTCAGAAGGGCTGCGCGACAGATTTGTGAATGAATGGAGGGAAGAATCTCACCGCTGGGCTACAGGAAGGAGCATATTAATTTACACTCCTACTTTTAAACCAACCCTCACATACTGGGTGTTAGTGCACCTGGACTATGGAATTCATTGGACAAACTCCAATTTCATCCTCTTTCTTTGACCTTTTTAACATCTCACCTTGACTCCTGGTCACTGCCTGACATCTCCTTATGTTTCTGGCTCCTTCTGTCCATACCTCTCCAGTAGAAACTCCAGGAGAACCTCTGTGTGCTCCCTGGGACAGGCTTCCACAATTCAGATTTTTTGTGTTTCAGCTTCTGCCTTTTACTTGTACCTGTGGAAACTGTGGGCCGGTCCTGCTCACTACAGAACTCTCTGTCTGTCACAGGAAGGACATGACACTAAGTTCAGAAAAGCATATTTAATCATTAGTAACTATTTGGACATTTTTCTAAACGTTGTTAAGCCATTGCTTTTAAAGCTGTTAAAATCACATTAACGTATTTTTTGGTAGATCAGTAAATTTGGTTCTTGGTCAGTTTGATCATTTGGTGAATTGATTCTTCGCTCATTTCCTGAGTGGGAGCTGGCAGTATTGACTGAACAAGGCTCAGGTTAGCAGTTGCCTCCCTTCTGTGGGACCTTCCTGCTTCCTGGAATCCTGAGAGTCAGACCCTAGAGTCAATGTGGCCAGGACCCAGGCCGTGAAGAGTCATTCTATCGCGGTGGCTGGGGAGAACAGGGTAGAGCTTCCTATAGTCAAGCAGGGTCTGGACACTCTTGGTTGAAACAAGTTCTCTTGCTATTTGAGCAGGTACTCCTGACATCTTACTGGAATGGGGTTTGCAATTCGTACTCTCCAGCTGGTGCAGGAGGCAAAGTTAGAGGCATTTTAAATCACTGATTTTCCTTCCCTTACAAAGGTCTTAGATTAATATGTTGAGAATTAACAATTTTAAAAAGAATGGTTTAGCAACTTTTAGAAAAATGTCCAAATATAGTTATGATGCTTAAACATTTTTTGTGAACACAGTTAATATTTAGCATTTCACGCAGAAAATTTTCAGCTTATACAGATATTTGTTTCAAAATTTTAAACATTTTCAGTTGCTAACATTTTAGCATCTATGTTTTAATATTTTTCAGATTTTTAACTAGCTTTTTAATCTTTCCTTCACAACTTTACATTGACCATTAATAAACATCAAGTTAATTTGAGGTACAGACATCTAATCCATCTAAGTATTCTCTTCTAAACATCCTTACTTTCTTTCCACTGATTTGAGCAGTTTTATATTTTTAAGTTGAAACTTAAAAATTAAATATAGACAACTACTGCAGAGTACCTAACACAGTGCTAGTATACCATCTACATACAATCAGTGTTGCAAACTGCTACCCATCTTTCTGCTTTTGAATTTCTTGTTAGAGACCAAAATATCAGAATTTTTTCTTTGATAGGATTCTTGGCTAATTCTGATTTATATCAGATGCTCTTTAAATTAAATTTAAAATTTTAATTGAATAAAAATCTAATCTAATTGTACTTGTAAATGAAATTTAATAAAATTTAAGTATTTTGTATTAAAAATTTAAATTAGTTAAATTAAAAATCACTTCCTAAAAATATAAATTAAGGCTGACATGCTTTTGAAAAATTGGTGAAATAAACTAAATGTGCTAAATTTTGGGAAAAAAATTTATTATAAAGCACCCGAGAAAAATCAAAAGTCACATACTGAATGCCAAAAGCTTGAGTGGAAAAAGTGGTTCATATCAACATTTTCATTGAATTTATGATTTTTGATTTATGAATTCATAATTACCATTTTAACACTCTTAGTATTGTTTTATCAAGTAGCCAATCAAACTTAATTTAGCCAATATACAAAAGAATGTATTTGACTACATACAATCAAAAATCAAATATGTTTATTAAAACTGCTAAAAATGGCAGTTCGTAAATTTTGATTATTTTGCAAATTGATCATTTCAAGGAGAGATATTTGGTGAATTGACCTGCCTTTCTCTACAGGAGGTTGCAGTTAAAATAAACAGGAAAACATCAGTAATAATGGCAACATTGATGCTAAGTAGATGGTGTACTGGCACTGTGTTAGGTATTCTGCGGTAGTTGTCTTTATTTAATCCAAACAACTTTTTGGATTAGATATTATTGTCATTTTACAGAGGAGAGATCTGAGGTTCAAAGGGGTTAATACCGTAAGTTGCCCAAGGGAAGCAGAGTCAGGACTGCTTGTCTCAAAGGCCAGGCTGCCTGGTAGAGTTTGCAAGCTGTGAAATGCAAGATGGAAATCACCCTTGGCTAGATCAATAAAGACTGAGATGAGAAAAGGGACTTGCTTCCACTTTGCTGACTAAATGGAAAGAGCTCAGCACGTCCATGTATTGCAGCATCTGGGGCAAATACTGGGCTGGAACAATTTCCAGTCAATCCCTCAGCAAATAGGAGCCACAGTAGAGGGGACACAGGTGATGGGTTGGGTCCAGATATCCCGCCCGGAGCAGGGTGAGGCACGGGGCATTTACTGGCAGTGGCCGCAGCTGCACATTGAGCAGAGTGAGCAGCCTGCTGGTCCCTGGCTGCTCAGCGCAGTTCTCCATTTTTTTCCCTGTAAGGTCATCAGGGCTATTTATGTGGCCTAATTTATATAGGGTATATTTAAGGAGGGCAGCCTAGAACCGTTTGCTCTGTGGAATGATGCACTTCATAGCTAGGAGGAAGGCGAGAGGGTCTCTTGTCTCTTAACTTCAAAGCGTAGAACTCAAGGGCATATTGCTCAAATCTAGTTCAAGGCGTCTAGCAGTAGGGGCCATCAGAGCAAGAGCACATGGAATGGTTTTGACTAGCTTCTGGCAAGCTTTTGTTTGGACAGACTGGGACGAGATGTTTATGCGCTGATATGTTGAATGAGCCTTAGATCTTTATTAATACCAGCTAGCAAATACCTCTCCTCCTCCCTCTCCCGTTACTTTCTATAACTGTCATGACTAGCCTTGAGTGATTATCTTAAATTTTATACTCCAGCAACAGATCTGGGTATAACCAGAGATTGTTACATACTCTATCACTCTTGTCACACACACACTCCCTCCCCTTTCCCACTCCACCTCATAAAGAACAGGGCTTGAGAAGGAAGGGAAGGGACACTGGGAAGGTTTCCTTTTCTTTTTTCCCAAGATGACATGATACCATATCTATTGGATTGTTTTTCTCTTCTGTTCCCTCATCTCATACCCTTCTCAGATTGAATGTCTCTACTTAGATGGAAAGTTTTATAT
>NW_012154173.1:1241857-1244572 GCF_000956105.1 Propithecus coquereli | reverse complement strand
GTGGTGGGCAAGAGCTAAAATTCTTAGTGAAATATAAAGAGGAAACCCACCAATCTGGCCACCAGGGCTGATGCCATGACATCTATAAGCTACCAATTATACGTTGTATTTAGTTCTGCTTATTTCTCCATTAGCGTCTTCTTTTCAGTATATTCTTCTTCCAAAAGAGAGTTTTGAAATATTTCATCTGCCTCTATTCATTAAAGAACAATTGTTTTCCTTGCTTTGATTGTATAATGAAGAACACAATCCCTATGATCTAAATAACAAACAAGACCATAGAAAATCTAACCATGAAGCTACAATAATTGCTGACCTTCATCATTTCTGCATCTCCCACAGAATGACCTTCTGCCTGAAAAGTTCACTGACAGAGTCAATACCATTTCCTGTCATTGCTTGGTATATATATATATATATATATATATTTTAAGTTTACAGTTCAGTGGTTTTTAGCATATTCACAAAGTTGTACAACCACTACCAGTATCTAATAACAGGACATTATCACAATCTGAAGATGTTTTCTTATTTCTCCTTTCAGGTAACTGCATCTCATTTCTTGCCTGGCAGTCACTAACTGTAGAATTTGCCAGTGAATGAGGTGTGATTTATACAGACGACACTAAGTTAGGAAGGTGCCTTCCATGCACAAGAATAAGAAACTAGGGGAAAAAGGATATCCTGAAATATTCCTGGAATCTTCCCTTTTCTGTTAACCTGAGAGATAATGATAAGAGGTCATGAGGAAGATAACTTTTAAATGACTGTGGACTGTTTTTATTTTTCTCAACATCCCTTAGGTAAACAAAAGAAATCAATATAAACAATGGAGATCTCTGATACATTTAGGAAATGGAAAACAATGTCCTATGGTAAGAGTTAGACAGATCCAAATTGATGCAGAAGTGGTGGAAAATTCCATCACCTTTGAATATTAATCCCCTTTGAGAATACAGCAGAACATCTACTGCTAACATTTAGTCAGTGGGACACTGAATTGGAATGATTTGATCTATTAAATAAATCAGCCAAATGTTTACCCCCATATCAGAGAGAAGCAGTCTCTCACAGGTGTTTTATTCGTGTATAGGATCACCTGGAAAGGAGATATTTTCTGAGGCAAGCATGGAAAAGCCTTGATTAGGATTACTTATCGACATTTTGGTAGCTCTGGGGCATTGGGCTTAGCTATTAGGCTTCTCTGCATAAAGTTCCCAGAAGTTAATAGGAATTAAAATAGAAAGTCAGATCTATAATGATCTGGAACAAGTTTATGTCCCCAGTTAAGGCCACAAGGTTGTTTTGTGGGATGACAGAGTTGAGCTTCTGGCTCTCAACTCTGAAGATTAGGAACATACTAGAACTCTTTCTAGTTACTTTCAGAGCCCATTTTTTGTATGTGTCATACATGACTTTATATAAGCTTTTTATAAAATCCCACGGACATTTTGACTCACCACCCATATTTGTTGAGACTGGGTTTCACTATATATTAGAGAGTTCTAGAATACCAATGACTTAAACAAGATAGAATTTTCTTTCTTTCATGTAAAGTGAGCAAGGCAGGGTTGAGATGGCAGCACTGAGCCACGGCGTGCTCAGGGGCCCAGCCTTGTCCCGGCTCATCAGGCTACCTTCGCATATGTGCCTTTATCCACATGGCACAGCCATTGCATCAGTGTTCCAGGCGGTAGAAAGGAGGAGGCGATGAAGAGCGATCACAGGTGTGCCCTAGCTCATTCATAGGGAGTATAGAAGAAGCTGGCAGAGAAAATTTCCACTTACATCTCATAGGCCAGAACATGACCACACCAAACAGCAAGGAAGGCTGGGAAACTGATTTCCAAACCCATTTGCCCAGCTAAAAAATGGAGGTTCACTTACCGTGAAATAAAGGGAGAACAACTATTGGGAGACAAACCATGGTATTTACAATACAACATTTAGGAATAAAGTATTATTCTGGGTTTTGTAAAGAAATTCTTCCTTTTAGTTCCATTTACGTGTTTTGAGCTTCGGTGTTTCCTCTTAGTTCTGATGTAATTGGCTTGTTGGTGGATAAGAAGCAACTAAAAGATGCCTGAGAGATCTTGCTGTGGAAATGGGAACTGGTGCAATTAATGGAGTTAACTCAGTTTAATGAGGTTTGCTTTTAATATTACACTATTATTACCACATGGTTGTGCCATTCCTGTGTATTCTTCCTCTGATTATCAACTTTTATGATTGAACTTTTAACGAATTATCAGCTGTAACTACTCTGAAAATCATCTTTCTAGACTGATTTCTAATCTTTTTTGTTTGTGTTTACATGACAGCATCTCTACATCACTATGAGCATGCTGGATGCTCTCCTCTGCACCTTCTGAAGCGTGCATGTTTCCTCTTTAACGAATGTAGAACGAAATGAACTAACCACTTTGGATAATCAAAACTCATCAATGGTTTGGCCAGGTTAGAGATAATCAAAAGGAGATAACCTTTACAGCCAAAGAGATGGAAACAGATAATGCCATTTAAAATGAGGGCATATAATTACAGGCAGAAAAGATAGTGAAACACCATGAATATTGAAAAGAAATCTTGCTTCAGGTGCCTCTTAAAGTAGACCACCAGGTTAAAAAGAACACAAATATATATTATATAAATACATATTTAATATACAATATACATGTAAATATATGTATATATGATCTATTTAAACTATAGAAA
>NW_012154173.1:1237124-1240752 GCF_000956105.1 Propithecus coquereli | reverse complement strand
CGTGCACTCATGATATGGTTCCTGGTTCTTTTAAAGGGCACCTCTGTCAATTTTGCTGCTGTGGACATTCATCTTTCCTTAAAATTCTGAATTAAAATTGAAGCCTTTATGAAGAGTTATTATTATTATAAGATGATATTAAGAAATAATAGCCCTTAAAATATATTGCCACATTCTTAACAAATGTTACCAGGACGGGAAATTAAAGCAAACAAAAAAAATATGAACAGAAGGGATTCTGTAGGCTTTTTAGTTGTTCATTTCCTCCCTCCCTCTCTCTCTTTTTTTTTCCCTCTCTCCTTCAGACCATCTCTCTCTTCTCCTTCTTTCCTTTCCTCTCCTCTCTTCTTTTCTTCTCCCCTTCTTTTCTCTCCTCTACGACACTGGTTACTGAAAATCCGTTATTTAATGATTTTCAAATGTCAGGATATGCCCCGGCAACCTCTCAATTGCTTGAAAGGCTTAATATGAAGGAATGGCTGGCAGCTTGCAGAATTCATTTAAAAGACAACAAATGCTATGGAATAAACAATGGAAAATAAATGCTAGCTGGTTTTTAAAGTAAAATTTCTTCCTTAACTGAACACTGGTATCAATTGAACGAATCCGCCAGTTCAGAAGAGCTGTCTTCATGCCGTTTAGTCCAGAGAAATGTTGGGTTACTGTTGTTTGCAGTGATGGTGTACACAGCTGATTTCACTCTGTCTTGATGGCCTTTTTCACGGAATCTTCATGAGAACTCACACATAATTCAAATCCAGTCGCTCCATTGCACGCAACTTAAAATCACAGTAATAAAACCAAATCTGTTATTGTAAAATTAAAAACAATTTTTAATTGACAAAAATTGTATATATTGATCATGTACAACATGATGTTTTGAAATATGTATACATTGTGGGATAGCTAAATGGAGCTGATTAATATCTGCATTACCTCATATACTTATCCTTTGACCAATATTTCCTGAATTTTCCCCCTCCCAATCCCCTGGTAACCACCATTCTACTTTGTACTTCTATGAATTAAAGTTTTTTAGATTCCGCATATAAGTGAGAACATGCACCATTTGTTTTTCTATGCCTGGTTTATTTCACTTAACATCATGTTCTCCGGGTTTATCCATGTTGTGGAAAATGACAGGATTTTCTTCTTTGTTAGGGTCAAATAGTATTCCATGGTGTATATATACCACATTTTCTTTATCAATTCATCCAATTGATGGACACTTAGGTTGATTCCATATTTGGCTATTGTGAATAATGCTACAGTGAACATGTGAGTGCAGATACTTCTTTGACATGCTGATTTCATTTCCTTTGGACATATATCCAGAAGTAGGATTTCTGGATGATATGGTAGTTCTATTTTTAATTTTTTGAGAAGTCTCTACATTGCTTTCCATAATGACTGTACTAATTTAACCCTGGCACCAACAGTGTGCAAGGGTTCGTTTTTCTCCACATTCTTGCTAACTCTTATCTTTCATCTTTTTGTGAATAGCCATTCTAACAGGTGAGAGGTGGTATCTCATAGTGGTTTTATTTTGTGTTTCTCTGATGATTAGTGATGTTGAGCATTTTTTATATACCTAGAGACCATTTGTATGACTTCTTTTGAGAAATGTCTATTCAGCTCCTTTGCCCATTTTTTCATTGGGTTATTTATTTTCTCACTATTGAGTTGTTTGAGTTCTTTAGATATTTTGGATAGTGAGCCCTTATCAGATACATAGTTTGGAAATATTTTTTCCCATTCCATAGGTTGTCTCTTCACTCTGTTGATTGTTTCCCTTATACACAGATTAAAATCACAGTAGTGAAACTAAATCTCTATTATTATTATTATTTTGAGATGGATTCTCACTCTGTTACCTGGGCTAGAGTGCAGTGGCATCATCATAGCTCGCTGCAACCTCAAACTCCTGGGCTTGAGGGATTCTCCTGCCTCAGCCTCCTGAGTAGCTGGGACTACAGGCATGTGCCATCATGCTCGGCTACTTTTTAAAAAATTTTTGAAGAGATGCACTCTCGCCATAGCTCAGGCTATCCCTGAACTCCTGGCCTCAAGCAATCCTCCCACCTCAGCTTCCTAAAGTGCTATGATTACAGGTTTGAGCCACTGTGCCTGGCCCCAAATCTCTATTATTAAGTAGATTTTGTGGGGGTGTGTTTTGTTATAAGCATTTAATATTCAGAGCCTTTCTGGCCACTTTGGGTAAAGCCTTCTAAGCTGCAGGATGCTTCTCCCTGGGATTCCTAGGTTTCTGATCTCCTAACTGGCCTTGCTGTACAGCCACTTTTTAAGTGGCAATGAGTAACTGACTGATTTACTCATTGACTTTACACACAAAAATGTGAGAAATGTAACATTCTTGGTGGATGGGTTCAATTAATTATCTCGTGTTCTAACAGCTGTTTTTATCTTTATTTTCATAACCTTTATTATTTATTAATAGCGTTATGTGGCACCAGAGATATTGAGACTCTCTCTCTCTCTCTCTGGAGCCTAAGTTAGTGCCTAATAGGAAATTATAAAATCATATTGATGGTTTCAGGTCTCAGAGATAATGTTTCTCCTGAGCTAATTTGTGTCCTCCTCCATCTGTGCCTTACCCAAGGGAGAAAACACAGCCCAGAGAGTCTTAGGGTGAAGTTGCTTCTGGGAATTTGCCTTCATTGATCAACACAGATTCTGACCTTTTCCTTTGTGGTGGTTTCCTACTCACATAAATCTTTCATTGTTGTGTTGGTTTTAATGACTTATTTTTGCTTTAATTTTTTTTCTCTATAAAAAATAATAAATGTACAGAGTGAAAACTTCAAGCAGTCCAAAGCATATATGGGAAATCTACTTCCATCCACTAACACCAGTCCTGCAGCTCTTTTCCCAAGAAAGGCATCTCTAAAACCTCCCATTACAGAGAGAAATATTCTATCCTTCAGCCTGTTATTCAAAGCTTTCGATGCTCTTTCCTCAATCTCTTTCCTTAATTTTTTTGTCCTACTCTAGACACATACTCCCTACTCCAGCCACACCTGCTCTCTAGTTCCTGGTTGAGTCCTGGTTCTTTGCTTCTGGGTCTCCTGCCCCTGGGTCTTTGCTCTTGTTGTCCCTGTGGCAGGGAGCCCTCCATTCTCCTGCCAAAGCCTGTCCAGCTTCAAGGCTCTGCTCAGGTCTAACCAGCCTTGCAAGGTCTTCAGAAGTTCCCTGGCCTGAAATGATCTGCTCTCTCTTTTCATCTTGTTGGAACCTTTATTACGGTTTTCATGATCACTGGTTTCCTTGCATTTGCCTCATGTATTTGTTTCCACTGCTAAACTGTAAGATCTGAAGGTGAAGGCATTGAGAACCTGGACTCTAGCCTCGGCTGAGCCATTAATAACTGTGTGGCTCAGAGAAAACCACTAACCCTCCCAGAGCCCAGTTTTCTCATCTATTACAACATTTTTGAGAACAAATAGTGGAGTGCTACAAGACTCAAGAAGACAACAGTAACTTGTGCTGCCTCTATGTTCTTAAAGTAGGGAGACATATTCTCTCTTCCCTATGCAAAAGAAAACAAACATTTCAACTAAATAAATTAGGTTATTACTGTCCCCGAGAAATACAATCCTAGTGGAAAAAT
>NW_012154173.1:1209670-1224214 GCF_000956105.1 Propithecus coquereli | reverse complement strand
ATGTGATAAATAACGTAAATCACTACTAAATGTTCTAGCTCTTCCCTTATATATTTCTTTCCTCATTATCTTTCTCTCCATTTCCTTGTTTTGTTGTCTCCTTTTTAACTTTCAGTTATGAACTTGAAACTCACTGGTTGAAGTTTTTGTTCAAGAGTTTCAAGTTCTTCTGAAGCAAACACTGGAGCAATTTATATCAAATCAAAGTTTTAGAATCTCTTGCCCTAGTTTGCACAGGAATATCTGGGAAAGTCCAGGGGCTTCTCCTGCACGGCAAAGCTCTTCAGAGTGAGTCTTCTGTCCTGAAAAGGACCACATGTCATTAAGTGATGGATATTCCAGAATGATGGGTGTGGGATAGAGACACCAGAGACCCTCCTGTCCCTGTATGCCCACGTGGCTCCACTGTGTGCCCACATGGCTCCACTGTGTGCTGGAACAATGTGTGCTAGCCATCGGCTTCTGTGTTAGACAGTTCAGGCTTCTATAACAAAATACCATAGGCTGGGAGGCTTAGACAATATAAACTTATTTCTTATAGTCCTGGAGGCTGGGATCCAAGATTAAGGTGCTGGAAGACCCAATGTCTGGTGAGGGCACTCTTCCCGGTTTACAGATGGTTGTCTTCTTGTTGTGTTCTCACCTGGTGGAGAGCAGAGAGGGAGAGAGGAAGCAAGTTCTCTTATTCTTTTTATAAGGACACTAATTCCATTCAGGAGGGCTCTGCCCTCATAGCCTAATTAGCTACCAAAGGCCCAACTTCAAATACCATCACATCGAAGATTAGGCTTCAATACATGAAATTTAGGAGACACAGCAACATTTAGTCCATAGCAGCTTGATATATTCCAAATGCCATTCAGTTAAAAAAAAAGACATCAACTTATTTTGCAGATTAGCATAGTGGTTGCAGTATGACTAACTGTGCTGGTTTGCCCAGAATTATCTTAGTTTTATAATAGCATTGAAATTTTGAAGCCTGGGAAACCCCTCAATCCCAGAAAAATTGGAACGATTGGTCACCTTATGATTAAGATGAGTTATGTGAAGCCAACTGCAGTAAATAAGATCCCAGCTCCACCACTTATTAGCTGTGTAATTTTGTCAAAATGATTGAATCTCGCTTTTTCTCAATTACCTTATATAAAAATGGGAATTATATTAGTACCTAACTGGTGAAGTTGTGATATTAATAATATATGACTTAATACATGTAAAGAACTTAAAATGGTGCCTAGCACAAGACAAGCACTCAATAAATATTACCTAAGAAGAAAAACAATTAATAATGTTATTTTCAAGTGGAATAAAGATTTATTGTGCACCAAAGTAAACAGAATTGTGTAAATGATGTCATTTTTTTTAGAGGTTGTTGATGTCAAATGGGACAAACAGGTGTTTTGAAATGTCAGTTAGCTGAATCAAAATTAAATATTTATGTTATTAATTCTATAAACTCTGGGGAAACAGCTGTTAGGAAAAGCTGCGCCCTGTATTCATCTGTGCTATAGACAAAGCTGTAAACAACAGGTGCTATTAAAACAACCCAGTAAACAAAGTGATTTTCATATCTGGTTTTAAGACGTGAGGTCATGTTCATGTTGATGAAATTAAAAATGACATCAGGTATTTACTGTTGACAGGAGAGGTCATAAAATATGGATTGTAGTGAAGTAGAGTCAGGTGTCACTAAGTTTGAATTGTTCAAGTATTTATTATCTTTATGATGTTAGGCAAATTCCTTGTCTTCCTAAAATTGAGGGTCGTAAAAAAGGTACAGTGGATATATGCTTCTTTTATGTTTGTTTGTTTCTTTGCTATGCAATATCGGAACGTCGTTCTTCCCTTTTGGGAGGAATTCCCTAGCCATTATGGAACTGAAGTGACCAAATACTGCTTCCTCCTGCCCTGTTATAACAGTAGTATAACAGTAGTATAACAGTAATTATCAAACCTTAGCATGCTTCAGGATCACATGGAAAGCTTTTAAAAATATTTTGGGGCCCCATCCACAGGGGGTTTGGGAGTTTGCATTTCTAACAAGTTCCCAGATGATATCGATGCTGCTGGTTGGGGACTACGCTTTAAGAATTACTGAGCTAGAGTGTGGACACATGACTGAGGTCAATCAAAAAGATGCAGCTGTCTGGGATTTGAGACAATGATGCAAACACAAGGTCAGCTGACAATCCACAATTATCTGTGGATAGAGCAGGAAGATCAGGAATCCCACTCTGGCAACACCAAGTGTTCAACGACAGGTAAGAAAAAAAAGCAGGTAAGAAAAAAAAGCAGGTAAGAAAGGTTGTTGCTGTGAATGAACTTGTTTGTTTAGCCTTTCTTGTTTCTTGCCTGTTTTCTGGAGACTAACTTTCTCACCTGTCAGTTCTGTGAGTGGCTATGTGTCCTTTCAGTAAATTACCTGTCTGGGTGAGTTCACCAGTGTCAGTTTCTGTTGCATGCAAGCAGGAACCGTGACTGGAATAGTAATGCTATCAACGAGCAAGCTGGGACTTGAACTGTTGCTAGTTGAGGTGTCAAAAACTCAGTTATGAACAATATCTGAGTAAGTGCAGTGACAGAGGAATGCTCTGAGCACTGTATGAGCACAGAGGAGAGTGTTTAATCTAACTAAGTGGTTGGCAATTGGGGGATAGGGAGTGAGGGAAGAGTATGTTTGGAGTGAGTGTTAGAGGCAGCAAGTAGCAGGATGACATGAGAGCCATAAGTAGGAATGAGATTATGGAGAACCTTGTGTGCCCTGCAAGGAAATTTCAATGTTAATCTACAGGTCCATCTTTCCCAGACTTCTCTGATTGTACGAGTCACTCTGAAAATTCTAGGGTAGGGCCCTATAATTTAAATTTTTAATTAATTTTACGATCATGCAGGCTCAGGAAATACTGCCACAAGTAACAAGAGCCACTCAGGGATCTTAAGTGTGAGAGTGCATGGATTTCTAGAATACTTTCTGACACCATGAAGAGGATAGAGTCGAGGAGCAAATTGCAGGAAGCAGGAAGACTAATTAGGATGTTACTGTAATTACTGGGGCAAGGAATGGTATGGGCTTCAACAAGTTCAGTCATAGGAAGGAAAAGGATTGAAAACATTAGAAATAACAGGACTTGTCAATGGAATAATATTCTATAGATGATGGGATTGAGGGTGAGGGAGAGGGAGCAATATATAAAGACCACTCCTAGCACCTGGACTTGGGTGATGGATGGACACGCGAATGTTCCTTTTCAAAAAGTCTAGAGGTAAAACTAGGGTACAGGGTAGAGCAGCAGAGAGAGGCAGAGTCCCGGACAGTGTTCTAATTTTTTTTGATAATAGTATACAGAAACTTGAAATGGTTTATAGAATGGGAGAATGTTGAGATCCTAAACACAATCTGAATATTGTTGCATAGACTTCTGCCATGGGGGAATAATTCAAATTATTATTTATTGTTGTTCTATTCACATGGTATCTCCTTTGCAGGCTGAGATACTTGTGTCACACATAAAAGCGACGCTACAGCAAGACAGCACCACGTTGTGTAGGTATGTGTGTGTGTGTTCTTTACGTTTTGTGTGTGTGGTGTGGTGCGGTGTGAGGGACATTTTCTAATGTGAGTTCACAATGCTATCCAAAGTTTCTATACCGTCCTGCAACAGCCTCACACCAGGGCATGAGACTGCTCGGAAAGTCTGTCCTTTGTTGTAGCCGTGCAGTCAGGAAAAAGGAGAGAAGTGAAAGCTAAGAAAAACTCAGATTAGGGCAGAACACGCTGCTGTATGAGGCAACACGGAATAGTGTACGGTGTGGCTGACAGACCCTGAAGTCATGGCCCAGACACGTGGCCTCACCACAAACTGTGTTCTCACTGTGTGACTCACTCCGTGATGCAGTGAGGGCCATTTCTGGTTCTCTGCCCTGTTAAACAGCAATAATAAAATAGAGATTTTATTGTAACAAATTAAATAAAATACTGCATGCATAATAAAATAGGGCATTATGGTAGAAAGGGTAATATAATTGATAAATTTAAAAAACAGTATCCTTGTTGCATCAGTATTTATGCAGAAATTTCAGACCTCCTTTCTAAACATTGCTTTTCATGCAGTTTCATTCATGAGGTTGATTTCATGCTATGGCATGTTAATTATTTTCTCTCAAAAGTCTTTCTAGTTCAAGAAATTCATGTTCTTTCTAAAATCCAAACTAGAAAAGTAAATAATTAAATATTAGTTAACTTGGTCTTCCTATATCTTTAAAAGTGAATAAATTTAAGCATATTTTTATAGGCTCATGTCCCCTTTGACCTTTCTGATATCTCATAGCAGATTTTATCCTTTAAACATAGAATAATTGATACTAATACAGCTAAAATGTATTAAACACTAAAATATAAACCCTGCCTGTGGATAGACTGTACTCATTTAATGCTCATAAAATCTCTCTGAGTTTAGTGCTATAGTTATTTCAGTGTCACAAATGAGAAAGCTGTGACTTGGTGAATTTAAGCGATGTGGCCAAGGCCAAACACTAAGTAAGTCTTATAACTGACTTTCACATCCTTCATCTGAGAGATAGAAGGTAGGGAAGTAATCTGAGCTTTGCACACATTCTTCTCGGTAACCAGTGTGTCCCACAGCCTGGTACACTACTCTGCGTGATGCTCTTTGTTCTAGATATTGACTGAAACATTCCAAAACATTTCTTTTTCATAGAACTAGAAAGGATTTTGCCAAAAAAATGTTTCGGAATCACCTATTATACATTTGCTTCTAAGAGGAGTATCGATACACACCCATTTCGTACTGTGTAGGATGATAGCACTGCCATCAAATCTTAAGTCCCCTGGTTGGAATTTCATATAATCACATTGTTTTGAGAGTTCTCAGACTGTAAGAAACAGGTGACACAGCATCCTCTGCCTGCCTCCCAGGCCCTCAGGAGTCTTTCCCTCCCCACAGACTCCTGTGTGGTCTGTTTTCCTTACCAGCCTCCAATCACTCGGCCCATGCCAACCTCCTGCATTCAGAGATGCTGTATAGCCTTGTGGTCATGTCAATGCACTTAAAAAAGTTTACTCCTTTCCATCTATTCACATAATTCTGCCAGTGGGCTCCTCAAGCTAATTTGGTCATATTATGCTTCTCCTTGGACATCTCCAGCAGTAATTCATTGTTTAAAGAATAAAGTTTAAACTCCTTAACATGGCACGATGCTAATAAACATACTTAATGAAAAACATTTACAATAATTATTCCACATCTTGGTTTTTCTTAAAACACTCTTATGAGAAAGGTAAATGTCAAATATTCTAAATTGTAAATTGATGAAACACAGGTGAATTACTTTCCAAAGAAATCCAGGAATTAGGCTGGGCGTGGTGGTTTATGTCTGTGATCCTAGTATTCTGGGAGGCCAAGGCGGGAGGATCGCTTGAGCTCAGGAGTTTGAGACCAGCCTGAGCAAGAGCGAGACACTGTGTCTACCAAAAATAGAAAAATTAGCCAGGTGTAGTGGCATGCCCCTGCAGTCCCAGCTACTCAAGAGGCTGAGGCAGGAGGATCAATTAAGCCCACGAGTTTGAGGTTGCTGTGAACTATGATGATGCCACTGCACTCTAGCCTGGGGAACAGAGCAAAATACTATCTCAAAAAAAAAAAAAATCCAGGAATTAGATGATGTAACCAAGAGTAAATCATATTTCACAATCCCTTCTTTTGCCCCTTGAATAGAGTTTTTAAAAATTTTTTATTTTATATTCTGCTTTGACTCATATAATAGATCACTTTCACATTTACCACACATTCCCACATGCATACTCATAACATGTCCAATTGCTGGTTCTTTATACAGTGTCCCTTTTCCATACCACTTATGAAAACATACTAGAGCGTGTTTGTGAGAGGTAATACGGTATCAAAGTATGAGTGCAGCAGTAGCTAAGCCATGGAATCAACTTAAGTGTCCATCAACGGATGAATAAAGAAATGTGGTATATATTCACAATGAAATATTGTACAACCTTAAAACAGAAAATTCTGTCATTTGTGACAACATAGATGAACTTAGAGGACGTTATGCTACGAAAAATAAGCCAGACACAGAAAGACAAATACCGCATGTTCGCACTTATATGTGGAATCTAAAACAATCTAACTCAGAAACAGAGAATAGAATGGTGGTTACAGAGCCTGGGGACGTTGGTCAAAGGGAACAAAGTTGCAGGTAGACAGGAGAAATAAATGATAAGTATTTAGGTGATGATACGCCAATTAGCTTGATTTAATCATTCCACACTGTATACATACAGCATACTATCACTGTGTACCCCATAATTATACACAATTATAATTTGTCAAGAAAAAAAGGATAAGAGTGAATGCTTTGTAGATATATAGATCCAAGTTTAAGTCTAGGCTCTGACGCCTACGGCTGTAAGACTCTGGGGCAAAGTTGTTGAACCTGTTTAAGGTTCAATTTTCTTATCTCTAAAATGGGAAGAATAAAATATAGAACTTAGAGGTTTTATGAGAATGCAATGAGATATTTGTCATGTGCTTAGCATTTTTCACATATAATAAGTGTTCAAGAAATGTTCATTTTAAAATTATTGTGCTCTAATTTATTTAGAAATTTCTCTATTTTAATAATTAATTCCTTGCAACATGACCTCCTAATGAATGATGGCACAACAGTGTGTGATGATATCACTGTCCAGACAATACATCTTTAAGGTGGTTAACTAGTCAGGGGCACCGTCGAAATTCTCCCATGCAATCTGCCCTCCTCCAGACGTGGGTGAGACCGGGCAAAAGCTACAGATCACAGAAAGCAAGTGGTGTGGCCTCTGCCATCCAGCCCTCAAACTGTTAAAAAGTAGAAATGTAGAGTATACTTTGAGGGCGAATTGGTGCAGTCGATTTATTTTTAATAAGGCTTTTAAAAAGAACATTGTCTTTTATGCGGACACCATTCTGGAGTTAATAAATATTATACAAGCATCCAAGACACTCTTGCAATTGCTTATATACTTACTGAAATATTGTTGATTCTGGGATGAATAACAGCAGTACTCAAAGCTGTTAAAAGTCAAACTTTTGGCATCATCTAGAGGCAGATTCAAGTCTCTGCTTCTTCACTTACTTGCTATATATAGTTGCATAAGTCACTTGGTGTCTCTGAATCTCCTTCCACATCTGTACAGTGGGAATAATAACAGAACCGTTTTCATAGGAGGATTGGTTGGAGGTTAAATGAAACAATAGACGTAAACGCTTAGTATGATACCTGGCGCATCCTAAGGACTCGAACAATATTAACACTCATCTTTTTCTCATTTCGAGCCAATTCTCTGGCCTCTGATTTGATTTAATTTTGAAATATTCATTTTTATATCTCAGTTCATCCTCCATTAACGATTTATACCACACACAGTTTTTCTGATCTCTTGTGTTCAAAGAAACTGTGTCTACAGCAAAAAAAAATCCCTTGAGTGGGATGAAATGGAGCTGGAAGGACGACAGAGGACCTAGTGTTTGGACTTCCTGGAAGAGCCTTAACTGGGACGTTGGTCAGGAAATGTTACCAACGCTATTTGTCATGCCAGGAGGAGATGTGACCAAGTGCAAGGAACTGTGGGGACCAGGAAAGGAGAGCAAAGCGGTTCTGGCTGGTTCTCAATTCCAAGTTCTCATTAACAGTCCTCAGTACAGACGAGCAGGCTGTGTTCCAGGACCTTCCAACTTGAGCGAGAGAAAGGTTCTCAGAGAAAAGTGCCACTTGGGCCTTCCTGTCATGCCTGGCAGTGTCAGCAAGCTGTTTGGTGTGACTCTAATCCTGATTAGAGTTTGGCATGTCGAAACCACCACCTGCCCACAAGATTTATCCCAGCCTTTTTAACAGCATGGTTTTAGCAATAACATTGGGATGTTGTTAGGTGAGATAAATGGTAACAGTAAATTACTCTTTCAAATTAGGGAACATATGTTATGAAGATTTGCATTACCAAGCAGTTTATAATGTATTTTGTTCCTAAGGGAAAATTTTATGGAAATTTTAATCATCAATTGCAACGACTCTGAAGTATTACTAAGAGTTGCTTCACTCCCCACTTTTTCTAAATTCATTAATGCTGTGCACATATTTGATAGAACTGAGAGGCTGCCTTTTGTTCAGCTTGCCTAACAATGCGATTGCAGACCAAACCAGTGCCTGGAAGAATCTAGACAGCTGCTTGAAAACTCAGTAACGTTGCAGAATGGTGAACACAAAACCTGTGATTTCTGGAACCATCAGGAAAGTTGTCAAAAAATGTAACAGAAAATTGTAAGTTAAACAGCACCCTGTTTTTCTCAGCATGGTGCCTCTTCAACCTCTCCTAATATAGCCATCTTTTCCCTTTCTCTTACATCCCTCCAACTGTCTCAGAAAAACACACTTACACATACATGCTCCTTAATATTTACATATCTACCCTAGTTTTCTATCCCTTTGTCAGTCTTCCTCCTTCACCAAAAAATAATAAAAGGGTAAGCTTTAGGCATCAGATCACTATAATGTTAAGATTTTCTATTGATTTTTGAACTTATTACTTGATAATCATGCATTAATTAATAGTTTAGGAAACCAGCGATTTCACATATAAGAAGTTATTCTCTTGGGTTAATAAAAATTATACAAGGCACAGGAAATTCAAAGATGCTAAAGAAACATTTGTTTCTTGTGGTTGTCTGTTCTAATTCCCTGTAAAGTATAAGTCCTATAAAAGTGGGAATTGTGTCTATTTTTTCCACCATTGTGTTGTAAGCACCTAAAACAGTGCCCAGTGCATAGCAAACACTCAATAAATGTTTGTAGAGTGAATGATCTCACTGAGCACCTGCTATGTGTCAAGCACTAAGTTAGGTCCTGAATAAGACGAAGCTTCAACACAGAAAGTGTTTGCAGTCTACAGAGTGCTGTGGAAATTCAGATGAGGGGCAGTGGAAGACACGGGGAAAGATACGAAGAGGAACTGAATTTTAAGTGCGGCCTGAACCAGAAAGTGGGAGTCAAGCATATAAAATGGGAGAGTGGAGGAGAATATTCTGCACAAGGAGAATAGAATTTTAAAAAGCACAGGGGCTTGATAGTGGATTTGAGAACCATAAGTGAAAAGTGTGGCCAGAATTCAGGACACATGTGAAGGTATGAGGCAAACACGGCTTGAAAGGTAGCCTAACAGTTTGAACTTCATCCAGAAGAGGGAACCATTTGGGATTACTGCATTGCCATAGAATGTTCACTGAACTCAAAGTGCATAAATGCACGAGAGGGGGGCATCTGGAGCAAGGGTACCCTGTTTGGCAGGAATTGCAAATGCGAGTGAGGGAGCAGAGGAGGGCCTGAATGAGACGGCAGCCGACAGCATGGGATAGAGGGGATCACTGTGGGCGACAGCGTGGAGACAGAGCTGACAGGATTTAACTACCGTACTCCTTGAATGGTGAAGGATAGGAGGGAGTTAACTCCATTCATCAGAGGTTTCTCTCTGGAGTGGTGTGTATGCTCGAAGACGTTTATCAAGGCATAAGTGAGAGAGTAGAAACAGCTTCTCAGAAAATGATGAGTTCGGTTTAGAAGATGTTCATCAATGGTACCAGCTTCGACAGTTTCACAGTGATGAACAGCCAGCAGTTGGAATGTGAGTTCAGAGCTCAGAAGAAATGTCCATGTTAGAGACGAAGCAAAGAATGATTTGCTTTGGAGGTGATAGTTGAAGCCTTGGTTGAGCTCATCAAGGTAGAGCACGCCAGATAAAAGAACAAGAACACCACAGACTTTATCTTGGGAAATATCTCTATGTAAAGGGGAATGGATAAAAGAGGATGGAGCAGGGAGTAAAGAAGGAACTGTCAGGAAAAGACCCAGTATGCAATGATAATAACTAAGGAAGGAAACATTTACAAAGGAGGGGAAATTAATAGTGTCCAGTGCTGAAGAAGCCTGGACACTGGTGACTTAGTGGCATGCCTTTGGTATTTAAAGATTAATTGTTGACTTTCATTTATTGGTGACTGTACAACTCAAATTATAGGGCTAGAGAGTTAAGAAGCAACTGTGAGGTGAGCAACGAAAGCAATGAGCATTTGAACTACTCTATGAAGATATTAGCAATGAAGGGAAAGAAAGATCCACTGAGAGACTGATGAGGTAGCAATGTCTGGGAAGGCTTTTATTAAGATTGGAGAGAAAAGTAGTCCAGGCCAAATAGTCACGGGAGAGGAAACAACTGAAGATTCCAGAGAGAAAACATTACTCATGGAACAATCCAGATGAATGAAAGAAGAGAGTAGAGTCTATTACTTGGGTCTTAAAATAATTAAATTCATTCTCCCACTGTTGTCAGACGATGGAAATTGTGGATTCTTTGCGGTCTAGAACCAATAAATCTTTTCTAGGGAATATTTATTAGCTATATTTATCAAGAAACATTAAGGTATATTATTAGTAATACTTATTAAGAACCATGCTGTTTTGAAGATTTCTTTTTTAGGGCTGAAACCTCAGGACACGTGGGAATGCACGGTCAGTCTGGCCTGCACCGAGAAGTCAGCAGCCAGGACTCTGAGCTGCGGGTTGGCAGAATGGATACCACTGCTTTGGCTGCCTTTCCTTAGCCTCAGCCACTTTCCTTAGCATAGCCGCTCCATTTGTGAGAATAGGGAAAGCAATTATTTGTAATACATTCCACTCAACTTGGATCTGCATTAGAAGAAAGTTAATTCCAGGCTGTAATGTGGTTGTAAAAAACTTTAATCATGTACAGTGGGCAAACTGCTGGCCAAGAGATTGAAAAATCGTGAACACATTTCTTCTGGCTCTGTGAACTATGCTTGACATGGTAAACCCTGTAGCATGAACGAAAACTGTGATCGAATAGTTAACCATTGGACCAAGAAATGTGCACATCTAGCACGCAGGTAATGCTGAAGCACAAGGTATCTTCCTGTCTATCATTCTTCCTAAGAAAAGCAAGCAAATAGAAGTGGATAATATTTGCATTTGATTAATGTGTTTGTTCGTAGAGGGCTTGTGAACTTGAGATGCTAATAGCTTTGGCAATAACCAAGTAAGGAATGGGTTTGGACAGAATTATCTGGTGGGCTGTTATATGACCTTCGCATTGAATTTGGCTGTGTTTTTCAGAGACACCATTGATTTCTCATGGCGCCTCTCTAAACGGAGCTCTTTATAGAAAGTAATGACTTTTGGTAATTAAAATGCCTGATGAATATCAAAACCATCAGGGCAGTAACTTGTACAAACAAAAGAATGGAGCCTCAGAAAGTACAAGTTTTTTCACTTCTAAGCCAAAGGGGTAGTTTCAGATTTACAAAGCTAAACCCTTGGCTGTCTGAACAAGTTTGGTATTGCCTAAGTTGTTAAGTGAAGAATGTCCTCAAGGAGAAGAGGAAGGAAATTATGGTTTGCTAAGATATTCTGAATTTATTTAAAACAAAAGTGCTCAGTATTTCTGAAAAGAATCCAAGGAGAAAATCAATAGGTATTAAATCAATAGTCTACGGTCCTCGGGTGTTCTTGGGATTTTTGCAGCATATATTATACGGGGCTGGCCTCTGATTTCAGACTCTGGCAGACATGGCTGGTTAGCTGCCATGGTATGGGGCATGCTGGAAAGAATTTGGCCCTGAAACTAGACCCTCATCTTTAGAGATGGACAGAGCTGTTCAGGAAGAACAAAAGATCTAAGCACAAAGACCCAAGAGGGTATTAAGGCAGTGAGAAGTCTCAGATATCTGAGGGCTGTGTCCTCTTCATCTTTGTGTCCCTGGGATATTGTACAATTCCCAGTATGTGGAAATCACTAACAATTATTTGTTGACTAAATGAAGACCAAGTAATGAATGATCCTACAGACAAATACACTATAATGATGGGGATATCCAGGAATACAAGTGCTCAGGCAGTTGGCACCATGAAAATCTGTTAGGAAACAATGAGAGACAAATCTAGGTGGGGGTTCAGCATTACAGTCTAAATCCTAAGTAAATCGGACTGGGGCTAGTTTGGGAGGTGATTGAAGGAAAGTTGCCAAAGCAAGATCCAGACCTAGGGGACAAGACAGAAGCCCATTTATTAGGCCTGCCTAACTAAATCATTCATTCATTAATTCATCCATTCAATTAAAAATTGATTATTGAGTGCCTTCTCTGCCTAGGTACACTACTAGATGCCAGGGATAAAGCAAAAAGGGACAAAGATTCCTGTTCTCATGTGGATAATAGTAAGAGGAAACAGAAAATAAAGAAAAAAGGTAAATAAAGTATATAGTTTGATAGATGATGTTAAATATTATACTTTAATGAAAAAAAAAAGAAAGGGAGATAGTAAGCATTGGAAGTTATCACTAAGGTGACATTTGAATAAAGACAAAAAGAAAGGTAGTAGAATGATCCATACAGATATCTGGGGGAGGACTGGCCCAGGGGAAGGAAGCAGAGAGAGCAGTAGGTGCAAAGGCCCTGAGGCTTTGAGGCTGGAGTGGAAATTTTTCAGAAAGTAGGGAGGCTTGTGTGGCCTGAGGGAAGGGATGGATTGAGCAGGAAAGTAGCAGGAGATGAGCTCAGAGAGGCAAGGGGAGGGGCAGAATGGGAGAAAATCGTGTAGGATTTTGTGGAATTGCACTAGAGGTGCTGAAATCTTGCCTCTCTAAAATCAGAACTGTTCCTCAAGACCAAGGTCAGTGAAGTCTACTGGGATCAGTCAAATGCAAAGCATATCTGTGAAGGGCGGAGAGGTTGGGAACCGAGTGGGTGCTACCAGCTAAAACTCAGGAAAAAAATGCCCAGGAAGCAAAATGTGTTAGCAGCACATTCCTCTTCTGGGGACCTTTCCCGCTGCACTGTGACCAATCCCTAAAGGAAAACATTTATGTCATATTTCTGCAGAATCTTGTGTTTGATAGAAAACTAAAGCATTAGCTTCTCTGGCTTAATATCAATGTAGGACTATTTAAATCATAATTAGTGCAGACTAGTGCAGTCCATAATTAGTGCAGTCCTCAGTCTAAAGGAACACAATGGCGGAATGAAGACCATTCAAATTGACATATCTGAACATGCACCTGGCTATCTTTAGCTGGTTCACTGTTGCGAATTTCTGTGTGAGCAAGAGCTGAGGTCTAAAAAAAACTACCATTTTTATAGTTACACTCTCTCCGTGAATATGTAGTTTATTATGTTAACTGTATGTGTTGAAGTAAAATTCCTAGTGTAATTTAGCCTTTAAGTAAAGATATTTTAAAAAATGAAGTCTAAATTTAAGGAACATAAGTGTTCGGTGGCATTCTAACTCTGGGTCATCTACTCCTTTCCGTTATTCATTTACTAAACCATTTTCCAGGAAAGATCTGAATTCTACATAACTGCTAGAGGAAAGACAAAGGGAATTTATAGACATGGAGACCTAAATTCCTGAGCATGTTCATTTTTAATTATTTTAAAATGCTGAGTAACCTCTATTCCATCAGGGACAGATGCCTGGTCTTCAC
This sequence comes from Propithecus coquereli, assembly GCF_000956105.1. Lineage (NCBI taxonomy): Eukaryota > Metazoa > Chordata > Mammalia > Primates > Indriidae > Propithecus > Propithecus coquereli. The sequence goes on along the minus strand of NW_012154173.1, from coordinate 1,210,659 downwards.
ATATACAGTAGCAAGAGAGTGAGAGAGTGTGTGTTGTTTGACCTTCTTTTTTTTCCTCTAGAAAACAGGACCTCTTGAATTGGAGGGACTCAGAAATCTCTAGGAATTTAGTTCTATTCTATTTCATGTTCATCATAAGCCAAACCCAGGCTTCCATGAGTGGAAAATCAGTTGTTCAGCCACTGCTTAGCACAGCTAGTTCATCAAACAGGGTATTGTGGACTCTATAGAAACAAAAAGCTTTTTGATTTGGACAGTTCTCATGAGACCTCATTGAATTTATTGTGATATTTTTCTTTATACAGAAAAGAACCAGATTAGTACCAGATGATAGATCAGCACATTTCTAAATGCTAAATGCTGAGTTGTGGGCAATGTGATTGGATGCAGAATTCGTAATTATTTTGCTTTATTGCATTTGCTGCAAGGACAGGGAGGGGTGATGAGGTTCTGATCTCTTCTACAGAGGGCAGGCACAGCCTCAGGCCGGTGGAGATGGGCCAGTCGCTGAGGTGCACACCAGACCCCGACGGGGCTGATTCATGCAGTTGCCGAGAGGCTGCGCATGCAGGTGACAGCACTAATGTGTAGATTCAGAGTGGAAGGCGGAGGATGAAGGACACAGGTGCTCTGGCAACTTAATCTGCACCTGAGCTGACAGGTGTCCCTATTACCTCTTAGGCAAGATTTCAATATGGGGGTGGTAGGGAGGTGATGGTGAAGATGAAGCCACAGTTAGGGAACACAGCTGTCGCAGTTATCCGGGAGGCAAGGGTCCAAACCGCTGACTCTGAGCACTTCCTTGAATGATCAGGTCGAAAATCAGGGAGACTTAAATGACAATAAGATCTAGTCACTTAGAGGTAAGAGGAGGTTTGTTTACCTGAAGGTGAGTTATACTAACTAGTTGTGCAAAGCAATACTTTTTTTTTATTTGATGTAAAAACAAAGCAAAACAAGATACACACATATAAACTTTTTATTGAAAT
>NW_012154173.1:1204185-1209620 GCF_000956105.1 Propithecus coquereli | reverse complement strand
GCCACGTTGCTGCCAAGGACAGAGGGGTGTGTGCGCAGAACCCATGACTCAGGCCTCCACGCTAGCCTGGGGGTGGGGTGGAGGTTCAGATATTTATTCGTTTGCATTTTTGTTGTGAAATATAATATACATACAAAAAAGTACATAAAAATAAATGTATCATTTAATAACTATTATGTAGCAGATGCCCATGAAACCACTACACAGGTCAAGGAATATAATATACATACAAAAAAGTGCATATCTCATTTAGTAGGAATATTTACAATGCATGTAACCAGTACTCAGACCAAGAAACAAAATTATCAGCCAGGACACCCTCCTGGGCTTCCTACCAGTCATTACATCTCTCAAAGGAAACTGCTATTCCTGCTACTACTAATATTAATAATAGAAAACATTAATTTTACTTGCTTTGGTATTTCATGTAAATAGTATGTCGTCTTTTGTGCTTGGCATCTTTCACTCAGCATTATATTTGTAAGATTCATCCATCCCTATTCATCCGTTATACTTGTAAGATTGCGTGTTGTTTATTCTTATTGCTGTAGAGTATTCCATCAGATCAATATCACTATTTTTATATCCATTCTACTCTTTATGGACATTTGAGCAATGTATAATCTTTAATTATTATTAATAGTGCTTCCACGAGCATTCTAGTACATTCTTTTGGCAAATATACTTGTGTGTTTCTCTTGGGTATAAACACAGAAGTGGAATTGCTAGGTCATCAGGAATGTGTATATTTAGCTTTGATAGATACTAATAGTTTTTCAAAGTGTGGTTGTAGCAATTTTTTTCTGCCCCGATTTTTTTTTAATATGGGTAGCACAAAAATTTCCACTTAGCTCTTGCCTAAAGTAATTCCTCTCTTCCTCCTAGTCTTAAAGTATCTACATTTTGAGTAACAACAAGGCTTTCTGCCAAGTCCCAAGAAGTTAAAGCTGTAGAATAAAGGAAAGGGGAAAATTATGGGGTAGGCTTGAGCAATTAAAACATTACATTAAGTTTCATACAAGTCTGGGCTTCCAAGTCTCTTTAGCTCTTATTCCCTAAGTACCAGCCCTTTCTTTAACTCTTGTGCTCTGTTCAAGAATTTGACCTTGTTCTTGCTTTTCCCAAAGCTCCCAACCTCCTTAGGGTTCTGCACCAAGTCAAGTTGTAGAAGTATCGCAGAGCTCCCGGTACGTTAGGCACTGGACCCACAGCATCCAAAGTCTGGTCCTCTTGTCATGTTTTCTCAAGGAAATAGTGTTAGATGACTGGGCTGAGTCCTGCAGTCAGGACAGTAACATATTGGTTAATAAGCATGTGGGGGCTGTCTGTAATCTAACCTGCATATATCACATCACACCTGCAGGTTAAGCAATTCCAACAACTGACTTTTTTTTTTTTTTTTAAGTTCTGGAAATCCAGGTGGATAATACATTGGGAATCAGCATTTATACACCAAACCTCAGTGCTCTGGATTTCAAATCATAGAAACCACAAATAAGTTAATGGTCTGCTGAAGCCTGCCTTTCTAACCAGGGTCGATTTTACAAAAAGCTGAGTGATCAGTCGTGAAAACAAGTTCTAGGAACATTCTTTAGAGGAGGCAGTGTTGACAGCATCTCTGCCATCAGCTGGGGCTCAGGTGGCCAACACGGAAAGCTGGGCTGGTCTCTAATTACACAGATTTATCTATCGGCCTTCTGTGCTTAATCTCATTTCTCACAGGGAGGGGAGTTCCAACTGTAGGGTCTTCAATTGCTTTCCTGGAGAAATCCAAGATTTATCTATTGGCCTTTTGTGCTTAATCTCATTTCTCACAGGGAGGGGAGTTCCAACTGTAGGGTCTTCAATTGCTTTCCTGGAGAAATCAGTCCCTGGTGACGGTGAGCAACACATGGCTTCCTTGAGGCTAGAGCCCCCTGCTGATATGGGGATAGTACACATGCCGGGTTTACTTGATAAACCCAGAGTACAGAAGAAGCAACATCTACATTGAATATTTTACTGAAATCTGCACTGCTATAGCTCCCGAGTATTACCCTAATGTTTAAAAATAGGATTATATAACTCATGAACTGCTGGTATCCAACTGTAAAAGGGACCCACTAGGCAAGGCTGGTCAAATGCGTTTAAAGTGAACAGACCCCTTACGACTTCTGGAGAAGAATGCTGACTGGAGTCCATGTAGGCATAACAACAAATACAGGAAATAATATAGTCTTAAGCTTAAATTTTACAGATTGTGTCCATTGCTATTGGTCCTAAATGTACCCATCTATGATCTTGCATTAAAAGATACCCTCTGATAAGTATTTTTCTTAATTTTTAAACAATGGATATAATTTTCCCATCCACAGATGAGCATTCCCTAAATGGTTGTTGAGTTGAAATCAATGTGCTTTAATTATAAATGCAATATAGCAGGTTGAATAGATTGTGTAAGGACAAATTTGCATAGATGTTTTTATGAACAGATTCTCATTATCAGCTTTTTGAGTCAACATTTTGCTCTTTCTCATAAATTAAGGGCCCGGGGGAAAAGTAGTCTGTATTTCTGGTAAACTGTAACTCTATTTATGTGAAGTTTTATTGCTTAAAAAACAAAATAAACAAACAAACAAAACAACCGCTGGAATCAATGGTTAAAATATGCTCTTAAAGATCAGCCATGAAGCTTACCCTGTGTACTTTACATATAAGGGCTTGAAATAAGGAAAGAACCAGAGATAGAATCCCTCACATTAGGGAACTTACATTTAGAGGGTGTATGGTTCTAAATCAGAGCTCCTCGTTTCACCGACAGAAACCCAACTCAAACAGACTTAAGAAAAATAGGGAATTAATCGTTCAGTCCCTGCCAAGATCTCTGCTCTTAACATTTCCATTCTCACTGGCCTGACTGCTCATTTCCTGCACTCTGCCTGTGGACTCTTCCTGGCCTTGTGTAGGGAGATTAGAAGTGCTCTAGAATTGACAATTAGGAGTATCTATCAACCAGTGACAGGAGTCGGTGGATAAATACCCCAGCTCCCTCATCTCCCAGGCAGGGTAACTAAAGCATGCACTCTACACTAGGTTCCAGAGTTCTTCAGTGAGATTAAGCTCCATTTCCCCAAAACGACACCTTGCTTGATAATGCAGCCTTTATTGGCTTTTTTCTTTTCCCTACTTCACTTTCCTATTTCCCTACTAGTAATTTCTGGCATCAATTCCTAAATAAACTACTTGTGCTATAATCTGAGGGACTACGTCTGGGTGAACTAAAACAACTGGCTTTTCTAAGTGAGAAGTCCAAAGTAAATTTCAAGTACCATTGGATTCAGGAGTTTAAATGATGTTATTGAAAGTGCATTTCCCTTGCTTGGCTCTTCAGGACCTTATCCTGCTTCATGATCACTCATTGGCTTCCATTAAGGAGACAGGATGGTTGCCAGTAGCCCAGGTGTAGACCATATTCTCTCTGTAGCACCAACCCCAAAAGAACTATTCTCTAGTTTTTCTGATGGAAATGGCGATGACTTCATTGATCTAAATTGGTTTCGCGTCTAACTTTAGTCCAATCAATATGAGAACAGAAATTGAATACTCTTACTGGAATACACCTGAGTCAAGTATCTAACCCTGTAGCTAGGATTGGGTCAGGTCTGTCCACATTACATTCTTTGTAAATGAAGGAAGGTGGTTTTTTCCAAGGGATAATCAGGTTGCTGTTTACAGAGAAAAGATAATGAATGACAAAAGGGTAAAAACCATAGGAAAGCAAGACATTATGTTCAAGATATTTATGTACAATAAAGTGCAAGGCAAGTATGGGTACCAAATAGGTGACCATAGCATTTGTGATATAGGCAGGATTATCATCCAGGATCTGAACATGACACCAGGCAGAGAAAAAAAAGAGAATGCTAATTCTTAATCCATCAATGGTCTATATATGACCATGTTATTCTGAAACACATAATCACCACCAGTTGAAGTGAGACATAGAAAATCTCCACCAAAGGTGGCCAATAGCTTCCTGTAGTCCTGTGATAAAACAGCCGTCAATACACCTTTTATAGCATTAGCCACAGTACAGGTACCACAATTTCTTAGGCAACAAAGTTATCAAATAGTCTAAAGCACACTTTAGTTATTATTTGGTGATCTGTAAATTTGTTTACTTATTTTGGAAGATCCCATGAATGAAAGTTATGCAGTGTTTAGAATACTTTAAGGGTAACTCTCATGTGATAGAGATTGTGAAATCCACAAAATACTTTGACCTAGGTCTTATCCCTCCCTGTCCTATATATGGAAGTGAGACACTGGGGGCTTCTTCCTGTGGAAACCTGATGACCCCCTTTGACGCCTGCCATTCCCGACTGGATGGAGCAAGATCTTTGCTGAAGGGGAAGTATATCAAATTTCCTAGCATCAGAAATTATGATCGGTCCTTTATCTGTTAAATGGGGATACTAATACCATTTGATAAATTTATTGTAGTAGACATAGAATTAACTTGTATATTTGTAACTTATTTTCATAATGAAGTTCTCATGCCCTGCATCTGAATACATATAAGTAACTACTAAAAATGTAAATAGAGAATCTGTCTGAAGGTAAAGAGTAGACATAAAATATGCTTACTGGGAAAGTTAAAATAATTGCTATGATTTGATTCAAATTTCATTTTGAGCTTTTTGGTTGTCAAGGCAAATGGGGAAAATGGTAAAGTTAACATATTTTATTAGATTTGTCATCAAAATGGTCTGCAAGGAGACTATGTGTGTGTATGTGTGTGAGTGTGGGTATGCTTGTGTGTTTCCTAAGCCCTGAGTCAGCTTTGGGTGCTGAGTATTCTGCTGGACAAATTGGCTGTCTACAGTGTTTTTGTTTGCTTGCTTTTCATCAGTCTTTGCAAGTTCTATTCTATTTTATCTTAATTTTTCCTATCTCGCCACATTATTCCTGATCTTGGTCCCACTCTGCTACACCCCCTATACATCCACTCTAATGTGGTTGGTTGGTTGGTGGCTTTCCACAGATTCAGAAATATGTGTTATTTGGCTATGGTTGTAAGGTGTTTGAGAAAGGCAAAGAGTATATGATTAAAACACTGTTACGGAAAAGCTCTTCTGTTAGGAGAAAAGGTAATTTGAGCCAATTATTATATATATCCAATGGTCTATTTAAACCCAAAGAGAGAAATTAGAGTAGTCAGAAAAATGGATAGAGGGCACTTCCCTGGTCTTTTCTAAGTCCCATTTATTAATATTTCATTCATACAGGTCTTTCTCCCCCTCCAAATATGGAGTAGCCAGGAACAGAAGACTATAAAATCTCAAATTGGAGTCCAGAATGTTATTTTCTACCAATATTTCTATATAATCTCTCTGTGTGTATAGTGAAGACACAAGGTGTATTGAAAGAGAAAAGAATTTGGAGTTGGACAGACT
>NW_012154173.1:1199854-1200200 GCF_000956105.1 Propithecus coquereli | reverse complement strand
CATTTTTCTGATCCAGTGATTCAATTTCTAGGTATATTTCTCAGGAATCTTAAACATGTACACCAAGAGGCATAACAAGAATGTTCACATAAATAACTTATGCTGTCTTCATATAATAGAAGATACAGAGCAGTGAAACTGAATTAACTTCAGTTACATGTATCACTATGGAGAAATCTCAAAACTATGAGGGCTTTCTGGGAAGTCAAATAGAGATATTTAATATATTAACAATGGCTGGATACTTTCCAGACAGCCCTCAGAAGCAGTCATTGAACAATATATAAAGTATGAACAATAGATAATTTAGGGATATACACAGAAATGATAAAATTATAAAGAAAAG
>NW_012154173.1:1194423-1196839 GCF_000956105.1 Propithecus coquereli | reverse complement strand
TGGAAATGAAAAATTCATTTAAGGAAATACAAAACACAGTGAAAAGTTTTAAGAATAGATTAGATCATGCAGAAGAGAGACTCTCAGAGCTTGAAGATAACTCTTTCAAATTAACTCGGTCAGTCAAAAATAGTGAACAGAGAATTAAGAGGAATGAACAAAGCCTACAAGAAATATGGGATTATGTAAAATGACCAAATATAAAAATCATAGGCATCCCTGAGGGTGAAGAAGAAAAAGCATAAGGGTGGAAAACCTATTTGAGGGAATAATTGAGGAAAACTTCCCTGGTCTTGTTAGAGATTTAGACATCCACTAGGGTAAAAATCACCCAAAAGCTAAAGCTCAGAGCTCATATCGAACAATAGCACAAGAGGTAAAACAAAGCGATAAGGTACTACCTAACAGGACAAACAGAACAGCATCCTACATATCAATTCTATCAGTCAACATAAATGGTCTGAATGCCCTATTCAGGGGACATAGGCTGGCTGAATGGATGAAAAAATAAAACCCAAATATCTGCTGTCTCCAGGAAACACAGCTAATCCACAAGGACTCATACAGACTCAAGGTGAAGAGATGGTAAAGAAATCTGATGCAAATGAAAACCAAAAGAGAGCAGGTGTAGTCATTCTCATATCAGATAACATAGGCTTCAAATCAACACAAGTAGAGAAAGACAAAGATGGTTATTATATAATGGTAAAGGAGCAATTCAACAAGAAGACATAACAATACTAAACATCTATGCACCTAACACAGGAGCACCCAAATTCATAAAGCAAACCCTGCTAGATCTAAACACAGTGATAAATAGCAACATCATAATTGCCTGGGACTTCAATGTCCCACTGACTGAATGGGATAAATCATCCAAGCAGAAAATAAGGAAAGAAACTCTGGACTTAAATGGACTCTAGAACAAAAGGATTTAACAGACATTTCCAGGACATTTTTCCCCAAAACTATTGAATATACATTCTTTTCATCGGCACATGGAACATTTTCCAAAATTGATCATATCATACACCACAAAACTTTTCTCACAAAATTCAAAGGAGATATTACAACTGATGCCACAGAATTACAAAATATCATCTGTAAATACTGTGAAAATTTCTATGTACATAAACTTGAAAACAGAGAAAATGGACAAATTTCTGAAAATGCACAACCTCCCAAGACTCAAACAGGAAGAAATAGAACTCCTGAACAGACCAATGATGAGGAATGACATTGAAGCTGTAATAAAAAATCTTCCAATAGAAAAAGCCCCAGACCAGATGGATTCACAGCTGAATTTTACCAGACCTACAAAGAAGAGCTGGTACCCGTACTGCAGAAATTAGTCCATAACATTGAGAAGGAGGGAATCCTCCCCAACTCATTCTATGAAGCCAGTATCACCTTGATTCCAAAGCCAGGAAAGGACACAACAAAAAAAGAAAACTATAGATCAATATCCCTTATGAATATAGATGTAAAAATCCTCAATAAAATACTAGCAAACTGAATTCAGCAGCAAATCAAAAAAACAATCCACCATGACCAAGTGTGCTTCATCCCAGGGATGCAAAGATGGCTCAACATATGTAAATCAATAGATGTGATCCACCACATAAACAGAAGCAAAAACAAAGACCATTTGATCATCTCAATAGGTGAAGAAAAAGCATTCAACAAAATTCGGCACCTTTTCATGATAAAAACCCTCAACAAACTTGCTATAAAAGAAACATATCTCAAAATTATAAAAGCCATATATGACAAACCCACAGTTAGCTTCATACTGAATGGGGAAAAGTTGAAAGCATTCCCACTAAGCAGTAGAACAAGTCAAGGGTGCCCACTATTACCACTTCTATTCAACATAGTGCTGGAAGTCCTAGCCAGAGCAATCAGGCAAGAGAAAGAAATAAAAGGTATCCAAATCAGGAAAGAGGAGTTTGAACTATAGGTTTTTGCTGATGATATGGTCTAGAAAACACCGAAGACTCTACCAAAAGACTCTTGGAAGAAGATAAATAAATTTAGCAAACTCTCGGATTAAAAAATCAATGTAGAGAAATCAGTAGCATTCCTATACGCCAACAACATTCAAGCTAAGAGTCAAATCAAAGCATCAATACCATTCACAACAGCCACAAAGAAAATAAAATACCTAGGAATATACTTAACCAAGGAGGTGAAAGATCTCTACAAAGAGAACTATGAAACACTGAGGGAAAAAAATCGCAGATGACACAAACGAATGGAAAAACAGAGCATGCTCATGGATTGGTAGAATCAATATTGTTAAAGTGTTCATACCACCGAAAGTGATTTACAGATTCAATGCAATCCCTATCAAAATACCATTGTCATCACTTCTCGGCCTTTTGGCTAAGATCTAGTATCTGTTCTTATCAGTTTA
>NW_012154173.1:1189518-1192122 GCF_000956105.1 Propithecus coquereli | reverse complement strand
CTTGGGTTTCATTGCTGGAATAGATATTAAGGTTAAAGAATAGGGAGCGATGAAAGCAGTTATAAGGGAATGGAAAAGTGGTTAGAAAAGAGAAGGGACAATGGTAAGTTTGTGCCTGGAGACGAAAATTTTATGAACCAATTATCATTTTTGACGCTTATTTAAACATGTAAAAATATCGAGTAATTTAAGGACTCCATGTGACATTCTGCACAAATTATTTCTAGTTCTTTCCCAAACTTCCCTTCTCCCTTGAAAAATTATACTGTGCACAGTCTTTTTTTATTTTACTATTTTTAAACAATAACAAAAACCTCTATGGGTGTGTTTTGATTCTGCAGCTGCAGGGGTAGTTATTGTTCTCATCCACTTGAAGTGAAGATGGATACTGAGAGTTCAATTGTGATGATGATGATGACTTCTGGCAAGCAGCTTTAGAGAGACCTCTGGGGTTTGCGTGACACAGGACATGTTTTTCTGAACCAAAGGAAGCAGTCAAGGTTTCGTTACCTCACCTTTTGAGAAATGGCCTGTGGTGGATACGGAGAATAATTGGAGCTAAAAGAATGATTGTGTATTGCAAGAGCTATGGGCTGTTTGCTCAAAAGTCACAGAGTAGGGATGAGGTAAACATCAGAGGGAAATGGAGAAACTGACTTGCTGTGGTACTGTAAAAAAAAAAAAAATGGAAGATTTTTAAATTCAACAATTTCCTTTTGTTGGGATGAAGGGAATCTTAAAAATAACTAATAATGAGTAGGAACTGGAGGCTTCTTTTATATTTGAGAAGACAATATTTACCTATTTTCTTGAAATGATAGGAAAAGAAAAGAAGCACCTCAAACTTCTTCCGTAATTTCTAGATTTATTCTTGGCATTAGCACGGAAATGGAAAAATCCAATCAACGGTTGTAATTCCTCCCCTCTCTGAGTTGTAGTACTTCAGATACAGTTGGCAGGAATAAAAGCTCACTTCATGTGTGGAGCTACTAAATGGATTTTAAAATACCAGAAATCCCATCTTCCCCAAAATACCTCTTCCACCAAATGAAGATTCCCCAATATTAGTGTTAATAGTAAATTAGATAGGTGCATTGTCTCTATATGGTGACTTTGACCCTCTCCCATCAGTTTATCACAGAATACTTTCTAGGAGAAAGCAAGACATCATCAAACCCTGTTGTAGGGGCAGGCCCTGGGTAAAGGGGTGATCACAATACTTGCCTGGGAAGGGAACAGTTGTTCCAGAAGAAAGGAAGAGAAATACTCGAATGTTGCAAGAATTGTTTTGCATAGTTCCTGTCCTAGATGGAACATTCATTTCCAGAGCTTCTCCATTACTTTTTAGCAAGTGCAAATTTTGGAATTCTATATTGTTCCAGGCTTAGAGGGAGAACTGTCCCATGGACATTTATTCCTGGGAAATACAATCTGGGGATTATTAGGTTGGGATAGTAAAGAATTTTTACAGCATTATTTTATCTCCTAAAAAAGCATTCCCAACCTTGAGCTTCCGTTCAGATAAAAATTGGCTAAGAGCCAATTCCTTGGTTCTGCACTAGTTTCCAAAGGTCATGGAAAAGTTCCAAGAATGACAGCTTTCTTCCTGCATGTTATCAGGTATGGACAACACCCTGATGTTCTCTGTTCAAATGGTTTAGTTATTGAAAAAAAACAAAACAAAACAACAACAAAGGGAAACATGAACAGATGCATTTACTGGCCATCTCTCTAGGCCCTAATTGAGTATTGAAAATGGAGCCAAGCCATGAAATTTTCTCAGGTGGAAGTAATGCCCTGGCGTCAGCTGCACAGGCTAAGTCCATGAAGATGCTGAAATGGTATTGAGACGTTAAAGTATTAGTATATATGAGCATGCACTTTCTGTGGGAAAAAGTCTGAGTTTTTCCTCAGGCTTTTAAATGGAACCATGACCCAAGAACTGTTAAGGACCATCGTAGAAGATCTAAAGCTTTGAGAGAGTGACTCTGCTCTAGAGGAAAGGACTGTAAAGGAGGGGATTATAATGAACAGTCCGATAATGTCATCAGGTACAACACTGCATGAAACAGACACAAGAATGTACAATGATAATTAGTTTGACTCATGGTGCTAATATGCACACTCACTTAGCTCCTGCATGGTGCACAGGACTACATGTTGGTGGAAGGTGGAAGTTTTACTATTTTGGGCATTTAAGGGAATGGAAACTGATCTGATGCCTTACTAAATGTTACTTCTCTAGCAAGAGTTAGGATGTTCTTAAATTTGGTGGGTCAGAGTAGTGTGATTTAAGGGAAGATGTCTTGAGGAAATTAAAATTTTTACTCCTTTTTTTATGTTAGTTTAAATGATTGCTTTCCTAACACCTAGCACTAAAATATGAATACATCATGGACATTCCTAGCTCCCTAACACCTCCCAGGCCTGTTTATTTATGTTGGTTTTGGTGGTTAAAAGAGAGCTTGTGTGATTTTAACAAAGAGGGAAGAAATGAGGACACCGGCCAAGTCCTGAATATATATTTAGAGTAATTTATCTTATCATGCTCCCATCTTTCCCCTAGTGATGTAGCAGTCAATAATCCAACATAGCAGCATTTCA
>NW_012154173.1:1187552-1189468 GCF_000956105.1 Propithecus coquereli | reverse complement strand
ATCTGTTCTTATCAGTTTAAAATACCAATGTCATATATTATAGATCTAGAAAAAATAATTCTATGCTTTGTTTGGAACCAGAAAAGAGACAGAATAGCCAAAGCAATCTTAAGCAAAAAGAACAAATCAGATTACCAGATTTCAAACTAGACTAAAAGGCTATAGCCAAAACAGCATGGTATTGGCACAAAAATAGAGACATAGACCAATGGAACAGAACAGAGAACCCAGTTATAAAACCATCCATATATAGCCAACCAATTTCTGATGAAGCAGACATCAATATACACTAGGGAAAATAAGCCCTATTCAATAAATGGTTCTGGGAGAATTGAATAGCCGCATGCAGAAGAATGAAATAGGATCCATATCTCTCACCACTCACAAAAATTAATTCAAGATGGATAAAAGATTTACCTGTAAGGCATGAAACCATAAGAATTCTAGAAGAAAATGTTGGAAAAACTCTTCTAGATATTGGCCTAGGCAAAGTCATATGGATATACCTCAAACAGCTAAAAGTAGAACTACCAGTTGATCCAGCAATCCCATTACTGGACATCTATGCAAATGAAAAAAAGACATTCTACAAAAAAGACATCTGCCCTCAAATCTTTATAGCAGCACAATTCCCAATTGCAAAGATGTGGAAACAACCCAAGTGCCCATCAAGACATGAGTGGATTAACAAAATGTGGTATATGTATACCATGGAGTACTACTCAGCCACAAAAAACAATGGTGATCTAGCACCTCTTGCATTATCCTGGATAGAGCTGGAGCCCATTCTAATAAGTGAGGTATCACAGGAATAGAAAAACAAGCACCATATATTTTCACCATTAAATTGGTATTAATTGAAAAACACTTACGTGCACATATGGTAGTAACGTTCACTGGGTGTTGGGCAGGTGGGAGGGGGGAGGAGAGGATGGGTATACTTACACCTGATGGGTGTGGTGCACACCATCTGGGGGATGGACACACTTGAAGCTCTGACTTGGGAGGGGCAAAGGCAATATATGTAACCTAAACATTTATACCCCTGATGGAAATATAAGATAGGAGGCACTTAGGAAATATTTACTGAGTGGAACTTATTGTCGTGTGGTCAAATGAAATAATTCAAAGAACTCAGAGTATTACGGGGGTATATATATATGTGGCCTTCTTCATAAATTCTTTATGAAGAAGACCCCAATGGCAATCATGGCAACAAGAAAAATAAATAAATGGGACTTGATTAAATTAAAAAAGCTTCTGCACCAATAAGAAAATAATCAACAGACCAAATAGACAACCTACAGAATGGGAAAAAATGTTCACAAGCTATACATCTGATAAAGGGCTAATAACCAGAATCTACAAAGAACTCAAGCAAATCAACAAGAAAAAAACAAACAACCCAATAAAAAGTGGGCAAAGACATGAACAAAAACTTTTCAAAAGAAGATAGACAAATGGCCAATAAACATGTGAAAAAATGCTCAACATCACTAACCATCAGGGAAATGCAAATTAAAACCACAATGAGATATCATCTTACCCCAGTTAGAATGATTTTTATTAAAAAGTCCAAAACAATAAATGCTGGCATGGATGTAGTAAGAAAGGAATGCTTATACACTGTTGGTGGGACTGCAACTTAGTACAACCTCTATGGAAAACAATATGCAGATTCTTCAAGGAACTAAAAGTAGACCTACCATTTGATCCAGCAATCCCATTACTGGGTATTTACCCAAAGGAAGTCATTTTATCAAAAAGACACCTGCACCCAAATGTTTATTGCAACACAGTTCACAATTGTAAACATGTGGAATCAACCCAGTTGCCCAACAATTCATGAGTAAATTAACAAAATTTTGTATATGTATATTATGGAATACTACTCAGCCATGAGGAAGGATGAATTA
>NW_012154173.1:1176401-1177590 GCF_000956105.1 Propithecus coquereli | reverse complement strand
ACACACACACACACACACACACACACACACACACACACACCATATTTTATTTATCCATTCATCCATTGATGGACACTTAGTATTCCACATCTTGGCTATTGCAAATAATGCTGCAATGAACATGGGAGCGCAGCTATCTCTTCAACATACTGATTTCATTTCCTTTGGGTATATACCCAGAAGCAAAATTGCTAGATCATATGGAAGTTCTATTTCTAATTTCTGAAGAGCCTCCATACTCTTTTCCATCATATTTATACTAGTTTACATGCTCCCCAACAATGTGCAAGGATTCCCTTTTCTCTGCATTCTTGTCGACACTTAACTTTCATATTTTTGAAAATAGCTATTCAAAGGCTATTGGATGTGTGAAATGATATTTCATGGTGGTTTTGATTTGCATTTCCCTGGCGATTAGTGATGTTGAGTATTTTTCAGGTGCCTGTTTGCCATTTGTATTTGTTTTCTTTTGAGAAATGTCTATTCAGGTTTTTGCCCATTTTTAAATTGGATTGTTTTCTCACTATTGAGTTGTAGGAATCCCTTACTTATTTTGAATATTAATCCCTTATCATATATATGGTTTGCAACATTTTCTTCCATCTGTATGTTATCTCTTCACTGTGTTGATTGTTTCTTCTGCTGTGCAGAAACTTTTTAGTTTGATGCAATCCCATTTGTTTATTTTTACTTTTGATGCCTATGCTTTTGAAGTCATATCCAAAGAAGCATTGTCCAGACCAATGTCAAGATTTTCCCCTATGTTTTCATCTAGTAGTTTCATAGTTTCTCATCACACATTTAAATCTTATATTTTGAGTTGATTTTTATATATGGTCTGGGATAGGGGTCCAATTTCATTTCCCTGTATGTGACTATCCAGTTTTCCCAATACCATTTATTGAAGAGACTAGTCTTTCCCAGTTGTGTTTTCTTAGCAGCTTTGTCAAGGATCAATTGACTGTTGCTGCCTGGATTTATTTCTGGGCCTCTATTCTGTTCTATTGGTCTGATGTCTGTTTTTATGCCAGTACAATACTGTTTTGATTACTATAGCTTTGTAGTATATTTTAAAATCAAGCAGTGTGATGCCTCCAGCTTTGTTATTCTTGCTCAAGATTGCTTTGGCTATTCAGGGTCTTTTGTGGTTCCTTATGAATTTTAGCATTATTTTTTTTCTATTTCTTAG
>NW_012154173.1:1174369-1175316 GCF_000956105.1 Propithecus coquereli | reverse complement strand
GTTGATTTAGTATCCTGCAACTTTGCTGAATTTGTTTCTTTGTTCTAACTGTTTTTTTGGTTGGGGCTTTAAGGTTTTCTAGATATAAGATCATGTCATCTGTGGAAACAATTTTACTTCTTTTCCAATTTGGATGACTTTTATTTCTTTATTTCTGCCTAATTGCTATGGCTAAGACTTCCTGTACTATGTGTAATAGAAGTGGCAAGAGAGGATATCTTTGTCTTGTTTCTGATATTAGAGAAAAAGCTTTCATCTTTTTACCGTTGAGTATGATGTTAACTGCGGGATTGACATATATGGCCTTTACTGTGTTGAGATACATTCCTCCTATGACTAATTTGTCAAAAGTTTTTATCATGAAAGGATATTGAATTCTGTGAAATACTTTTTTTGCATCTGTAGAGATAATTGCATGAAATTTATCCTTCATTCTGTTAATGTGGTGTATCACATTTATTGACTTGCATATGCTGAACCATTCTTGCATCCTAGAGATAAATTCTACTTGATAATGGTGTATGATCCTTTTAATGTATAGTCAAACTTGGCTTACTAGTATTTTGTGGGGGATTTTTGCATCTATGCTCATAGATATTGGCCTTTAATTTTTTTTTTTTTTTGTAGTATCTTTGTCTGACTTTGGTATCAGAGTAATGCTGACCTTATAAAATAAGTTTGGAAGTGGGCTTTCCACTTTAATTTTTTGAAAGGGTTTGAGAAGGGTGGTATTAATTTTTATTTAAATGTTTGGTAGAGTTCACCAATAAAGCCATCAGGTCCTAGGCTTTTCATTGTGGGGAAGTTCTTTATTACTGATTTAGTCTCCTTACTCATTATTGGTCCATTCAGATTTTCTGTTTCTTCATGATTTAGTCATAGTAGATTTTAGTGTCTAGGTGTTTATCCATTTCTTTTAGGTTATACAATTTGTTGATGTATAATTG
>NW_012154173.1:1162169-1173283 GCF_000956105.1 Propithecus coquereli | reverse complement strand
TTATATAACGAGCTCCTTGTTCTTAGTGACAGTTTATGATATAAAGTTTATTTTGTCTGATATAATGTAGCCACCCCTGTTCTCCTTTAATTACCATTTGCATGGAATATCTTTTTCTATCCCCTCACTCTCAGCTGATGTGCATCCTTAAAGCTAAAGTGAGTCTCTGGTAGGTAGACTCTAGTTGGATTTAGCCACTCTATGTCTTTTTATTGGAGGATTTAATCCTATTTAAAGTAATTATTAATAGATAAGAAGTATCATTGCTATTTTGTTATTATAATTGTTTTCTGGCTGTTTTGTAGTTCCTCTGCTGCTTTCTTCCTCTTGGTGTCTAGCTTTGTGACATGATAATTTTTTGTAGTAATAATATGCTTTGATTCCTTTCTCTTTATTTTGGGGTATCTACTACAGTTTTTTTCTTTGTTGTTACCATGAGGCTTACATAAAACATCTTATAGTTATAACAGTCTATTTTAAGCTGATAACAACTTAACATCAGCTGCATATAAAAAGTCTACACATTAACTTCTCCCTTCACATTTAATGTTAATGGTGTTGCAATTTATATTTTGCTGTATCATGTATCCATTCACAAATTATTATAGCTATAGTTATTTTAATACTCTTGTCACTTAACTATTATACCGAAGTCAAAAGTGATTTTTGTACTACCCTTACAGTAATAGACTATTCTGAATTTGGCTATATTCTTACCTTTACAATGAGTTTTATACTTTTATAAGGTTTTATGTTACTAATTGGCGTCTTTTCATTTCAACTTGAACTGTTTTTAACATTTCTAGTCAAGCAGGCCTAGTGATGATGAACTCCCTCAGATTTTTTTTTTTTTTTTTTGGTCTGGGAGTCTTTTTCCATTATTTCTAAAGGATAATTTTGCCGGGTCTAGTATTCTTGATAAGTAGGTTTTTTTTTTCTTTGATCAATTTGAATGTATTATCTCTGTCTTAGTCCATTTTTGTTGCTATAGCAGAATACTTAAGACTGGGTAATTTACAAAGAAAAGAGTTTTATTTAGCTCACTGTTCTGCAAGCTGAAAAGTTCAAGGACGTTGTGTTGGCTTCTAGTGAGGGTTTTCATGCTGCATCATAACAGAATGGTAAGTAAAAGTGGGGAGAAAGCATGTGCAAAAAGGGACAAAACATGAAGGGCGTCTTCATTTTGTAACAACCCACTCTCGATGGAACTAATCCATTCCCATGAGAACTAATCCAGTCTGTGCGAGCAAGAACTGATTCACTACTGCGAGAATGGCATAAGCTGCCTATGAGAGCAGAGCCCCAATGACTCAAAGGCCTCTCATTAGGCCTCACCTCTTAAAATTAACACCTCTTAGCGTTGCTGCACTGAAAATTAAGGTTCCAATGTGAGTCTTGGCAGGGAAATTGAAACCATAGCATTCTGCACCTCACCCCCCAAAACTCATGTCCTTTTTACAATGCAAAATACAATCATTTCATCTCAATAGTCCCAAAAGTATTAACTGGCTTCAGTACCAACTCAAAAGTCCAAAGTCCAAGGTCTTATCTGAGGGCCTGTGATATCGAAACAAGTAATTTACTTCTAAGATATAATGGTGGGATAGCTATTAGATAAACATTTCCATTCCAAAAGGATAAATAGGCTAAAAGAAAGGAGTGACAAGCCCCAGAAGGATAGACATGAAATCTTAAAGCTCCAATACAATATTTTACTCCATGTGCCACCTCCTGGACACATTGGTGTGGAGATTGGGCCCCCAAGGCCTCAGGCAGCTCAGTGCCTATGGCTTTGCTAGGTGCAGCCCATGAGACTGCCCTCACAGGTTGAAGTCTGGTACCTGTAGCTTTCCTAGGCATGCTTTGCATGTTGCTGGTGGCTCTCTAATTCAGGGGTTCCAGGGGTGGCCCACTCCCACAACTCCACTAGGCATTACCCTGGTGGGGACTTTCTGTAATGGCTCCACCCCTGCAGTGTGTTTCTTCCTGGACCTGCAAGCTATTTGATATACCCTTTGAAATATAGATGGAAGCCACCATGACCCCATAGTCTGTACACTCCATGCACCTGCAGAATTAGCACGATGTGGAAGCCACCAAGGCTTACTGCTTGTGTCCTCCAGAATGGCAGCATTAGTCACACGTGGGGCTGCTTGAGCCATGGCTGGAGACACCAGAGTAGTCAGGATGTAGGGAGCAGCATCCTGAGGTGGCCCTGGATAGCAAGCCTGTGGAGAGTGCCCTGGACCTGTTTCCCAAAACCATTCTGCCCTCCTAGGTCTCTGGATCTTTTTCTTACTATCCTGACACGCAGTACCTGACTCCCTTTTCTCCACACTAATCTCTTTAGCAAACAGTTTCTGGGCCACACCTTTGGCACGGTCTCCCAAATACTTTTTTTTGCTCTTAACATGGTCAGACTGCATATTTTCCAAATGTTTCTGCACTGCTTCCCTTTTAATTATAAATTCTGTCTTTAAATTATTCCTTTGCTCCCAAATCTCAATGTAAGTTGCCAAAGTAACCACATAGGTTCTTCAATATTTTGCTTAGAAATTTCTTCTTCCAGAAATCCTATTCATAGCCTTTAAGTTCTGTCTTCCATAAAGCTTTAGGGCGTGGACACAATGCCCCCAAGTTCTTTGCAACTGTATAACAAGGGTGCCTTTTACTCCAGTTCCCAGTAAGTTCCTCATTTCCATCTGAGATCTCATCAGAATGGCCTTTACTGCCCACATTTCTATCGGCTTTCTGGTTAAGACTACTTAACTAAACTTTAAGACATTCCAGCTCATCTTCTGAGTTCCCACCAGAATCACCCATAATGCTTCATTCACAGTAATACATGCTTTTTCTAGTCTGCTCCTCCAAACTCTTCCAACCATCGTTCATTACCCAGTTCCACAGCCACTTTCACATTTTCAGGTATCATTATAGCAATACCTCATTCCTTGGTATCAATTTTTTGTCTTAGTCTGTTTTGTATTGCTATAACAGAATACCTGAGACTGGATAATTTATAAAGGAAATAGGTTTATTTAGCTCATAGTCCTATAAACTGGGAAGTTCAAGGGCATGGTGCTGGCTTTTGGCGAGGATTCTGGTGCTACATCATAACATGGCAGAAGGTCAAAGGGGCAATGGGCATGTATGAAAAGGGGGAAAAACGTGAGAAACATCCTTACTTTATAATCACCTGCTCTTGCAGGAATTCATCCATTCCTGTGAGAACTAATCCAGCCTCATAAGATCAAAGATTCACTCACTAACACAAGAATGGCACCAAGCTACCCAGAAGCACAGACTCAAAGGCCTCCCATTAGACCCCACCCTTCAAGGTTCCACCTCTTAACAACACCACACTCAGAATTAAGGTTCCAACATGAGCTTTGGTGAGAACACTTAAACCATAGCAACCCCACCCTCTTCTGGCCTATAAAGTTTCTTCTGAGAAAATCTCTGTAATCTTATGATGATTTACTTCTATGCAATGAGTCATTTTTCTCTTTTTGTTTTCAAAATTCTCTCTTTGTCTTTGACTTTTGAGAATTTGATTATAATGTAACTCAGTGAAGATCTCTTTATGTTTAATCTACTTGGGGTTCTTTGGGTTTCGTGGATCTGGGTGTTCATTTTCCTTTTCAGATTTGGAAATTTTCTGTCATTATTTATTTAAATAAGCTTTCCTCCTGTTTCTCTTTCTCTTCTCTTTCTGGAATTTCAGTAATGTATATATTGGTTCACTTGATGGTGACCCATAAGTCCCCTAGGCTTTCTTTAATTTTTTAAATTCTTTTCTATTTTTATTCTTCTGAATAGTTAATTTCAAATGATGTGCCTTCAAGCTCACTGGTTCTTTCTTCTGCTTGATTGAATCTGTTGTTGAAGTTTTGGATGGAATTTTTCAGTACAGTCATTGTGTTCTTCAGCTCCAGAATTTCTGTTTGATTCATTTCTTGTGGTTTCTCTTTGTTGAACTTCTCATTTTTTTTTCATATATTGTTTTTCTTACTCCATTTAACTGTCTCTCTGTGTTTTCATTGAGCTTCTTTAAGATAATTATTTTGAATTTTTTATTAGCCAGTTTATAGATCTCCATCTCCTTAGGGTCATTTACTGGTGATTTATTTTGTTTCTTTTGTGCTGTCATGTTTCCTTGATTATTCATGATCCTCAGGGTGTTGCATTGGTATATGCACTTTTAAAGAAGTAGGTACCTTTACAGACTGACTTTTACAGGGAAAGCCCTTTACCAGTAAGCTCATCCAGAGATTCTGGGTGGTCCAGCTGCCAGGACCCATGGGTGGGCTTGCTGTTGCTGTCCTTAGGCTGGCTAGTCTGGTGCTAGGGTCAGTGGATCAGTAGGCCTAGTGCCTGGGGTCATAAGGCCAGTCTTTGGGTTACCAGGGCTAACCTGGAGCCTGGGTCCACCAGGGCTGGTGCGGTAGTATAGTGGGTTTGGACCCTGGAGCCTGAAGGGGCAGCTTGGTGCCAAGGTTTACTAGGGTGGGCCCGGTGCTGGGAGCTATGTTAAAATTGAATACTCACTTCACTTTCCTTCTCTCATGTGGAAGGTATTTCTCTCCACACTAAACTGCAAAGACTTTGGGGAGGAGTAACATGAGTAATGCAAAACTTTCTTTTCTACTCTCGTCAACATATATTTTCATATTTCTATGCTCTACCCAGTTACACTAATCTCTCACCTAGTTATCTTAGCTCCTGTGAAGGTATTTTTATGTGGATGATTATTTAAATTGATGTTTCTATAATTCCAAGTGCTGGAAACTACTATTCTGCTATCTTGTTTATATTAATTCAACTATTTATTATTCATTAATTAAAAACATCATTAATGCAGAATGAACATTTTTACCAATAACATTTAATAAGTATGTCTTTATCAGAAAACATAAAATTAGAATTTTTTTCTAATATCCTTATCAAAAACTTTAATATAAAATCTAAATTCTTTTAATATGAAACCTAAATACTTCTTAGATAAAAGTATTTACTCAGCAGCTATTGCATAGTAAAAATCCAAACCATCCTTAAATGGTAAGAAAATGAACTTTATTAATACATTTTCTTTTAAAGAAAATTTATGCTTTATTCTATAAAAAGATAACCAAAAAACCAGTTATTTACAATTCTGTTGCTGGGTTTAGCTCTTAAATTGCATCCTATGTGCAGAGTGAATAATGGGGTTGAATCAAATAGTAAGTAAGTAACACATTATTAAAGAAGAAGGAAGCTGAGATGACATCATTATAAAGGCATTAAACCTAAAGAGTAGAATTTTAAAAATTCTTGGTATATTTCTGTGTTCTGAAACTCAGAAGGTTTGTTCATTAAGACCCGAGTTCAAGAATTCTCTGTATCTTGGTGTCTTCTGAAACATGGAAGTTGGGTTTCAAATACTTGTTTCAATCTCTTCTTCTCAACCTTCTTTGGTAAGAAAGAATTTTCCATTACTAAAGAATTGCCTTCAACATTAACACAGCTATTCACAAAAAAGCCTCAGATTAACACAGAATGTTATCTTAGACTACTTTCCAGCACTTATAAAGTCTCTCCATTATTATATTGGACATAGCTCTCATTCCAAAGCATATTCAGTTGTTCTATATCCTGGAAATATCCACAGAATTCTAGGGAGAAAAGACAAGGCTGGAAAGAAGAGCAATTTGAAGTTAAAATCAAATAAATTACTTTATTTAGAATTTTGGAAAAGATATATGAGAATTGTATGTAGGGTTATTATGTGGGATATAGATTTGGCAGCTGTAATAACAGTGGCATGAACAAGATGGAAGTTTGTTTTGTTCTCACATTCACGTCTAAGCCACATAGTAATCTCCTTCCACCAAGTCAGGAGGGGCCCTAAGCCCCTTCATCTCCCTGCTCTTCCATCCCTAGGATATTGCCCTCATCCCTATGGTATACAATGGTTCATCACCAAGTCCAAGTTCCAGAGAGCAGGAAAGGGATAAAAGAGAAAGGGAGGTCAGTCGCCCCCTTCCTTTTAATGGGACATTCCCTTTAGGTAACCTGAGCTACTCTTCCTCACATCTGATTGGCCAGAATTCTCAAAGTGGTTAAGTAATCACATACGGCTACACAGGAGCCAACAAATGTCTTCGTGCTGATAGCCATGTGCCCAACTAAAAATCAGTGTCATCAGTAGGAGAGAAAAGGAAAGAACAGATATCAGAAGAGAACAAATAGGCTCTGCCTCAGTAGCGGAGAGAATTCTAGGTGATAGCTCTATACAAATCTGATACCTGCACTATTTTTATAAATTATCCTAAGCTTGCAGATATATGTGTATTTTGAATTAGATAGATGAAAGCTATTCCTGACGTTTGGTGTAATTTTCATCTGAGGAATTACCTAATCTGTCTGTGCCCAAATCCCCACAATTGCAAAGTGGGAGCAACAAAATTAGCTCAAAAGTATTTGTTGGCTTGATGAATCTTAAATCAGAGGTTAAAAATCAGTGAAACATTTTTAAAAACCAACTCAATGTTATTCTAAAAAAAAATAGTTGATTTTTTTTGTCATGAATTATTGCCAGGGATTAAAGAGTGAAAGTTTTATTCTCTGACAACATATCCCTTAGAGAGAGGTGGCTATTTTTATTTTTAAGTCAGATTTCAGATTTAAGAGGACTGTTTATTTCTTGAACTCAGGAGATGCCTCTAAAGCTAAAATGACCATGTTGTATCATAGTTTATATGTGCGAGGTGAAGGAAATTTTGCTAGAAAAGTTGGGACTGGTTTAAAAAATGATAATGAAAGTGGAGCCAGAAAATCTTAAAGCCTTGACATCAGAACTAAATGGAAAAGCAACATTGAAATGTCCCTTCCTTCATTCAACATATATTTTTTGAATCTCTAGACTAGAACCTGAATATGCAAGAATAATAAAGACAAGTAAGATCCAGTCCTCAGCCATTTTGCATGTTTCTGGGGGAGACAGGCAATAAACAAGCAAACAAAACGTGTAATAACATAGTGGTAAATGACAGAAAATAAATAAATAGTATATTCTGATGGCGAATAACAGGGCATCTGCTTTAGATAAGGTGGTCAGGTAAAGCTTTTCTGAATGGGTGACATTTAAGCAGAGACCAGAGGGAGAAGCACCAGACACCAGACATGGAAAGAGAAGGGTGCAGGGAATTCCAGACAGAGAGAACAAAGCTCTGGGGCAGAAGATACGTGGGCATGTTCAGCATAAATAGCAAGGTTAGTAATAAAAATGAAAATATTTATTTGCAGGACAGTTTGAAAAGTGACATGGTTTAGAACCATCACTTAAGCTTCCTCATGTTCATTGTTGCTTCCATTAATTTTTATTAGTTAAATAATAGAAATTAAAAGCAAAACAATACAGAGCATTAAAGTTTTATGGCCAAGAGAAAATATATACAAGCAGAAGCCCCTAGAATAAAGTCTTTCAGAAATATACAGAACTAATTACTGAAGTGTAAAGAGCAGAAATACCTAGAACATGATAGTTTTAAGTGTATTTAGGAAATCCTGGATGTGGCCAGTTTTTAATTGAGTGATCCTAAAACAGATCCCACTTTAATTTTGTGGACACACTATCCCTCTCATATTTAGCTGGAGACATGTTTACTTTATAATTGGAAGAGTTACCCGTTCCTAGTGTTGCTGGATGCAAAGCAGCTTTGTTTTCTCCATCTTGAGTACAGGGCTCTTTTCCAACTCGAATCCCCAGGGAGTCACGTAAATCTGTATCTGGAAATCCCATCACGCTGAGCACATTGCTGTGGCGTCAGCCCTTCCGTGCTTTCAATACATCCCCTTACAGAACAGATGCTTCAGATATGGTTTGGAACCTTCGCCCTCCCTTTTGTGGGCCGACCCGATCCTCAAATATTGAGGAAAGCATGTTGAAAATTATATCAAGAGGGTGTGCATTCTCAGACTGACTCAATAACTTCCCAAATTGCAAAATCACCTTCCACCCTGAAACTCTTGAAAGGAAAGCCTATAGAGATTTGGTGATGACGTTTGTTTTTTTCGAAGACATTCCATTAATAACTCTTTCGTATCCTTTAATGATGATCTGCCAAAGACCTGCATACAGTTTGGAATAGAACACCTGGGCTCAGAGGCTACAGCCCACAGGTAAGCACTTGGCGTTTTCACGCATGCCGGCCATTTACAGCTCCATGCATGGTGGACTGTTTGATGTCAGAGCATGAAGATAAGTGACAAGGCCTACCAATGGCTTTGGCAGAGAAACTCTTCTCAGAAAAACTTGCCTGTCTTTTCCTAATGAGGAAATCCCAAAAAGTGAAGCTGAAAGCTCCCTGTCATGGAATGGTAATACGTAAGCTTTGGAGAAAATTGGACAAATGCAGAAATTTATGCAAAGCAAATGTGACTTTTGGCTGGAATGAGATATCTCTAGAAAACATGGTGGTCGTGTCATATCTCATTGACCGATGTGAAACATGTGGATAGGTGAGGAATGGTGCCAAAAATTTCCTAGAGGACTTACGGAGGGGCGCAGCTCAACTGCTTGTCTCCCAGCTGGTTCCTGCCGATACACTTGTGAGGGCTGCTTGCAGGCAGAGCACTTCACCAAGCACGGCTTGTTTTCCTCTCTTCCCTTGACCCTGACTATGTTTAGCTCCTAATCAGGAAGAGGCTGAATATCTTTAAGAAAATCTAATAGATTTGTTTGTACATCCCTATCATCAGGGGCTGGAGTCATAGACAAGGTGACTACAAATTACGTAATTAATTTTCCACCGACTTTTTCCATAGACTTCCAAATCTATTTTATGTCCTGGGTTTGTTCACCTCCCCTGCCATTCTGTTTTTAGATCTTCTGTCTAATCATCATGACACAGTAGCAGAAGGAGCACTAAACCTGGAGTGAGAAAACTAGTTGTGATTTGGGGCATGTTGCTTCACTTTCATCAGCCATAATATCCTAATCTATAAAGTGAGAATCTACCTCTCAAGGATGTGATGAGCATCAAGTGGATATGATTATGAAAGCATTTTATAAATTTTAAAGGGTTAAACAACTATTGGCTCTAATTTATTTTTCTTATTTTGGCTTGGGGGAAGAGGGTTGATTCTGGATTGTGAATTTCTTGGATGATAGTGGAAATTTAGAAATGAAAATACCAAAAGGGATTGTTGTTCCAAATTTCTCTAATTGTTGGTGGGACAAGATAGATCTTCAGGAGGATATCCTATATATTTTGGATGTGCATATCACCTGATTTTGTTAAAATGCAGATTCTGATTCAGTAGATTTGGGTAGGGCCATTTCTAAAAGTTCCCAGGTGATGTCCATACTGCTGATCCATAGACTCCAAATTGAGTTGCAATGGATGGAGATTGGGATAAAGGGAGAGGTAACACAGGTGAGGAGAGGGATGAAGACTGAGCCTTCCTGTCTGTTGTCCCTTCATTTTGACACCATACTGGTGAAATGACTACATATAAGAGTAACTTTGTAAGAAATCTTCTTGCTAATACTGTACCTGGCCATGGTTATTTGCTCTTAATTGAGCATCTTTCTTGAGGAGTAAATTTAGTGCAAGAGATACCCAGAAGAAATTGTCGCCTAACTCAGAACATACCAACCCTGCCCGTGATCTGCTACATATGTAGTAGGAAACTAGGGCAATTCAGTTTGGAAAAGGAGCAGTCTGTGTTCTGCCAGCTGGGAAGTGATCTAACAATGACAAAATCATTAGCTTCTGTGACCTTAGCTGTATTTAAAGGGTATTCTCTGGGGGCCCCGAGTATAACAAGTCTTGATTGGACATCGTGAACTAGCATTCTTATCATTCACATTTAGAACCAAATGGCTTCCTTCTGGCATTTTCACGGCGATTTGGTAGTCTGCCATGATATTATGCATTGTTCAGGATAATTTCCCATGTTGCTGGGTCCATTTCCCTGATTTACAGATGTTTGTAAAAGTTGGCTCTAAAAAGGGGTAGAGAAGTCAAGAAGAAAATAACTTTATAAAAAACTACTGCAAACAAAGAGCAGATGATGAAATTCTTGAAATCCTGTTATAATTCTAGAAAGGTATAGGATTATGGTATATAGCTCTTGGTGACTCAATTCTAATGTGCAACTGTTACTCATTTTTTTTTTTTTTTGAGATACAGTGGTGTCTTGGATATTTATTAGCTGCCAAAATAACTACCCCTGAAAATGTGCTGTTGTGACTTGTAACAAAGCTACACAGACACAAATTTTGTCCAGGTACCATTGTCTAAGATTTGCTGCTTACCAAATCACTCCACTTGGATTACCAGAATCTTGATTAAAATGATCTATAGAGAAACATATAGTGAAATATTTAATTATAACAATAACTAATGGGATCCTTTAGCTCGATACTTTATATTAAAATAAGAAAATTAGAAAAGAACTTACTTTGTTGAGTGAAACTCAGCTGCATAATGAGAACTCTACCCTGGTTTTATCTTTTGCTTATTATAGAGTATAAAAAATCATTACTGTGGAGATTATAAGAAAACAGAAATACTCAAGAGTTTGGTTCTAACATTAATTTCCTGTATCCTTTAAAAGGAATTCTTGAGGCTCTTAGCTGAGTGTGGCTGAAGGGGAGGTCAGTGCAACGGTGCAGCCTATATCCAAGCTGGTAGTTGTTGCTGGTGCCCAAACCTGTTTCACATTCAACATCAGCCTTTATTACCCTGGAGTGATTCCTTCCATGTATAGGGTTTTTCAACAGTTGAAGTAAATTCTTAGTCTCTCAGTTTGTAATTGCTCAAAAAGTCTAGTACTGAGTCTTCATCAGGTATATTTCTATGGTTTTGTTTTTCTCTCTTCTTAATTGCACTGAACTTAAGGGGGTGCCCTATGCCTCCAAATTGCAGTTGGCCTGTCTGCCAACAATTGCTTACTGCTGGGAACGGCCACCGCCTGTCAGTGCTTCATCTGAATCCAGGTGACAGTGACTTTGCTACCACGCTGAACGCGGTGAAAAGAGCAACTTCGAAATTGGTTACAAGTTGAAATAGGCCTCGTTTATTCTGTTGCAATATAAAAGACTCTGGATAAACCCATTAAGCCTCTCC
>NW_012154173.1:1160590-1161654 GCF_000956105.1 Propithecus coquereli | reverse complement strand
TTTGGTGTAATTTTCATCTGAGGAATTACCTAATCTGTCTGTGCCCAAATCCCCACAATTGCAAAGTGGGAGCAACAAAATTAGCTCAAAAGTATTTGTTGGCTTGATGAATCTTAAATCAGAGGTTAAAAATCAGTGAAACATTTTTAAAAACCAACTCAATGTTATTCTAAAAAAAAATAGTTGATTTTTTTTGTCATGAATTATTGCCAGGGATTAAAGAGTGAAAGTTTTATTCTCTGACAACATATCCCTTAGAGAGAGGTGGCTATTTTTATTTTTAAGTCAGATTTCAGATTTAAGAGGACTGTTTATTTCTTGAACTCAGGAGATGCCTCTAAAGCTAAAATGACCATGTTGTATCATAGTTTATATGTGCGAGGTGAAGGAAATTTTGCTAGAAAAGTTGGGACTGGTTTAAAAAATGATAATGAAAGTGGAGCCAGAAAATCTTAAAGCCTTGACATCAGAACTAAATGGAAAAGCAACATTGAAATGTCCCTTCCTTCATTCAACATATATTTTTTGAATCTCTAGACTAGAACCTGAATATGCAAGAATAATAAAGACAAGTAAGATCCAGTCCTCAGCCATTTTGCATGTTTCTGGGGGAGACAGGCAATAAACAAGCAAACAAAACGTGTAATAACATAGTGGTAAATGACAGAAAATAAATAAATAGTATATTCTGATGGCGAATAACAGGGCATCTGCTTTAGATAAGGTGGTCAGGTAAAGCTTTTCTGAATGGGTGACATTTAAGCAGAGACCAGAGGGAGAAGCACCAGACACCAGACATGGAAAGAGAAGGGTGCAGGGAATTCCAGACAGAGAGAACAAAGCTCTGGGGCAGAAGATACGTGGGCATGTTCAGCATAAATAGCAAGGTTAGTAATAAAAATGAAAATATTTATTTGCAGGACAGTTTGAAAAGTGACATGGTTTAGAACCATCACTTAAGCTTCCTCGTGTTCATTGTTGCTTCCATTAATTTTTATTAGTTAAATAATAGAAATTAAAAGCAAAACAATACAGAGCATTAAAGTTTTATGGCCAAGAGAAAA
>NW_012154173.1:1114671-1148639 GCF_000956105.1 Propithecus coquereli | reverse complement strand
AAAAAAAAAAAAAAAAAGAAAGAAAGAAACTGACTAAATAAGGCAATTTAATAGTCATTTGATACTCAAATGAAAGAAACTTGGTATTTGGCAGTATGTGTAAGTTGTTATGAGGACTGGCTTTGAGGAAGTTTACTTGATTCAAATTCAAGAATCACTACTTACTAGTTGTGGTAAGTCATTGTGTGACCTTGAACAAGTTCTTAATCACTCTGTGCTTCTATTGCCCATGTGTAAAATAGGAATTTTTTTAAAGGTCCTACTTTCTAGGGTATAGTGAAAATTAAATAGAATTATGCAAACAGTGCTCTAAGAATAGTCCCTAGCTTATAGTAAAAGCTCAATAAATATTACTTAACATTTTTTACATAGGCAAAGTGAAATAGAAGAGAGAGTAATTGTCTACTGAAATTGAAATTTATGTAACTTAGAAGTGATATAAATATTCACAACTTTCCCCCAAGGAACTATTAAAAAACATTTGAAATATATGCTGATATAGAAACACCAGATGAAGCTGTTTGATTTGCTGGGCAAGAGAGGACCAAATCATCCGAGCTTAACAGCCTCAAGAGTACTACTTGCCAGAGTATGGTGAATTCTGTCAAGTTATTTGCACTGAATTGCTTTAAACCCTAAGGCACTAACACAAAGAAATCTTTCCTTTGCTCTACCCAATGTTTGGCAATAAGACAGGAAAGAGAATAATATAATCATGTATCACTTATCGTAATTTTTAAAATTCATTGTGAGAAATGTGTTGTTAGGTGATGTCGTTGTGCGAACATCACAGAACGTGCTTACACAGACGTAGGTGCTACAGCCTACTGCACACCTCGGCTGTGTGCTAGAGCCTATTGCTCCAATGCGACATGTTATTGTACTGAATACTGTAGGCAACTGTAACCCGATGGTAAATATTTGTGTTTCTAAAAATATCTACACATAGAAAAGGTAGAGTAAAATATGACATGAAAGAGCTGTATAGGCCAGCTTATGGAACCACCTTCTTATACGGTTTGGTGTTGATCAAAATGTCGTTATGAGGTGCAGGACTGTATTTTTAAATCATTGAAAATTACCAGCTTATTCAATATTGCTCTACAAAGTGATTTATTTCATTTCCAGATCTTACCCTATTAATAAGATGTAGTATTACCAAGGAATGCAGTTAAGGTAAGGTGTAGATGTCGGTTTAAATGAAATTCATTTTAAAAATATAAAATATATTTTGATATTTGGTTCAGCCTTCTTCGGACTCTCTCCGTTAATGTCTTTCATTAATCATGTCGACTATCAAAAAAGAAAAAGTGGAATTTGACCGGTGTACATACGTGGCCTTCCAGATAAGCATAATTTGATAAAAACAGGAAAGACCCAGGCTGAATGTCATAAGGGTTTCTACTTTACCAAAAACTGCCAGATGTCTTTTCACACAGGAAGATTTTCTCATGGACTTTATATAACCCTGACCTTGCTGAACATGTTTGGTCACGGTTGGTGAGACTGCCAGCAAAGCAAGTAAGAGACAATTGTGAGCATTAAGTCCCTGGCTCATCTCAGGCTGGCTGCAAGGGCCGGGCTGCGTACCGGGTGTGGCCGAGCCACGCTGCAGTTCCAGTTGCAAACCTAAGGGAAACGTTGATTTAAGTTGTGTTGTGGATACTCGGGCTGGGTGGTGTCTAAAATGTTGTTAACAATTACTGCACAGAAATAATGTGGGTTTTTTACTATATTCAGATAGCTTTGACTGAAAATAGGCAAAGGTGCTTTACTTTGCTTTACAGTCAGATATTTGCTGACTGTAGAATAATCTGACTAAAGTGATCTCACATATTTACCAGCTGAATCTGCCAAACTGCTATAAATCGGCAGGAAGGCTGTGTGGATCTCTGACAGGCCCACAGGAATTCTGGATTCAATGAGGTACAAAGACAGTTCCCCCAAACATGCGGAACTGAAAGGAATTTCCTTCTGTGCTTTTCTTACTATTCTCTGTGTCCTCCCCACCCAGATGTTTTTGCACTCACACCAACACTTCAAAAATCTAAAACCAACACGAATTTTATGCAAGATAAGTACAGAGCGTGTGCTTGGAAATGGTCTCAGAACTGCTCTAATCTATCCTCCTTGTTCAGGCGGACATAAATCTTAATTATGTTACTAACTCATAGACTCACCCATCTGTCTTTCATGATTTTTAAATGAGAAAATCCCTGGTTTTCCTGTGGAATCATTTTAGGCATAATCTCTGGGTTACGCATGTGACTTACCGGAGAAACAGAGAAGCAGACAGATTTCCTGTTTATAGTTTAACATTCCAGACCTAACTGTTGCAAAAGGAAAGAAGGGAAAGTTAGCTATGACAACCTATTATAATGGCATGTCATTGTTCTTCGTTGTCTGTGAAATTCCAAGGAAAAGAATTTACCTTGACTAACATTTGGAAAAGTTATCCATCTGTTTGTTTTCCAGCTCAGCTTAGGAGGGCCCTCCGTGCGCAGGATACAGTGGCCAGAACTGGTAAAATGGCACTCACTCACGCATTCGTTATTCAGCAAATGTTTACAAAGCCTCTTCTATAAATCACACGATGGGGATGGAATTTTTTTAAATTTAAAAATTTAAAATTTCTTCAACTGAGCTCTCATTCTAGAATTAGAGATCTAAATAAACTGTTACGTGGTGGTGTTGGCACAGAAGATGGAATTATTAAAGGCATGCAAGGTCAGAGAAGTCAGCATGGAACTTTTGTCTCTTGAAAGATGATGAGGAATCTATTGGATGGAAATAAGGGTGAGAGTGTGAAGGGAAAAAATATAAAATGCATTTCTCTGTCCACATAGAACTTCTGGAAGTGTTGAAAAGCAGGCAGCTATTAAATAGAAAAGTTCATGAACATAGTAAGATTTCAGTATTAAATAGACAATTACATTAGATACAACAATATAAAATTTAGAACTAATTGGGATTTCAGAGACCATCCAGAGCAGCCCCTCCTTTTCAAGATGGATAAACTGAGGCTATGCAAAGGTGAATGAGCTACAGCAGGTCTCCTGGGTGGGGTGTAACAGAACCAGGATCTAAGCCTGTGACTTCAGATGCTGAACAATACTCTATTTAACAGCATCTTATCTAATCTGTTCCCCTTTATTAGTGGAACAAATCAAGATTCTGTAATATATTTGACTTTATCCACTCTATTTTTTATGACTAATTCAGGAGCCTGATAAACAGAAAAGCATCTATCTAGAGTCATTATCTGAAGCTCTCTTGCACAAAAAAGCCCCACCCTAAAAACCTATATGTTGAATATAAGGACCCACATTTATGTGTGCTTAGAAACATAGACATAATAATGACAACAATGTCTTGTTAATAATGCTTTACACTTTACAGAGTGCTTTCATATGCATCATATTTTTTTTCCTTCCACACCAACTGTGTAGGCCTATTATGGCCCTATTGTACAAATAGGAAATTGCCAAGTTAGAATCTTTGACTTAATGCCATACACTAAATAAATGACAAAGCCAGGGCTCAAATCTACGTTTCCCCGCTACACTTGTGGTATTGTTCCTATTATACTCCCATTGCCTCTCTAACACGTGGTATATGCTATAGATGCCCTGCACCTTCCCCTATCAGCCTGGTATTTAATTAATACTTGCTGCGACATAGCACTTTCCTGGAAATTTTCATGGACATAAAGCAGTTTAGGTAGCTGTGGTACTACCTTCAACAGCATATGACCAAGCTGAGGAAAATAGAACTAAAATAAATGAAATAGGGCATAATATAAGATAGGTTTTAATAAAAATCTAAATTCATGCTGGCTTTAAGGGCAGTAAGTATTCTCTAGACCCCAAATTACATTAGGAAATAAAAGTCTACTGATGATTTATTTGGAAACCCCCAAACTGAACTCTGTTTTCAATTTATGCTACATTATTTAATGCAATTTACATGCATTAGTGATGCATTAATAATTTGAAAAAATGTAATTATAGAAGATCAAAAATAATAGTACTATCACGCCAAATGCCAGGTTGTGCAAAAAATTATGTCTATTTTTAATTCAAACAAGGGAATGATATTATTTGGTGTTCTTAATGGATATGAAACAGCTTTGTCACAGATCTAGTTTTTAAAACCCTTTCACTGTGGAAGCATCAGTCCTTTGGGATATTCACTCTGTACTACCAGGCCAATAAAAACAATTGCACATGGTTAGCTAAGGGTATGCTTAAATCTTACGGATACTGCCAAAATTCCAACCCAGATAACTGAGACCTGAAAATTTGGCATTCCGTAACTGATTTTTTTCTTAGTAGACAGCAAAATGTGGGAAATGCTATTTTGAAAAATTAGTTCCCTACTACGTTTTTTGAGTAATTTAACCTTACTTTGTAAATTCTACTGAAAGATGATTGATATTTTGCAAAGTTTTAATGTTATTTTATAACTTTGTTTTCCTTGTTGATCCACATTTTGCTATTTTAAACTTTCACTTTTCCATATGCTTTGTCATGAATAATGACCAGTTGTGTTGCCTCCTGTTCAAATACCAAAGATAAGAAGCAAACAGTTGCTTCCCTAACAAAGGACTTGATTACATCTGAATTGCTTTTAAGGTAGTATTTTTACTATCTACTATTATTTAATCTCAAGTTAGGAACCTTTGGTATGCCTGACTTTGATGACTTTTCACTTTATTTTAATTGATAACAACAGGATAATTGACTACATTAAATTTCTAACTTTGGAAGACATTGGCACAGTGGTTCTTAAACTGGCCACACAATGGAATCATCTCTGAAGTTAAAAATGAATAGTGTTAAAGAGAGTAATTGAGAGGTCATTTGGCTGAGACATATCTAGTGTACTAGGTTCCTACCTAAATAAACCAAAACACAACTCAGTGTAAACAATAAAATGCAACTTAAGCTTAACCAATCAGAACTGCCAACTAACCTCTAACTAAAGAATCTACTAATCAGAAACCACCAACTAACCTCTAACTAGAAACTTTTATCAATCAGAAACTGCCAGCTAACCTAGAGACTAGAGACTTTCCACTTTAACCAATAAAATATTCTCTTTGTCTTCCAGAAACATCTTATAAAAGTTTTCCCCTAGCGCCCCCTTGGTGGAGCCCAAAATGCTTATGGTTTGGTGCTGCCCGATTTAGGAATCACTGTTTGTTTAAATAAACTCTTTAAAATCTTGATGCCTAAGTTTAATAATAGTGATGCCTGGGTCTCACCTATTACCCACAGGTTATAATTCAATGGGTCTGGGGTGTACTCTTGTTTCTCATGTGTTTGAAAACTTCCAGGTGATTCTAATGTGCAGCCATGCTTAGAGAGGTGCAACCTAAATGAGAAGAAATCATCCTAAAAGCTAAGCAGAAGTGACTTTTTAAGAAATTATTAAGTAAATCTTTAGTCAAATATTAGAAATATTATGGCTAGCATGAAACTAATACTCTCATTAATAAAATCCAAGTACTATGCCATTTCTAGGTGGTAGTGTGCTAATAAGGGTTTAAAACCAGTGCCCTAAGAAACAAGGCTCTGTTTGTCTGTGTTTGTCTGTTTCCCTGGTAAAATTGCTCCCATCATAGCAGATTTCAAGCTATCAATGAATTCAGCTGTGAATCCAGGTCATTAACAACTGGCTTGCCAAATTTCTGAAAATTTAAAATGAGCTCTTAAGAGCCAATTTTAGCCAGCTCCAGTGCACCATGGCTTCTACGAGAATGAAATCTAGTACGCCAATCACTATCTGATTAACATCAGTTAAGTTATTTATCCTTTTGGGATAAAGTGTATTTATTTAGGCCCTATTTAGGTTAAAGTAGATAATCATCATTTTCCATTTAAAAAAATTTTTTTTATTTTTATTTTTTTCTACTATGTGTATATATTGTATAGTGGTGAAGTCTGGGCTTTTAGTGTACCCATCACCTGGATAGTTTATATTATAACCAGTGGGTAATATTTCATCGTTCACCCCCTTCTACCATCCTTCACCCCTTGAGTTGCCAATGTCCATTGTACCACTCTGTGCGTCTTTGCATAGGCTATAGCTTGGCTCCTGCTTATAAATGAGAACATGTAGCATTTATCATTCTGTTCCTGAGTTATATCACTTAGGATAATGACCTCCAGTTCCATCCATGTTGCTTCAAAAGACATGATTTCATTCTTTCTTATGGCTGATACTCCATGGAATATATGTACCACATTATCTTTATCCACTCATTTGTTGATGGGCACTTAGGTTGATTACATATCTTTGCAACTGTGAATTGTGCTGTGATAAACATATGAGTATGGATATCTTTTAGATATAATGATTTCTTTTCCTATGGGTACATACCCAGTAGTGGGATTACAGGATTGAATGGTAGACTTACTTTTAGTTCATTAGGAAATCTCCATACTGATTTCCATAGAGATTGTACTAATTTACATTCCCAACAATGTATAAGTGTTGCATTTCACTCATCCATGACAGCATATCATGCTTTTTTGACTTTGAATTTTTAATAATGGCCACTCTAATTGGAGTAAGATGGTATCTCATTGTTGTTTTAATTTGCAGTTCTCTAATGATTAGTGATGTTGAGCATTTCTTCATATGCTTGTTGGCCATTTGTAAATCTTCTGTTGAAAAATACCAGCACATGTCCTTAGTCCACTTTGTATTGGGGTTAATTCATTTTTCCTTGTTGACTTGTTTGTGCTCCTTGTACATTCTGGATATTAGTCCCCTGTTGGATGTATAGTTTGCAAATATTTTCTTCCATTCTGTGTGTTGTCTTTTCTCTATGTTGATTATTTCTTTTGCTCTGCAGAAGTTTTGTAGTTTAATTAAGTCCTATTTGTTTATTTTGGGGTTTTTTTTCCTATTCTTTTGAGGTCTTAGTCTTGAATTCTGTGCCTGGACCAATGTCTGGAAGAGTCTTTCCTAGGTTTTCTTCTAGTGTTTTTATAGGTTTAGGTCCTACATTCAAGTATTTAATCCATCTTGAGTTAATTTTTGTATATGGTCAGAGATTGGGATCCAATTTCATTCTTCTGCATATGGCTATCAAATTTTTTCATCACCGTTTATTGAAAAGGGTGTCCTTTCCCCAGTATATGTTCTCGTCAACTTTGTCAAATATCTATTGGCTGTAAGTATATAACTTTATTTCTGGGTTATCTATTTTGTTCCTTTGATCTTTCTATTTTTATAACAGTACCATACTATTTTGGTTGCTATAGTCTTGTAGTATAATTAGAAGTTAGACAGTGTGATGCCTCCAGCTTTGTTCTTTTTGCTCAAGATTGCTTTTACCACCTTTGTTAAATACATT
This sequence comes from Propithecus coquereli, assembly GCF_000956105.1. Classification (NCBI taxonomy): domain Eukaryota; kingdom Metazoa; phylum Chordata; class Mammalia; order Primates; family Indriidae; genus Propithecus; species Propithecus coquereli. The sequence continues at coordinate 1,141,273 of NW_012154173.1, read as the reverse complement.
TTTAGGTGTTTTTTCCCCTGCTATTATAAATGGGATTTCCTTCTTGATTTGATTCTTGGATAGATCATTGTTGGTGTATAGAAATGCTACTGATTTCTGTTGGTTGATTTTGCATCCTGAAACTTTATTGAATTCATTTATCAAATCTAAGTGTTTTGGGGTAGTCTTTGGTGTTTTCTAGATATAAGATCACATCAGAAAACAAAGACAACTTGACTGCTTCTCTTCCAATTTGGATGCCTTTTATTTTTTTCTCTTGCCTGATTGCTCTAGTGAGGACTTCCAGTATTATGTTGAATAAAAGAGGTGAAAGTGGTCATTCTTGTCTTTTTCATTATTAGGAGGAATGTTTCAAGTTTCCTCTGTTAAGTATGATGTTGACTGTGGGTTTGTTGTATATGGTTTTTATTATTTTAAGGTATTTTCCTTCAATGCTTAGTTCGTTAAGGATTTTTATCATGAAGGGATATTAAATTTTATTCAATGATTTTTCTGCATCTATTGAGATAATCATATAGTTTTTGTCCTTAGCTCTTTTTATGTGATGTATCACATTTATTGATTTACTTATGTTGAATCATCCTTGCATCCCTGGTATAAAACCCACCTGATCATGGTATATTATCTTTTTAATGTGCTTTGCATTCAATTTGCTAGCACTTTCTTAAGGATTTTTGCGTGTATGTTCATTAGGGGTATTGGTCTGTAGTTTTCTTTTTTGGTTGTGTCTTTGCCTGGTTTTCATATCAGGGTGATACTGTCTCACGTCAGGATTTAGGGAGAATTCCCTCCTCCTTGATTTTTCTGGAACAGTTTCAGGAGGATTGGTATTATTTCTTCTCTGTATGTTTGTTAGAATTTGGCTGTGAGTCCAGATTTTTTTATTTAGCAAGATTCAATCTTGCTACTTGTTATGGATCTGTTCAGAAGTTCTATTTCTCTCTGGTTTAATCTTGAGGGTTTTATGTTTCTAAAAATTATCCATTTCCTCTAGATTTTCTAGTTTGTGAGTGTATAGTTGTTCATAATAGTCTCTGATGATCTCTTTTATTTCTATGGTATCAGTTGTAATGTCTCCATTTGCATTTATCATTTTGTTTATTTGGGGTCTTCTTTTTTCTGGATTAGTCTAGCCAGAGGTTTATCAATTTTGTTTATCTTTTTGAGGACCCAACTTTTCATTTCATTGATGCTTTTTTTTAATCTCTATTTCATTTAGTTGTGCTCTGATCTTTGTTATTTCTTTTCTTCTGCCAAGTTTGGGTTCGGTTTGTTCTTGTTTTTCTAGTTCCTTGAGGTGTGACATTAGGTTGGTAAGTTGTGATCTTCCTACTTTTTTGATGTAGGCATTTAATGCTATAAACTTCCCTCTTAGTACTGCTTTTGCTGTATAACACAGATTTGGGTATGTTGTATTTCCATTTTCCTTTATTTAAAAAATATTCTTAATTTTCATCTTTATTTATTCATAGAGCCAGTGATTGTTCAGGAGCATGCTGTTTAATTTCCATGTATTTGCATAGCTTCTGAAGTTCCTCTTTGTGTTGATTTCTATCATTATTCCATTGCAGTCTGAGAAGGTACTTGATATGATTTTGATTTTTAAAAATTTATTAAGACTTATCTTTTGGCCTAACATGTGGTTTATCTTGGAGAATGCTCCATGTTCTGATGGAAAAAAATGTATATTCTGTAGTTGTTGGGTAGAATGTTCTATAAATATCTGTTAAGTCCATTTGGTCTAAAGTTCGATTTAAGTCCAGTGTTTCTTTGATGATATTGTCTTAATGATCTGTCTAGTGCTGTGAGTGGGATGTTGAAGTCCCCCCATTATTATTGCATTACTGTGTCTGTTTTTCTTTAAGTTGGATTCTAGCTGAGTCAATTTTAGCCCCCAGTGGTTGCAACAGTGGGCTGAGTGTGCCCATCTTCAGGTCCCAGAGCAGCTTGTGCTGGCATCAGTGTTAGTGGGTCATGGAGGGCCAATTCTTGGTTCTGCAGGTGGCTTGCTCAAAAGGTAATAGTGGGAAGAGTGGGCTGGGTATGTGGGCAGGTTCTCAGGCCCCTGGGCAGCTGCAGTGATGGGAATGATGACCATAGTCGTGATGGAGCAAGTGGCATTGGCATTGCTGGTAGCTGTGGTGGGTTGGGCAGATAGTTTGGGGTTTCATGGCAGCCCATAAGCAGGGCTATTAGTATGGTCCTAGAAGTGCTTAGGAGAGTTTGATCTTCCCTGTGCCTCTGAGACTGAGTGGTAGCTGCAGCCACGTCATCTCAAACTCAGCCTAAGAGTGGGGCACAGCCCAATGTTAAACTCTCAGAATGACACCAGCTGTGGGCCTGCAACCAGAGAAGGCAGGGCCCCACTCAGGTAAGCAGCATGGGCAAGAAGCTGTGGGGAGTGCAGTCCACTCATATCTCAGTCTCACAGCAGCCCATTGCAAGGTTATGGGAATCGTCCCAAGTATACATATGAATGCCAGGTTTCCATGTCCCTCCTTGGCCAGGCGGCAGCTGCTGTCACGTCAGCCCACATTTGGCCCTAGGAGAGAGCAAAGCTCAGAATTAAACTCTCGAAAAAGTGCCTCAAGCCTGTGACCAGGGAGGGTGAAGCTTCCCTCAGGCAAGTGGCATGGATAAGAAGCTGTTGGGAATGCGAAGCCTTGGGGATTTCTCTCTTACTGTTTCCCTACATCCAGAAGCTTCTGACTCTCAGCCAGTCAGCCCCCAGCTGGGAAAGCTGCCTCAAACCCTCTCCTTACTTTTAGTGCTTCCCATCACTTCTCCGGTGAATCTTAGCTTTCTGCCCTACACGATCTGCTGAAAATGTGGGTAGATACTTACTCTTCTGGTGTCTCTTTGTGGAGGAGGCACATACTACCTGTGTCTAGTCAGCTATCTTGGTCTCTCCCTTCTTTTCTATCAATTTAGCTATGGTCTATCAATTTTGTTAATGTTTTCAAAGAACTAGTTTTTCATTTCATTGATCCTTTGTATTATTATTTTTTGCTTCAATTTCATTTAGTTTTTCTCTGATCTTTGTTATTTCCTTTCTTCTGCTTGCTTTTGGTTTTGTCTGCTCTTGTTTTTCTAGTTCCTTGAGGTGTGATGTTAGGTTGTTAATTTTTATCTTTATGACTTTTTGATGCAAGAGTTTAGTGCTATAATCTTCCCTCTTAGCACTTCTTTTGCTGTATCCCAGAGATTTTATTAAGTTGTGTCAATATTATCATTTCCTTTTGAAAAATTTTAAAATTTCCATCTTGGTTTCTTTGCTGATCTAAAAATCATTGAGGAGCAAGTTGTTTAATTTCCATGTATTTGTATCACTTTGAGAGTTCTTCCTGGAGTTGATTTCCAATTTTTTTCTGCTGTGGTCTAAAAAGGTACTTGATATGATTTCTATTTCGTAAAATTGATCAGGACTGGTTTTTTTGGCCGAACATATGGTCTATCTTGGAAATTGTTCCATGTGTTGATGAGAAGAATGTATATTCTGAAGTTTTTGAGTAGAATGTTCTGTAAATATCTGTTAGATCCATTTTTTTCTAGAGTTCAGTTTAAGTCTAAAGTTTCTTCATTGATTTTCTGCCTTGATGATCCATCTCATGCTGTCAATGGAGTATTTAAGTTCCCCCTTATTGTATCCTTGTCCTTCTCTTTTCTTAGGTCTGGTAGTATTTATTTTATGAATCTGGGAGCTCCAGTGTTAGTTGCATATATATTTAAGATTGTTATATCTTCTTGTTGAATTGATCCCTTTATCATTATATAGTGACCTTCTTTGTCTTTTTTTACTGTTTTGATTTAAGTCTGTTTCATCTGATATAAGTGTAGTTATTCTTGCTTGCTTTTGATTTACCTTTATGTGGAATATTTTTTTCCACCCCTTTACTTTGAGTCTATAAATATCTTTATGAGTTAAGTGGATCTTTTGAAGGTAGCAGATATTTGGATTTTTAATCTATTTTGCCAATCTGTATCTTTTAAGTGGGGCATTTAGGCCATTTTAATTCAAAGTTAGTATTGATATGTGAGATAGTGTTCTAGTCATCATGTTAGTTGTTATCTCGTTGCTTTGTATTCCCAGTTTTATTATGGTGTTATAAACCCCTGTGAATTTTATACTTTAGAGTGTTTTTATACTTGCATGTATCGACCCTTTGTTTTGATGTTTAGAACTCTTTTGAGCATTTCTTGTAGGGCTGGTCTAGTGGTGACACATATGGCAATGTTTGTTGGATTGTTTATGGATTCATCTTAACAGTTTTCTGGATTGTTTTTACATTTGTGTAAATAATATTCTTAATAAATTTAGTAATTTGGTGCACAAATCACTTGAAACATCAACAGCTCTGAGATCTTGTGAAGTTCTCTTCATTTTGAGCTATAATAATAAAATAATCTATTTGAACATCATATACATTACTAGATAAATAATAATACCAGAAGATACTTCTATAATGCTCTTCTTATACTAAGCACTGTTCTAAGCACTTTACATATATTAACTTGTTTGTTTTTGACAGCACTTTGAGATCTGTTCTACTAGTATCCCCGTTTTTATACAGGAAGGAACTTGGGGTCAGAGAGGTTAAGTGGCTGCTGAATGATGCATAGCTAATAAATAGCAAACTGGAAGTTAAACTAGGTTGTCAGACTATGTTCTTAACCACCAAGTTCTATCAAAAAGAAGTAGAGAAGCAAAATTATATTCTGAGACTATTTTTGTATATTGCAGAATCCAAGTGCTGTGGTCTCAATGTTTGTCTCCCCAGAAAATTCATATGTTGAAATCTTAACACTCTAGTTGATGATATCAAGATGTGGGGCCTTTAGAGAGGTGATTATATTATGAGAGTGAAACCCTCATGAATGGGACTAATGTCCTTATAAGAGAGGCCCAAGGGAGCTTGTTTTCCCCTTCAATCCACGTGAGGATGCAACCAGAAGATGCCATCTGTGGACCAGGAGATAGGCCCTCAGCAGATACCAACATCTGCCATGCCTCGATCTTAGACTTAGCCTCTAGAACTGTTAGAAATAAATTTCTGTTGTTTATAAACTACCCAGTTTATGGTATTTTGTTATAGCAGCCTGATTGGACTAAGACATTACATTTTGCTTTGTTTTTCTTTTTCCCTCTCTACAAATCTAGCAACATATACCATCTGCTGAAATGATTTTTTGTCTTTTTTATTATCAGTGTAGTTCTACTTTTCATGTTATGAAAGTAAAAAGCACTCATGACTTTCGTATAATAGAGCAATTATATTTATTGAGAGATACATTTTATAACAAATTGTATTACTGCAAATGTCTAAAAACAGCAACACAGTTTTAGAATTCTTTCATTTATGAGTTTATCTGCCTGGAGACAAAAACCAAAACCAATAGAAAAACAAAAAGAAAAACCAACACAGACACCCTTGGGCTGAAGAGAAGAGCTAGCCAAGGGCAGATTTTTTCAAAAAAATTTATATTTGAAAATAATTGTCAACTTACAGAACAGTTTCAGGAATCAGACTAATTAAGAAAAAAACACATACCTTTAACACAGATTTCTCTATTATTAAATTTTACCCCATTTGCCTTATTAATTGCTATTTTTGTTTTTATGTATGTGTGTACTTTCACACACACAAACACACACAAATATGTTTCTGAATTTTTTGAGAGTAAATTGCATATGTTATGGCCCATTACCTCAAAATAATTTAGTGTGTATTTTCCAAGAATAGGAATATTCTTTTACTTAACTACAGCATGCTTTTTTTCTGATTTGCCATCTATATTCCAATTTGCCAATTGACCTAATATTGTCCTTTTGGAACATTTATTTTACCTCTAGTATAGGATTCAGTCTAGTATCACTTGCTGCATTTAGTTGTCATGTATTTTTAGTATAATTTAATCTAAACATTTCCACAGCCTTTCTTTCTCTTCTATGACATTGACATTTTTGAAGAATTGAGTCAATACCCCCCTCCATTTTTTTTTTAACAGAACATTCTTCATTTGGAATTTGTCTGATATTTCCTTATGATCAGACTCAGGTATGGATTTCAGGCCAGAATATTATATAAGTGATGTTGCTTCCTTTTCACGATATCATTTTTGAGGGCATGTGTTGTTCGTCTGCCCTTTATTGGTGAGATTAATTTTGATAACCTAGTCAAGGTGTTGTCCAATTTTTCCACTACACAATTATCATTTTTTCTCTTGCAACAAATAGGCAATCTGTGAGGACATAGTTTAAGACTAAACTAACATCCTGCTCCTAACCAAAATTTCCCTGTAGCTTCAGCATCCATTGATAATTCTTGTTGAGTGATATTTACTATGAAGCTGAAAAATGATGGTTTTCAAATTCTAGAACTCCTTCCACATTTACCAATTGGCCATGGCATTCTACTATAAGGAAAACACCTCTTTTTCATCTATCTATCTATCTATCTATCTATCTACCTATCATCTATCAATCATCTATTATCTATCATTATATCAATATGGGTTCAGGCATTCCTATTTTTTCCCCAATGGTTTATAAATTATGTTTTTTTATTTTGCACTCAAATTGTCACAGGTTTGGCCAGTGGGAACCCCTTCAAGCTGCCTCCATATTTTGGTGACATCTCTCTATTATTTTTTGAATATTTATCTACTTTCTGTTGTAACAATATATTTCAGATTCATCTTGTACTACCCTGCCCTTGCTTTGGAATCAGCCATTTGTCCAAGGAACCCTGGTTCCCTTTAGTGGAGAATGATACTAGACACTAAGATCTTAGTGCTAGGTATGCTCATTCCTACTGAGGTGTCTGTGCTTCTAAGCTTTTCTGGCAGATAGAGCTAAGAAATCCATGCTGGTTATACACATATACATACACATAAATACATGTAAACTTCACATGCATATATGCATTCAGGCATGCATGTATAATTATACATGCATATGTACATACTTATCTATGGTTTAGAAACTATGAATTTACATCAATTTCATTCCATTCCCACATGGTTCTTTCTTGCCTTCCCTCGTTCCATATTTGTATGTTCATTTGTCCACAGTGAACACTCTGGCTCTCATCTACATCAACACATTTTCTCATTTTCTCAGTCATGTTATCCATCTGAAATAGTTTCATTATTACTTGGGCACTGTGGTCTTCTCTCCCCGCCTGTCAAAAATTACTGGCCCCAATAATTCTATGACTAGTTATTTATTCAAAAGAAAGGAACTTAGATGTCTGCAAAAAGTCTTGTATAAGAATGTTTGTAGCAGTTTTATTCATAATAGCCAAAAACTGGAAACAGCCCAATTGTCCTAACAGAAGAATGGGTAAGTAAACTGTGATATAGTTATACAGTGGAATAGTACTTGGCAATAAAAAGGAACAAATTACTGCTCCATGCAACAATATGGATGAATCTCAAAAACATGCTGAATTTAAAAAGACAAAGAGAAAAGAATATATAATGTATAAGTCCATTTATATGAATAAGCAAAACTAATCTATGACGATAGAAACCAAATCACTACTTGCTTTTCGTGGGAGTAAAACAGGTCAGGACATTGGGAGGGGGTATAAAAAAACTTTCTGGAATTAAGAAATATTTTTTATCTTGATCAGGTTGTGAGTTCTACAGGTACATGCATTTGTCACAATGTATTGAACTCTACCCTTAATATCTGTGCATTTCACTGTCTATAAATTACTCCTCAATTTTTTAAAAAATTGGCTGGAACAGAGACTGCCCCATTTAGCTGAGATTATAACTCTTCAATTTAAAATAGCTCCTTCTCCTGGATTGTCTCATTTGTGATTTGAGTTTGCTACCATGATCAATACCTTTACTTCCTTTTTCTAACCTATTATTTCCTTTTTATTATCATTTCAAGTATACAAAGTACAACATAGGTTAGAATTTCACAGTTAATTAAATGACATTATCCAACTACTTAGGTTTCGTCAATATGTATGTTTTAATAGAGTAATGACATACATACAAATCACAAATGTTTAAATAACACTGAATTTAAAATTAATCCTCAGTGTAAGACTTTGTCTATCTGACATATTCAAACGACAGCAAAACAAACAAACATTTGTATTCAGCTTGGGCCAATAGAAGCAACTGATTTCCAACATTAAATTATCAAAACCACTCAATGAGAAAATGATTTTCTCAGACCTTCTCATAGATTCTGGTGCAGACCACGCCCTTCATCATACATTCCTTAAAAAAGAGAGAGATTAATTATCTCCGACTCAAACCAGAGAACATCAGATTTGTAATAAAAATAGAAATGCAAAATAAACTCATCAGATTAATTTAAAAAGGAATAAAATATCAGTATGTCAGTCTCCAGTACTTCACAATTATGACCACTGAAATAGGAGTAAAAGTTTAAAAGTTGGTCGATGTTATGTTACTGTAAAGGACTTTTTTAAGGGTAAGTTTTTATGCATAATTTGCATGTAATTTAAATCTACTAAAACATTGGTTTTCAAAACTATCTGCACATTTGCATTTTATGGGGAACATTTAAATACACTGATGGCTACTCCACTCCCAAGAGACTTGCATTCAATTGACCTGTGTTGGGGCCTCCATACTGGTAGTTACTCCCCATGTAAATCTGTTTTGCAACAAGGGCTAAGATCCACTGTACTAAAGAAAAAAACATTCAAAACATTACATGAATCTATTTATAGTCCATGAATGTGTTAATTAGTAAACCCAGAGCCTCAACCTTAAAAAAAATTGTTAGAGGTCATTACATATAATCTTTGTGAACATTCTTATCCGTTGACTGAAAGAGGTCTCCAATGATCTCAGCTTTCATTATTGACATGGTTTAGTCTAAGTTACCATGGCGTCTTGAAAGCAAAATGGTTAGATGTCTGTGAATATCTGCAAGTGAGCCTTTTAGAGTGTATTTTGCTTTTAAAATTTAGACTCTCCAAACTAGTGAGATTTATCCAAATTTTCTTTAACTTTACTACCATTTTTAGGTATTCTTATTTCTAAAATGACAAATTGGCTTTTTTATTTCTAAAATCTTGGGCCATTATTTAAAATACTTGGAGAAGAATCTTTTATGGTTTAAATATCACTCAAGTGTTCACTCTGACTCTATTCCTAGCCATTTTTATCTATTTATATTTCAAAGAACAAAGAGAATTTTGAAAATAATATAATAAAATTCTTTATATTACTATTATTTCTCTATTTAGAAGTAAAAATACTCTTACCACTACCATTTTCCCATTCACCAACTTCCTTTTTATGGTTGTCTCTTTGCCATCCCATTTCTGTACTTGATTCAATGAGCCTCTCTGCAGGGTCACAACGCTCTACAAAGACAAGTTCATGTAATTGACTTGCCTGGACTTCAGTTGATTAAAGAAGCAGTTCATTCAGTATTGAACCATTTTCATAACAGATGTCTCATGAGGCACATTCATGTTCAACAGAATAGAGTCTACCCTTTTAAACACTAGCAGAAATAATTCTCTCTTTCAAGCAGTCTACTGTGCCAACTTTAAAGAAAAACATTAAAGATTACCTTGGTTTTTCTGTTGTCAGCTGTGGTTTCTTCAAATTCCTGGCCTAGCTTGAAGGAGATCTCTGTATTTTTAAAGGTGCTTTCAGTTCGTATAGTTATAATATCCCCTTTCTTGCTGATGATCACCCTGGGTTTGGCCAAATTTCCCAGTTTCCTGGTGGCTAACCCCACACCTGAAGATCAAGATAGTGTTAGAATTAAATTCACCAAGAGAGTGTCCCTGGAGAGACTATTGTGGACACATCGATGCCCAGTGGTGCCTTAGGTTTATAGATGGCAGGTAGTATCATTTACTACTAAGGGCCTTCTTACCCGTGGAATACATACCCAGGACTCAAACATTTTAGGTTTTGTTATTACAAGAGTAATAACAAAGATTTTCAAGGGAGAAGTGTTCAGCCAAAATAGTGTGAGTCATCCATTTTTATCACATCTAATTCTGCTCCCGATTGGAAATCACTAATTATAGATTTGTATGACTCATTCCAAATATTTTAGCTTGTACATACAAATACTATGGATATATACGAGAATATGACATATACATACTGTTTCATGATATTTTTTGCTCAGTAATATATTATGGATTTGGAGAAGAATTCCCTTCATATCTTTGATAGAAGCTCATTTCTGATATTTTGTGACTCCTATATCTAGCTACCAGGAAAAACTATGCATCTACCTTTGAGAACTGTACAATTACAAATGATCATATGTAAATAAGATGATTTTTTAAAACTCTTATGCATTTGAAAAACAAAAATTAGACTTGGGTTTTATTACTATTATTACCAAGACTATATAAATACATAGACAAGGACAAATTTCAAATAAGAAATACATAGAAAAGGACAAATTTCAAGTAAGAAATACTTAGTTTCCTAAGGCTCCAGTTGGAAGTCCCAATGCTTGGATTTACTTTTCCCTACTTAAAAAAAAAAAAACCTTTACGTATACATACACACATATACAATGCATACACACAAAATAAGAAGTTAAAAGTTATAGCTAATAAACTATTATTTCTTTTAATTCTGGTTAATATTTTGTTATTTTATATGATTGAGGACAATGTTTTTCAAACTGAATCATAATCTCTGGGGTGGAGCCTGAGAATCTGCATTTACCGAACCCCAGGGTGTTCTTATGCACTCTAGAATTTGAAAACAACAGAATTAGAGCATCCTTCATTGAGACTTTCCTTTATTTTGCTGCTTCTTCAGCTGTAAAGTCTTTAAATCTGCAGTATGGGTCTATCCCCATAAGTTCTCATAGTTTGCCAGCCAACAATGATACAACTTTGCTCGTTTTACCTGAAATAGAACCTTTTATACAAGCTCTCTGAACAGTTAAGTAAAGCTATCGGCACTTTGACAAGCATGGCAACCTGAGGTCACTGGAATCACTCTCTATTAACAGCTCTGGAAATTTCCAAAGACTCTTCACATTTGTTGTGTTCATATCTATGGAACATTCTCTAGAAATAGCATAAAATAAAGTCGTTGTAACTAATGATTGGGTTTTCCATTTCCATTTACTGCTCCAACTCCAGGAATGTCTGATGTTAATGAAATTGAATTTCAATTCATTGCCATAACCCTAGTTTTTTTTTCTCTCTCTCTGTCACTTCCCTAGGTTATGAACATCCTATTTTAGGAAGCATTTTTGTCTTTCAGACTCTTTGTCTCTACATGATTATGTAATAAGGGACAACCTAAGGATAGAGAGAGAAAACTTATAGTTTAACTAAAAATTAAATTTTAAATTGAGGTTTTCTAGTATCTGCAATATATTCAACTTCTTATTTTATGAGCACTTTAGTTGCTATAAAACTAACTCTCAGGAAAGCCAGAGAATGGGTTGACTAAGCTTATAAAATTTCTTTCCTATGGATCTATAACCATAAGTCTTTTGGTATGAAACCGCCTTTGAAATCAGTGGAGTTCTATGCATTTAAGTAGCTCTCATTTAAGTTAAAATCTATTAAAATTGCCATGAATAAAATTCAAATAAATGATCTGAATGACAATAACAGATTAATCCCTGAAGAGTTTTTTTACTTCAGCCTGTGTAAAGTTTTGCAGTCTCTTATTAAGGATATTAGAAGAAAATGTTGGGTAGTTTTCTCAGTCAGAACAACAAAGAGCATTTCTTACCCAGAGCTTTCATGTAATCATCAAAGTTCTCACTAGAGACAAGTTTCCAGGTACCCAGGAATCTGTTGCTCATTGTGGTAGGTGAGAGCTCAGCACAGTTCTAGATGGGATTCAGAGACTCAGATGAGATGCTGAGGCTGCAGAAGATTCTTTTCAAAGATATCCAAAGCATGTGACTCTCACAGAGATCCAATGGAGAAAGGCAGTGTCACCACTGGACAAGAAACGGCTCTTCAATCAACAGCTGCCCGTCCAGTGGGATAAAAGAAAACCCCACATAATGTTTCCTTTGTCTCCAAAAATTTTTATAAAAATGAATGAGAATACTATTTGAACCTTCAAAATTTTTTTGGTCTAGCCTACATTTATAAGAGTGCTTAGGTCCTTAATGCTCTGGAAAACACTCCATGAATTATATGATCATGAATGAGTGTAGGTGTGTGTGTTTAGGCATTTTGGTGACTTTCAATCCTGAATCTGCACAATGAAGAATTCTTATTGAAAAGGAAGAAAGAGAAAAATATGTCCATGAGTATTGTGATAACAGTCTCAAATATGTTGTGGGAGAGAAATGCAGGGGAGCAGTGTGAGCAAGTATTCATAGGTAAGGGAGGTTTGGCATAGTTCACATATCCCAGGCAGGCAGAGTAGGCAGACAATGAGATCAGTCTATTACAGTAGAGCACAGAAATTGTATTCATGTGATGGGACAAAAAATAGCACTGTAACATGCTCTTTAACCACAGCAAAGATTTTTATCTAAAAATAAACCTTAAGTCTGAACCAAACAGGTTCTTAGTTACTATAACAACTTTGTGTTTAAGTCATTTAAAATCCATCCACAGTTTTATAAAGACAGGATTTTCTGGCAGGGTGCAGTGGCTCACGCCTGTAATCCTGGCACTTGGGGAGGCTGAGGCCAGAGGATTGCTTGAGGCCAGGAGTTCAAGACCATCCTGAGCAAGAACGAGACAGCATCTCTACAAAAAATAGAAAAATTAGCCGGTCATGGTGGTATGAGCCTATAGTCCCAGATACTTGGGAGGCTGTGGCAGGAGGATCACTTGAGCCCAGGAATTTGAGGTTGCAGTGAGCTATGATGATGCCACTACACTCTAGCCTGGGTGATAGAGCAAGATCCTGTCTCAAAAAAAAAAAGATAGAGAGAATTTTCTATAAAAATAATACTAATGTATACTGAGAGCTCACTATGGGCCAGTCACTGTGCTAAGTGCTTAATACAGTGATTTCATTTAATCCTATTACTAACTTCAAGAGTTATATATTATTATTATATCCATTTACCAATGAGAAAAACTGTAGCTTAGGGAGGTTAGGTAACTTGCTCCCAAAACTTGAGTACAGAGAGGCAGAACTTGAACTCAACACTGTCCCCAGTGCCCAGACTCTGGACATTATCTTATGCTGTTCCTGCTATACTATACATGGGCAGAGGGGACAAAAATGCAAGTGATACTGATATCACCATGACTGGCTAGCAGTACTCATTCTCTTCTCAAAGATCAAGAGAAGTAAAAATCAAGAGATCCAGGCTACTACAGAGCCCAGTCTTTAACCAGGGAGACTAAAGGTAAATTTCCTCAGAACATAAGTGCTGCTCTTGGTAATGCCTAATTGCTTGCTCTATATAACACATCATGTAAATGTTCCTTACATATTGTCTACAAGTTACATCCGATTATATATTTGGAAAAGAAATAAGATAATCAATCATCATGTAGCAAATGAACAAAGAATTCATGATCCTCTACTTTGATGTCAAAGATTCGACTCAAATATTTTCAGTTATTCAATTGCAAAAATATTTATTGAAAGCTTACTAAGTGCCAAGCACTGTTCAAGGTGCTGGTTAAACATTGTCAAATCAAATTCCCTGCCCTCATAGAACTTATATTCCATTCATGATTCGATAAAGGCTTGAAGCAAGAAATTTTAATTCCACGGAATTTGAAATTATTTGCAAAATAGAAATATTGTGAGAATAATTGATGACAGGAAAAACACACCTAATACTAGAAGAAATAACCAATACAAAATGATCATTTTTTTAAACAATTGAGAAGATAATGAAAATAGACCTTAGGTTCCATACAAAGTGTAGAATTATTTTCTTCTAGATCTGTAAAGAATGATGATGGTATTTTGATAGGGATTGCATTAATTTTGTAGCTCACTTTAGGTAGTATGGACATTTTAATAATATTGATTCTGCCAATCCATGAGCATGGTAGAGTTTCCGTCTGTTTACATCTTCTACAATTTCTTTTCTCGGTGTTTCGTAGTTCTCTCTACACAGGTCTCTCATCTCCTTTGTTAAATATATTCCTAACTATTTAATTGTCTTTGATGCTATCGTGAAAGGTGTTGCATCTTTAATTTGATTTTCGGCTTGACTGTTATTGGCGCAGATGAATGCCACTGATTTGTGTGCATTCATTTTGTATGCTGATACTTTACTGAATTCATTTATCAATTCCAAGAGTCTCTTGGTTGAATCCTTGGGATTTTCTAGGTATAATATCATATCGTCAGCAAAGAGTGAGAGTTTGACCTCTTCTTCCCCCATTTGGACGCTCTTAATTCCCCTCTCTTGTCTGATTGCTCTGGCAAGGACTTCCAGTACTATGTTGAATAGAAGTGGAGATAGTGGGCAACCTTGTCTGGTTCCAGTTCTAATCGGGAATGCTTTCAATTTTTCCCCATTCAGTATGATATTGGCTGTGGGTTTATCATATATGGCTTTAATAATTTTAAGGTGTGATCCATATATGGCTATTTTGTTAAGAGTTTTTATCATAAAAGTATGCTGGATTTTGTCAAATGCTTTTTCTGCATCTATTGAGAGAATCATATGATCTTTGTTCTTGTTTTTATTTATGTGATGTATTTCATTTATAGATTTGCATATGTTGAACCATTCTTGCAACTCTGGGACAAAGCCCACTTGGTCAGGATGAATTATTTTTTTGATGTGCTGTGGAATTTGGTTTCTTAAGATTTTGTTGAGAATTTTGCATCTATATTCACGAGGGATATTGGTCTGTAGTATTCTTTATTTGTTGTGTCTTCCTGGCTTTGGTATCAAGGTGATATTAGCTTCATAGAATGAGCTGGGGAGGATACCATCCTTCTCAATGTTAAGCAAAAAGAACAAATTGTGAGCTATCAGTCTACCAGACTTTAAACTTTACTGCAAGGCTATAGTAACCAAAAAAGCATGGTACTGGCACAAGAACAGAAATATAGACTTTTGGAATAGGACTGAGAACCCAGATATAAAACCATCATCATATTGCCATCTAATCTTTGACAAAGCAGACAAAAATATACACTGCGGAAAAGACTCTCTATTCAATAAATGGTGCTGGGAAAATTGGATAACCACATGAAGAAGATTGAAACTGGATCACCACCTCTCACCTCTCACAAAAATCAACTCACGATAGATAACAGACTTCAACCTAAGGCATGAAACCTTAAGAATTCTAGAAGGAAAAGTTGGGAAAACTCTTATAGACGTCAGCCTAGGCAAAGAATTTATGAAGAAGAACCCAAAAGCAATCACCACAGCAACAAAAATAAATAAATGGGACCTGATCAAATTAAAAAGCTTCTGCACAGCCAAGGAAATTGTCATTAGTGTGAATAGACAACCTACAGAATGGGAGAAAATATTTGCCTGCTACATATCCAAATAAGGGCTGGCAAGAATCCATATAGAACTTCAGAAAATTAACAAGAAAAAATCAAACAGCCCTATCAAAAAGTGGACAAAGGACTTGAACCAAAACTTTTCAAAAGAAGATAGAATAATGGCCAGTAAACATATAAAAAAGTGCTCAACATCTCTAATTATTAGGGAAATGCAAATCAAAACCACAATGAGATATCACCTAACTCTAGTGAGAAAGGCCTTTATCAAAAAGTCCCAAAATAACAAATGCTGGCGTGGATGAGGAGATATAGAAACACTCTTACACTACTGGTGGGACTGCAAATTAGCACAACTCCTGTGGAAATTAATTTGGAGATATATCAAAGAACTAAAAATAGAAATACCATTTGGTCCAGCAATCCCACTACTAGGCATCTACCCAAAGGGAAAAAAAGACATACTATTCTAAAGACATTTGCAGTCAAATGTTTATGGTAGTACAATTCACAATTGCAAAGATGTGGAAACAACCCAAGTGCCCATGAATACATGAATGGATTAATAAAATGTGGTATATGTATATCATGGAATACTATTCAATTACAAAAAACAATAGTGAACTGGCACCTCTTATATTATCCTGGATAGAGCTGGAGCCCACGCTTTGATGTGAAGTATCACAAGAATGGAAAACAAGCACCTTGTATACTCGCCATCAAATTGGTACCAACTGATCAACACTAAGGTGCTCACATGGAAGTAATATTCATCGGGTGCCTGTCAGGTGGGAGGGAGGCAGTGGGGGTGGGTAAACTCACAACTAATGGGTGCGGAGCGCACTGTATGGGGGAAGGGCACACTTGTAGCCCTTGCTTGGGCAAGACAAAGGCATTATATGTAACCAAAATCTTTGTAGCTCCATAATATTCTGAAATTTAAAAAAAATTTAAAAAAAAACTAGACCTTAGAGCTTTCATTTCCAGCAGTGACAGATAAGGAATTAAACTAATTTCCCAACTGTGACATTTAGAAAAAAATGAACAAAATTAAAAAAAACAATCTTCAAGGCATCAGAGAGATAAAAAGGCAGAGCAAAATTAAGAGTAGGTTCGGGAAAGAAAGGAGAGTTCAGAGAGACAAGCCCAATATTTGGGGCTTCTGCTTCTCTAGGGATCTATGAATTCTGCAAGAGGCAGGTGAGAGTAAAAAAAATCTGGGAAACATTTGTGAAAATGGTTCAGGATTAGGAGAACAATGAGGGAGAGTCCTGGTTAATCATCACACTTTGACTTGGGACTTTGGGAGGCTGTGACACAGAAGTAATATAAATTGGAAATATATTAATACCTATGCTAGTATCAATTCAATTCTTAAAATTAGATTAATGTGTTCTGGGACAGCTAGTGAACCTAGCTACTAGTCAGAAACAAACATAAACCCTCTTCAGAGAAAGAAGATAATGTCACCCAAGGTCCAATTTATTTATATCATTTTTCATAAACATTGCTAATCAAAAGTAAATTAAAAAAAGAAAAATATACTCAAGAAGCAAAAGAAGCAATAGACAATGGAATTAGAAAATTCATAAGCAGATATTAATAAAATAAAAACAAACATGATAGAAAATATCAACAAATCCAAAGTATTTCGTAGACCAATAAAATCGATAAAAACTCTCAGCGAGATGGATTAAAAAATAGAGAAGGCAAAAGTTATTGACTGCAGGAATAAAAAAGGGCACATCAATATATCCTATAGATATTAAAAAGATCATAAGACAATATTATAAAGTACTTCATGCCAATAAAAGTTCTTTAAAATAAAAAGCTTTAAAAGAAAGTTATAAATTTTCTTAGAAAACACAATTTATCAAAAATGATGAATTCTGAATACTCCCGAATCTATTAGCATTGAATCCATAATTAACATCTATCTATCACTAATGAATTCTTACAAATATTTAAGGAAAAATCATACCAGTCTTACACAAAATCTTCCAGAGAATTAAAAATGTACTATTAATTGTTTCCAACTTGCTTCTGCCAAGGCCTTTGCACTTGTTCTTTCCTAGGATGCTTAACCACTCCCATATGGTTAATCCTTAAATCTCAGCTCAATCATCCTCTTCTACCTTTGGAGCAACATATTTTAGATTTGAATTCAATCATCCATCTTTTCTAACTCCTTCTGGTACCATGTATATAATTTTTAAGTTACTGCAATGACAATTTTTATGAATTTTGGATATTATTTGATAAATGTGTGTGTCACTCACTGAAGTCTTGATTCCACGTGAGTAGGGACAAAGTGTGATTTTGCTTGTGTAATATCCCAAGTGCCTAACGCCATGCAAGCACACAGTAGGTAATGAATAAACATTTGCTCGCTAGCTGAATGAGTGAAGAAAATATGAAATTTTCTACTTACAAGAGTTTCTGTTTGCATTCAATCAGATAATACATATTATATTTATTATTATTTTTTTTAATTTAAAAGTGCACTTTTAACCATAACACTTTCCCCTGAGAAGAGCAAATACAAAAACGAAGCTCATGATGCCATTTTCAGAAGAGATGGAAGAAGTTTGTGCCTTTTTTTTTTCTCTTTCTGATCTGAATGAGTGATCCTATCTGCTTGAAAGCCAGGCTTCATGGACTGAGGCTGACCAAGACCTTGCACGTTCAACATTTGATAGATACGTTGCCAGCATCCATTTCCTTCTTCCTTCTTTCCAACAGTCTCCATTTTCCTTTTGGGGATCCACATAATTTTGTGGAAGCTGACCTTGCTGCCTTCCACTTGGAGGTAGAATAGATGACCCTGGCCAATCCAGCCATCACATCCCATCCTCTTGATTACAGCAATAGAATCAAGGGTATAAGCGTGTGAACTGAGCAGACCATACAGCGATTACAGGGGTTTTCTGGGAATGCTAAAACAAAGTTGTTCTCTCTGACATAAAATAAGAAAGCATAAAGCTCTAGGAGCTGAGAGAAGCCATCTGGGGACTAGGAATGGAGCCAGATTTAGGATGAAGCTGACAAGGAGAGATGGAAAGAACCCAGGTCTTTCGGATATCCTTGAGGCATTGGATCAAGCCTCATCTAAAACATCCTTATCTTTGGATTTTTTCAGTTATGTGAGCTGATAAATTTTCTTTTCGGCATTATTTACTTTCAATCTGGGTGTAACTTAAATATTTTCCTTCCAATAAAGGGACTGTACTGCCAGAAAGAGCCATTGGGATGCTTTCTGTTATAGGAATGATAACCATTCTTTTTGACAAGATCATGGGACAAACAGCAGCAGGATTTTTTGTTGGGAAGGTACTTTGAAAATACAGCAGAAAAGAGAATATCTTTAGATATACTAGGGGTTTCAGTCTGGGGCTCTTGTAAGAATCCCTCTTGTCGTAGGATGTTAAACTTTTTTCATGAGATAATACATATTATGAAAGCATCTAAAACCAGTGCTTATGATCAATAGTAATATTTTCCTAAACTTCTCTTTCTCTTCTCCCTCCCCTGCCTTCTCTTCCTTCCCTTTTACACCCTGGAGGCATGAAAAGAGCAAAGGCTTTGGAATCATACTTAAGTATGGAAATTAGTTCCAACACCCATTCCTTCATTTGGCCATCCCGTTAGTCAGCTGTAAAAGCAGGTGATTGTTTTCATGATCTTATTACAACCCTAGGAATGTACACGTGAGAAGATCCCGAGATTCGTTGTATGTTATCTCACAAGCATGAATGCAGTTATTCAATATATATTTCTTGAACTGTGATAGTACTGGATATAATATGGTGAGTGAAATAGCAGCAGTTCCTACCTTCATGAGACTTTTACTCTATTACTAGTTAGGAAGATAGACATTAAACAAACATTCAGAAACATATGATATCCAGTTACCACTTTTTATCATTTGCAGATGGAGATGGTGAGAATGCCATAAAAGAGCCAGCTGACCACTACTACATAGGAAGATGCCTTATGGAATTTCTTAGACACCATCATGAAACTGATGATCTGATTCATCCCCAGAATTCCAGCCACTAGGGCCTCAGGTTCCCTTCCCAGGCAGCTATTTGACATAAGGTGACAATGGCACTTCAGGCCTACTATCCCCCTTCCATGTTTCAAATAAGTGTTTTTCTCTAAGTTTAACAATACCAGGATTAAAATTGCTTTCTTGATGCAAGCCATTTCTTGTAACTTTTTCAGCTACCCATGGATAGTTGGTCCATTGGTTACTATAGTAACAGTTGTATTTATGCTGCCCCAAAGGTAGTTAATAGCTTTTCTTTTGTTGAATAAAGAGATGGAAAAAGTAGTTGGTGATTTCTCTAAACAATGCAATTAGCATTGTTTTTTGCTAGAATCTAACACACCTGGCCTCTTTTCCAAAGGCTAGTCTAAGATCTCACATCATTATTCCTAATAAAACACCTGAGAATTGAAGTTACTCACTGGGGAGGGAATAAAAGAAGGATTTCAGCATTTCAATTTCTTTCTCTGGCCATTATAGCATATATGGAGCTTTCCACAGTTATCTTACTCCATTTGCATTTCCTCTTAGAGGGAAAAGTGATATTAACACTTTTCAAGTGATTTTAATACTTTCCAAATACATCCAAATAGGTTGCACTTTCAGGCTTTAGCACAAATAGCTGTAGGAGACACTTCCTAGGACTCAGCCATCTGCTCCATATCGCTGGTAGCAGAAAAAAAAAAACCCTAAAGCATAATTTACTTGCAAAACAGTGGAAAATGCGTGTATATGTGTCTCTCTTGATTTTATAAGGAACAAAATAAACTAAAAAATGCACGTGATTTTCTAATCATGTGTTATCCAGGTAGCTTATTGTGTTTCCTATTTTCTTGATTGTATCTTATAGAATTTTTTCAACTATTGAGATGGTATAAAGGCTTTGAGAGAAGTGTAATTTACATATGAACTTTTTATGTATAGAGAGAGATCAGACTAGGTAAAGTTAGATCAGAACATCAATTAAATTCGTGTTTAAACTGTGTTTTATTTATGCCAATCCATCCCTTATTCCCTCAAACAATTAAAAACTAGTTTTGAAGCTAATTTCTAGCTTATAGCATGCTCGTGACTGAAGATAGAATGTCAAATGAAATCTGTTAAATTTCACACTGACTCAGAGTAACACTAATTGCTGCAATAAACTCCAAGATTTCAGTGGCTTCACCCAGAAGTTTATTTCTTGCTCAATGTTCAGTCCAGTGTGGGAGCTCCTGGTCTGTGGGTAGCTTGTCTCCGTGAGGTGACTCAGAGGCCTTGGATAATCCATCTTGTGCCCATCCCACCCCCTCAGGTTTCAGAGTCCCGTCCTCCAAACAGGTGGGCACAGGTCACCTTGACTCAGACATGGCCCATGTCACTTCCACTCAGATTTCAATGCAAAAAAAGTAGTCATAAGGTGCCATGGTGGGGGTGCAGGTGGAATGGGCAGTGTAGTGCCTGGCTGCAGGCTCTTTCCAGCAACACCACTGTGCTATGAAGGACAATCCCGGATTTCTGGTGCATAATTAACCATCTCTGTCATATTTGCATTCAAATCATGGTACATAGAATCCTGACATTCTGTTTTTTTTTTTTTTTTGAGAGAGAGTCTTACTCTGTCACCCTGGGTAGAGTGCAGTGACATCATCATAGCTAGCTCTAACCTCAAACCCCTAAGCTCAAGTGATCCTCCTGCCCTTAGCCTCCCAAGTAGCTGGGACTACAGGTGTGAACCAATACACCTGGCTAACTTTTTCTATTTTAGGTAGAGACAGCGTCTCACTCTTGCTCAGGCTGGTCTTGAACTCCTTACCTCAAGCACTCCTCCCACCTTGGCCTCCCAGAGGGCTAAGATTATAGGCATGAGCCACCATGCCCGGCCACTGACATTATTTCTTAATGTAAAATGAATGCTATAGTGAATCTGGAGTAAGTTCTCATCTAACTTTACCACTTAGTAGAGGGATGGCATCTGGGTTGCAGTTTTATCATTTGTAAAATATTGATTGTTTTGAGGATCAAGAAAGATAACTTTAGGCTGGGCGCAGTGGCTCACGCCTGTAATCCTAGCTGTCTGGGAGGCTGAGGTGGGCAGATTGTTTGAGCTCAGGAGTTCAAAACCAGCCTGAACAAGAGCGAGACCCCGTCTCTACTAAAATTAGAAAGAAATTAATTGGACAACTAAAAATACATAGAAAAAAATTAGCCGGGCATGGTGGCGCATGCTTGTAGTCCCAGCTACTCGGGAGGCTGAGGCAGGAGGATCGCTTGAGCCCAGGAGTGTGAGGTTGCTGTGAGCTAGGATGACGCCACGGCACTCTAGCCCAGGCAACACAGTGAGACTCTGTCTCAAAAAAAAAAAAAAAATAACTTTTGTGAAATTGCTTTGTAACATATATTGAAATGTATTATTTTTAATAAACTCTACTGAAATCTGAACTCTGTTTTACAAAGCAAACCAGAATCTATTTTCCTACTCCTTTTCCACAAAGCCCATTTATAATCAGTTGCTTCAAGACTCTGCCCTAAACTTACCTCTGCTGAGACACTCAAGCTCTGGCCTTTTCTGCTCCCTGTTCAAGTGCACATGCTCGCCGATTACATTGTTCCTACTCTCTGCATTCTCATCACCCTGTAATCTGGGAAGGGGATCTGGGGAGAAGGAGAAGTCCTGAGGGATTGCCGTGTTGATCCTTTTTATAAGGTCTCATTTACCCTCACCACAACCCTGAAAAGTAGCTAAGTCTCTATTTTGCAAAGCAGAAAACTAAAGAGATTAAGCAGCTCACACATGTTCACATAGCTGCCAATGGCAGAAGCAGGGTTCAAGTTTATCTCTGGTCCTCAAACCCTGTTCCACTTCACTGCATGTGTTTCTGGGGCAACAGACAAGTCCCGTTCTATCAGTGGTGGTTAAACTGGTGGTTAAATGGTCCCTCGCCACCTTCCTGGAAAAAGGACACAGGGCCAGGACACCAAACTCCAAAATGAATAGATCATATTTTTCCTCTAAATCTTCAAGATAGAAATCATAAGAGTGTATAATTTGGACTTAGTTTATGTCCTGATACTTTATCCTGATAGTTCATCTAATTTGGGCTACTATCTTTGGGATAATCAGTTGTCTTTTTATAGCCAGTGAAGAAAAGCATGTTCATTTACAGTTATTGCATTTTTGCGCATGAAGTATGAAAATTAAATACTATTGAGGAGGTTCAAAACAAATTATTTTAATCTGACTTCTACAGGGCAACCATGGTTACATTTTGTATACTTGAGTCCTTTAGGAAGGGGAAGGACAGGTCAAGACAAGAAAAATATCCTCACTTTGGTTCTTGTTGTCTTATAATTTAATATGGTTAAGCTGCCCGTGTGCAGCAGCTGTGTGCTAGCACCAAGCCAGTCACTTCCAGTACACAGCTAAATGCCCAGCTGTCTTCAGGGTTCAATGTGACAGGACCTAGGTCCTTTCCTTGGCAAGGGATTCAGTTCATGCCCCAACCCCATACTTGAGTCCTTTTGTTTATTACCCTTTAATTTCCTTTCTAAGGTGACCATAACCCCAGTTTGCCTAGAACAGTCCCAGTTTATGCCTGCTGTCCAGGTGTAACTCTTAATAGTTCCCCTTTTCACTTTTAACTTGTCACCCAGTTTGGATGACGAATTTTTGCGGAACCCCAAATTTAGGCTCACATGCCTGATGTGCAGCTAAAGCCAAACTGTGACAGAGGTGCTTGGAGAAAGACAGAGGTTTGTTTGATTTGACCAAAGCAAGAAGCCAGGAGAGTAAAATCTCTCAGATCCATTTTACCCAAGACATGAAGCAGGGAGCTTTTATGTGGCTAGGGAATAAGGGTGGTGGTGGAATTTTAGGGAACCAAAGGGAGAAGTCTGTGTTGCTCTTTGTCTCAGATAACACTTTGAGTAACCAGACTTCCGGGCATCAGGAGTTAGTTGCAACTTTTTTAAGGACATCCATTCTTTCTGTAAAACAAACTCATAGGTTTTCCTTGCAACCCTGGAGTTATAACCTCCTGCTTGACAAAGAACCAGTACAACAGCAGTTAATAATTATTGTGAGAACAAGGGGTGTTGGGTAGGAAGCAAGCAGTTAACGTGTGTCAACAAATAAGGACCTAGTCAAATTTCGTATTATTTTAGTCATTAAAAAAATGCTGGGGTACTAAAATCTCAAGGGGCCTGGCTATAAAATTACATGGGCATTCCACTCTAGTGCACATTAAACATGATTTTCAGGACTTATGTTTAATCAACTACTATCTGTGTTTCAATTTAAGGCACAGCATGATTATTCACATAATTCCTCCTCTTTCTCTTTTCCTCCTCCCAGTGCTACAGGGACTCTCAGTTTTCAGGCTTTACACTTTAATTTTACCTCCATTACTCTATCTTGCTCTAAGCCCTGACAGCACTCATTCCTAGAAATAGCATTTAGTGAAACTATTAGGAGAATTTATGTAGCTCTAACAATTGTATTCCTACTAGGCATTTAGAAATTCAGGACTGGCATTTAATAAAATGTCATTCTGCAAAGGCTAAGCTGTAAACAGTGGTGACAGATGCATGAGCTTGATTATTTTAAATGGATTTATGGAGAAGCGAGGCAATAATTGTTTAAAATCCACTTTTACAATAACTCTACCATACTGTATAATATGCAGCCTCTATTGTTTGCTATCTTTCTATCATCTATCTATTCATTTACGTATCTATCTTCTTCATCATCAACATCATCATTATCATCATCACCTAATCTATCTATCTATCTGCTTTAAGTAGGGCCAGACTTCTGTGAAGCAATGTTGGTTTTTGGAATCTGTGCTGCCCAAATTAGGTTCCAGTGATAGAATATATCTCCCTTTGAGCCACTTCCACGTGGCTTTTGTAGAATTCCTGAACCTAAATGGAATGGATCCATTGGCAGGAGCTCAAGGACTGTGGCAATCAGATGGGCAGAGACAGAAGGGATTTTGGGGCTGTTACAATCACACCACAGGTAAGTAGCTTCTCACCTTATCAATTCATCAGACTCTCCCTAACCCTTATTATCAAACAGCTCTAAAACTGCACTTGATTTGATGCTTTTATTGAGCAAATTTATAATGTGACATTTTTAAAAACTCACTGGCCCTAAGGTATGTCTTCTTCAAGTATCAGCTCCCTGTCAGTGAACAAGTTTTCACTGATGTGGACCTTTTCTTCACACCTTTTCATAGATTCTGGTGCTGACAATATTATTCATGATGCATTCCTAAAAGCAAAGGGGGATCTATTAGAGTTGGTAGATAACAGGCTAAAATTACCCTGTCCCTCTGTCCCCACACCCAACTTTCAATTCGAGGTACAAAAACAATTGAATAACTTGAAAGGCATGTGTCAAATAGGAGCATATAAATATTTCAATGTAGATAAAACTTACCACTACCATTTTTCCATCTGCAATTTTTCTTTTGATTGTTGTCTCTTTGCCAAGCCATTTTTGGACCTGAATCATTGAGCCACTGTCTAATGTTATGATGCTCTATAAATGCATAAAGAAATCAGTTAGAAGTAGCAATCCACCACATTCTCACTTTCGTAAGACTAGACATCTACTTTCTATTTTGAAATTTTTTTCTTTAAAATCTTCACTTTGGTTCTTGTCCTAATTTAATACTGTCAAGCTAGAAGAAGTCTCAAGAGATTAGTCAATTAGCACTCTCTCCCAGACAAACAATACCTAAGCTATTTGTGCTTAATTGTTCCTTCTCTATGCTCTTTTATATAATGACAAAGAAAGATCGGGGGAAAAAGTGAAAACAATTGGAATTTTTTAGCCCTGTTGTTAACCATCGGAATAGTTAGCAAAAGGATTAATTAAGTTCAGAGATGTGCAGATATTGACAGAACAAGGCCAGACTGACTTGGTAATAAATCAAATTACATAGAGTAAACCATGCCTAACCACCTTCTAGTTTTTTTCTAAAGATTTGCATCTGACCTTCACTTTCCGGTTGTCTGCTGTGGTTTCGTCAAATTCTTCCCCCAGCTTGAAGGAGATCTCAGTGTTCTTGAAAGAACTTTCTGTTCTGATGTTCACCTTTTCCCCATTGACACTAATACTGACGGTTGGCTTCACTAACCCTGCCGCGTTCCGAGCTGCAACATCCACTCCTGTAAGACAGGAAACCAACACACCTTGTCAAGACATTTAAGAAGAAATGTTAACTATCATTTTGGAAATCAATTTTCAAAGAGCGCATACTTTGCCTACTGACGTTTTGGATCATGTACCATAACATTTTTTGGGCTCTCTGTGGTATCTGGATTGAGCCAGATCCTCCCAATCTCAAGGTATATCTAGTAATTATATTTTACATTTGGAAAAACCGAACCCACTCTCTGAGACTATTGTGCTTCATCTAAAATGTGTACTTGTATGGGCTCTCATGTAGTGATTACTGATCAAACACTTGCACTTTAGCTCATGGAGTGTTAGGGCAACAGTGCAGGAGTTTGGCTTAGAGCCTGTTCCTGTTCAAGTTGGGGATTTTCATTGTTAAACTTGACTCCTGCAGTAGATGGGCAGCGGAGCTGACTCCTTCAGATTGTGAAGGTGGTGTGACTCATCTCACTGCAGACACGCGGATCACAAAGAAGAGTGAGCTGGTTAAAACCCAGGCTCCAGCTTGGCCACCTGCTAGCTCGGGCATATTATAGACCTTCTCTAACTGTCAGTTTGCTCCATAGTAAAATGTGGGTGACTATAGTACTTACCTCACAGATGTACTGGAAGATTAAATAAAAGGGCTTAGCCTGGTGCTGGCACATAGTAGGTGCTCAGCTGTTATTCCTCCTTGTGCCATGGCTAACCCCAGCTCCCAGTCAAGACAAGTGCGATTCTGGCCTTAAGTCCCAAGTTTATTATATGCCTCTCAATTTTAATTCAAAGCAAGTGAGTTTATAAATCCATGAAAAGAGAGGAAAACTTGTTTCTTATTATCCCCTGAAAAAGTTAATACTGACAACAAAAGAGGAATAAATATTACACTTATAAGCACACTGAGTTCTTATTATGAGGGATTAAACATTGTTGTTTTGTTGCCAAGATGGAGTAAACATTAATTAATAGTTGTAGGTGATAGTTGCAGTAGAGTTAAAAAAAAAAAA